>NW_020539726.1:35636393-35678627 GCF_003426905.1 Ctenocephalides felis | reverse complement strand
AAAAAATACTCCTAGTAAAAAAATCAGAATGTGGTCTTTTTTCATAACAGCAACGTTGAATTATGTATTTGCTGTGCATTCAGGCGTTTTACACACAAACTGTAACGTCACTCGTCTGTTATGGAGCCGAGTCAAAAACACCCTGTTACCTAACATCGTTTTTTTGACATTTGTGCGGTTTCTGGGTTAGGTTTTCTATCTGACAACCTGAGAAATACGCCTGACTGCACATCAACCGCATGACTTTTGTCAATATTTAGTGTGGAAAGTTCTTCATAACATAGCCTTGCCATAACATTGGTCTGTTATGCGGCAGAATTAACCCTATTTCTTTATTATTTTCTTTTCCAGGTAACTTTACCCAAAAGAACAAAAACATCGAAGGCATCAGAAGCAACTTCATAAGCACCGTCATAAAACAGATTCAAGTCAAAAAAATTTGCATGCATTGCAAACAGCATTTGATTAAAATCAGTGGCATGCATCATAAATTGATGATAGAAGTCGCGGCTAAAGATAAAGATGATTCGAAAGTTATGAAAAGTTCCATGACCCTGTTATTCCCTGGGGATTGTAGAGAGTATTTCCGAAAATTGTGGGTTCAAGAAAAGGATTTGTTGCAAGAAATTATATCGGTTTTGAAGGGCAACAATACGGCGACTCATCCGACTGATGTGATGTTTCTTGAAGTCGTTGCTGTGCCTCCGCCGAATGTCAGACCGGTAAGTAAAAAAAAATTGAAACTAGTGGTGTATGGCATCGTGCCTTAAGGCAAATTAAGAAATATTCGAGAAATTTTAAACGTTTTCAAATATATTATTACAAATACTGTAGCTTTCATTATTTTTGATATCATGCTGTATCTGAGCAAATCAAATGTAAATCATAAATCATAAATCAATTTATTTCCAGAAGAACATTAACAATCGTCATTTCATCTCGAATTACTTCTTAATTTCAGTTTCAAAAAAATAGTTGAGTCTAATACTTTTAATATCTTGTTATATAGTCCACTCATTTATTTTTATCATTTTCATTTTGATTATATTGTCATATTTCTATACATTATTTTTTCCACAATTTTATTTATTTTATATAAAAAATATCCACCATCTTCTGCTTTTCTCCAATATTTTATACAATATCAAGTAATTATCTAATATTACAAACACTTGGTATCAATGTAGCCTAGATGGATATCCAACTTTTTTATCTTCTGCTAATATAAGTGTGTCGACCCGGGCGCCCGTCAAAAGAACCGGGTCGGCAAACCGCATGTTTGCAATGCCTTAAAATTTGATAAAATATCAAATAGTCATCTAATATTACTAACACTTGATATCAATCTGGCCTAGATAAATATTAAATTTACACAAAATTGAAAAAGTGTTCCGGTATAGTCACAGTCTAAACGCACTTGCAAATAATTCTATGCGACATTTTCACTCATACTGTGCTTAGCTTGGCGGCATTTTCACATTTTTCAATAGTTTTCACAAAATTGTTAAAGCGCTCCAGTACATAAGCAGTCTAAACGCACTTGGGTAAACATTTGTACCAGAGTGGCGCTTATACTGTGCTTAGCCTGGGTAATTTTGAATTTTTAATCCAAAATTACGAAAATATTTTATAAAAAATAAAAACAACTTTTAAAGAAGAGAAGAGACTCTACCGACGAGCAACTTAAATTTTGGTTAGAAATTAGTAAAATATTAATAGTGTACTAGAACGAAGTTGTTTGTCAACAGTATTCTTTTTACCATTGAAATTAATTATTTTAAATGAGTTGCTCGTCAGTAAAGTCCTTTTTTTCAATTAAATTAATTTTGTCACTTATTTCTTTTTATCAAAGTTGAATTTAAATCTTATTCGTTTTACTAATTTATAATGTTGCTCGTCAGTAGAGTCCCTTTTCTCTCACAATTGAACACGTATTTACAAATTTTTAATTACTTCACAAATTTTTAATAATCTTGCTCGTCAGTAGATTCTTTTCTCTCTTTTATGTTTTCAAATATATTATTACAAATACTGTAACTTTCATTATTTTTGCTATCTTATTGTTATATCTGAGCAAATCAAATGCAAATCATAAATCAATTATTACATTAACAATCGTCATTTCATTTCGAATTCAATTTCATAAAAAAAATAGTTGCCTAATTTGCATAAAATTAAAAAAAGTGCTCCCGTATAGTCACAGTCTAAACGTATTTGCAAACAATTCTGTTCGACATTTTCACTTATACTGTGCTTAGCTTGGCGGCATTTTCTCATTTTTCACTTTTTGTCGATTTGACATTCTAAAGATTTATGAATTTTAAAATTGAGTTTTTTAAGATTATTGAGTTTCTGAAGATTTTTGAGATTCTTCATATATCCAGATTTATAGTGCTCGTTGACTCATTTTGTCCCCTACTTTAAAATAGCACAGTTGAAAAAACTCATACTTGTTTTTGAGACAACTACGGTGAACATATTTCGAGATAGAGACGTCGATTCGAAGCCTTGGGTGGTTACATATTTTTTGCCCCCTACTTTGAAATAGTATTGTTCAAAAAATTTATACTTCACTTCGACAAATTGTTACACTTATGTTTTGAGTTTTAATCATTTCCAATTTATGAGAAAAATTTGATTTAACAGAGCAATAAAATTTCCAACTTTGTACTAACTAAACAACAGTGCTCAAAACCAAATAGAACCTAACAACGAAAAAATACTCCTAGTACAACGACAGATTTATATTCTTGAATTTTTGAGGGTTGAGTCTCTGAATTCTTGTTTCTTGATTTTCTTGGGATTATTGAGTTTCTAAAGATTCTTGAGTTTCTTAATATTCTTCAGTTTTTTTTTAGGATTCTTTCGTTTTTAATTAACTTGAGTTTTTTTTTGAGAGTCATGAGATTCTGACGATATTCTTGATAAAACAAGATTGATATTTTAAGATCCTTGAGTATTCGAGGAATCTTAAGTTTTTGATGTTTGATTATTTAATTTACTTGAGATTATTGAGTTTCTAATGATTCTTGAGTTTTTGAAGATTCTCGAGTTCCTATTCTTGAGATTCTTGGGTTTTTTATTCTCTTGAGTTTTTTTTTTCAAAAGTCATAAGGTTGTCAAAATTCTAGAGCTTTTTGATTTTCTTGACATTTTGAAGATGTGAGCCTTTTAAGATTTTCGAGTTTTTTGATATTCTTGTGTTTCTCAAGATTCTTGAGATTTTAGGGTTTTTTATTCCCTGGAGTTTTTTTTTAAGAGTCATGAAATTCTTGAAACTTATGAGTTAATCAACGCCTAAACAAGTATTGTTTTCGAAACTTCACTCATCATGTAATAATTGTGTTTGAAGAACTTCATGTAATTAAAATTAACATACATTCATTGACTGATGGTATTTTTTTCACGTTTTCGCTGTCGATACAGTTTCATTCTTTGAGCAGCAGTAATATCTGTCTTGCCTAAAAAATATTTTCCATTTTAATAACTTCAAAGATTTATAGAAACTACGAATAATATAGAAATAATTTCTAATCAATAAACTTACGTTAAGTACACGGCACAAATGTTTAGTTTGTTTTAATATTTTCAAGAAGCGGGGTAAAATATTTTTTTGATTCAGGCATTTTTCATTAAATCAAGATTTGTACTACGATGTAACTTTAAAATATTTATTTATATATACATGTTGATATTGGTACGCATAAAACGACATAACTCTATTCACATACACGACGACTAATCACAATCGACCCGTATAGAAATGATTTAATCGAGAGCGAATGACTCTCACTTGACCTTGCCGTAACAATTTTCGTTGCATTTGTACGGATTTACACCCTAGTCGCGCCTAAAGATTTTTTTTTTCAATAAATGATGGTAACGATATCCTATGATAGTTATTTCAATTACTTTTTCTAGGTGAATTACATGAACGGTAAAATGATCGAGCATCCCCAATCCCAAGTCTACAAGGCGATTTTGAACAGTTGTACAGTAGTTCGTGCAATTTTGCAATGTGTCAATAATGAGGGTAATGTGTTGGAGACGACGCAAGTCGTTTATAATAATTCAATGGGACAAACTGGTATCGAGAAGCTGAATAATGCTTGGCAGCAATTGCAAGCTAGTGTGGATCATCTAATGGACGTCGAGATGAATAAGATTACTGGGAGTGTTGATGGTCAGGGACTGAAACAGGTAAGTGATAATATATATATATATATATATATATATATATATATTAAAATGTATTTGAATGAAACACACTTTTCTTTATGTTTTCTTGAAAAAAATCCGATTCCGAGCTATTTATATATTTTCTCGGCGTTACGAGTCACTCTGAAGAGCTTGAGACCTAATTTGGATTAAAAGTATGTGTGTGTGTATGCAAGACGATTTTTTACCTTCCGTCGACGTTTTCTTAAAAACGGCTGAACCGATTACAAAAATTTAAAAGCCATTTGATGTAACTCGATGAAGACTAGCGTTAGTCAGTTTTGCTCGACGATCGGCAGAGCCGTTTCTTCGTAATTAGCAGAAAAGTGTAAAATTGTTGGTTTAAGTTTTAGCCAAAAATCATGATTTGATTTTTGAAGTACAAGCGTTTCTCACGTTTTAGAAACACGCGTATTTATTTTTACCTAATTTGAAAATAAAAAACTCAAAATTCTAAATAAATAACGTCTTTTGTTCCAGTTTCATTCATGAGTTTCTTGAAAGTAATATTCTTTATATATCATGACTGATATCTCGAGATGCTTAAATCTTGATTTTCTTGATTAATAAATTCCCAAAAATTCTCGAGTTTCTGAAAATCGTTGAGTTTCTGAATATTCTACAGTTGTTTTTTATTGAGATCTTGGAGATTTTCGGGTTTTGGATTTTCGAGTTTTTTTTAAGTCATAGGATTTTTAAAATTGTTGAGCTTTTTAATTTTCTCAGCATTCTAGATTTTCTCGATGTTCTTGACATTCTGAAGCTTTGAGATTTTTTAAGATTCGAGTTTTTGTGATATTCTTGAGTTTCTGAAGATTCTTGAGTTTTTTTTTTAAGAGTCAGGAGATTCTCGAAATTCTTGACCTATTTGAATTTCTTAGCATTCTGAAGATTTTTGAGATTTTTAAGATTCTCGAGTTTTTTGAGAATCTTACGATTCTTGAGTTTCTGAAGATTCTCAAAATTCTCGAGTTTCTGAAGTTCCTTGAGAGTCTCTTGATTTTTTGATTCTCGTGACTTTTTTTTGAAATTCATGATATCCTTGATGTATCAAGATTGATCTCTTGTTGAGATCCTTAATTTATTGAGGATTCGTGGGTTTTGACGGGTGATTATTTAATTTTCTTGAGATTATTCATTTCCTAAAGATTCTTGAGTTTCTAAATATTCTTCACTTTTTTTTTTAATTCTTCAGATTTTTGGTTTTTGATTAATTGGGTTTTTTTGAGAGTCATGAGATTCACAAAATTCTTGAGATTTTCCATTTTCGGAGATTCTTGAGATTCTCAAAATTCTTAGTTTCTGAAGTTTCCTGAGATTCTTGGGTTTTGATTCCCTTGAGTTTCAAGATCATGAGATTCTTAAAATTTTTAGCTATTTGAGTTTCTTGGCTTTCTTGAAGTTAGTAATTTTAAGATTGATATTTTGATATTCTTGAGTTTTTGAGAGTTAAGTATTTGAATTTTTTTCTCATGATTTTCTTGAGGTCATTAAGCTTCTAAAGATTCTTGAGTTTTTTGAGGATTCTCAAGTTCGTTTTTAAAATGCCTGGGGTTTTGATTTCATTGTTTTTTTTTTTTAAAGTCATGAGATTCTCAAAACTCTTGAGCTATTTGAATTTCTTGACTTTCATGAAATTCGATTCTCGAGTCTTTGACGCTTGATTATTTGACTTTATTAAGATTATTGAGTTTCTAAATATTATTCAGTTTTTTTAGGATTATTGGGTTTTTGATTCACTTGATTTTTTTTTTAAATGTATCAGATTCTAGAAATTCTTGAGCTATTAAAATTACTTGACATTCTCTATATTCTTGAGTTTCTGAAGATTCTTGATATTCTCGAGGTTCTTAAGTTTTTTCGAGGATTTTTGATTTTTCGTTTTCTTGAGATTTGAGATTCTTGAGCTATTTGAGTTTTTTTTTTTGAGTTGATATTCTTGAGTTTCCGAAGATTCTTGATTTTTTTTTGAGAAATTTCGAACTTTCGAGGATAAAAATAAAAATTTCTGATTGCTCGTCAGTAAAGATCTTTTTTAACAAAACAGACGAGGGTAGAGTTTTTTACATACTAAAAATTTCCGAAATTAGCTCGTTAGTAAAGTTCCTTTTTATTCTAAGAATAAAAAATGCCTGATTTTGCATATCAGTAGAGAATGAATGTAAAACGCCCCTCTTGTAAAATAATTTTTTTCGGGTGCAATTTCTATTTACACAGACAAGTATAATTGTATAAAACAATATAAAAGTATAATTCTTTTACAATTGTTTTACAAAATCAGCGTTCCGACAAATATTATAGGCCTACGAAAAGTCTTAGGATATAGAGAGACATGCTATGTAAAATATTTTTTTAGTCTTAAATACTGCATAACCATTTTTTGCAATTTTTTCTCCATATTTCCTAAACGGCTGGACCTGGCTTTGCCAAAAAATAATCAACAAGTCTACGCTTCAATAGAAACCGAATGTTTTTTGAATCATTCAAATCGGTTGATCCGTTCTTACGAAATCGTCGACGGAAGATTGTATCCGCACATACATACATACACACGCACACATTCATTCAAAGATTTTTAAGCGTAAAGACATGCAAAAATTGATATTTTTCAGATTATGGAAAAGAAAGAAGGTATTATCCGTATGCACATGATGGGAAAGCGTGTCAATTTCGCAGCCCGTTCCGTAATAACACCAGATCCGAATTTGAACATCGACGAAATCGGAGTACCCGAAGCATTCGCCAAGAAACTATCTTATCCAGTACCAGTAACGTCCTGGAACGTGACAGAACTGCGAAAAATGGTCATGAACGGCCCTAACGTCCATCCTGGTGCTGTCATGATAGAAAACGAGGACGGCTCTTTAATAAAAATACCGAGTGATGAAATCACTAAAAGGAAAGTATTGCTAAACGTCTCCTCACGCCTTCGGAGAGCGGAAAACAAGGGGTTAAGATAGTACATAGGCATTTGTGTAACGGTGATATTTTGTTGCTAAATCGGCAACCCACGTTGCACAAGCCGTCGATAATGGCGCACAAGGCCAGGATTTTACCAGGAGAGAAGACTTTGAGACTCCATTACGCCAATTGCAAGGCGTACAACGCTGATTTTGACGGTGACGAGATGAACGCACATTTTCCCCAAAACGAACTGGCCAGAAGCGAAGGCTACAACATTGTAAACGTTTGCAACCAGTACCTGGTGCCTAAAGACGGAACACCCCTCAGTGGTCTCATCCAGGACCACATGATAGCCGGGGTAAGACTATCCATGCGCGGTAGATTTTTCACCAAAGAAGATTACCACATGCTTGTCTATAGCGCTCTGGTCCACATCCAAGGCGACATCAAACTTCTACCACCAGCCATACTCAAACCAGTAAAACTTTGGTCAGGGAAACAAGTTATATCGACTTTGATAATAAACCATATACCCAAAAAGGCTATTGCTTTGACCCTGAATTCTACTGCTAAAATTCCTGCAAATGCCTGGCAGCTGGAGACACCAAGACCGTGGTTGGCTGGTGGTACCCAATTTAAAAATTCTAATGAGATGACCGAGGCTGAAGTGGTGATACAGAAGGGGCAGTTGCTGTGCGGGGTTTTGGATAAGACACATTATGGAGCTACGCCTTATGGACTGATTCATTGCATGTACGAGGTAAGGGAAGAAATGACAAAAAAGATCTATTTAAGGGCTAAAATAGTTCTGTTATGGTACCAGTTGCAAACTGTCCAAAAACAATGTCTTTGTCGTAATATGTTCTAATGCTTGTACCATTTGGAGGTTAGGATTTAGGCCGGTAACATAACAGAACTATTTTATTACTACTTTGACTTCTATAAATTTGTATATATATATATATATATATATATATAAATATATTAGGGTGGTCCTTAATATGGACATTTTCGAATTTCCTTGCTCCCAAGGGCTCAAATGGTTCCAAATTGATAAAAAACAATTTTCTGAAAGTTTTAGCTCTTAATATTTACTTTTAGATAGTGCGCAATTTTTTATGCTATTTTCATACAAAATTTTGATTGAATTGCGGACTATCTAAATGTTGATATTAAGAGCTAACACTTACAGAGAATTGCTTTTTATCCATTTGAGCCCTTGGGAGCAAAGAAATTCAAAAATGTCCATATTAAGGACCACTCTAATATAATATATTTTAACTTATTAATTTGCTAAATGATGACACAAATGCGATGTCGAAATATAAACATTAAATAGTTGAAATATTTATTTATTATTTTTTCCGACAATTTGGCAAGAAATTACTCTAAATGCCTAGATAGTCTAAAGAAGTTTTACTTCAAAAATTTAAGTAGTACTTTTTATGGCATGTGGGGTATCGTTTGAAAGGTCTCGACGAGTAGAAAACGATTTTCCCAAAAAAGATGATTATATTGTAATAACAACGTAATATTTTATTGCATAAAGTATTACATTATTAAAATTTATAGATTTTTTTTTAAATATGTGAGGTATAAAACTATTGTAGCCAATACTAAAATTAACTAGGTCATTTGTCCACAAAATACATAGTCGTTTAATGAATTTCTAGTAAACGAGCTCAAAGAAGTTTTACTTCAAAAAATTTAGATTGAATTTTTATGGCATGTGGGGTATCGTTTGAAAGGTCTCGACGAGTAGAAAACGATTTTTAAATAAATATAAAAATAATATCACAATAAAAAAATAAAATAAAGAATAAAAAAAATATCACAAGCATTATATATTATCATAATTATATCGCAAACAATATTAGAATGTCAAATTTTATTGCAAAACTGTTTAAAACTTGTAACGTGCATAACTTTTGAGCAAATACTAAAATTAACTAGGTCATTTGTCCACAAAATACAGTCTTTTAATGAATTTCTAGTAAACGAGCTTAAAGAAGTTTTACTTCAAAAATATGAGATTATATCTTTTATGGCATGTGGGGTATCGTTTGAAAGGTCTCGACGAGTAGAAAACGATTTTGACTACTAAAAATAAAAAAATATATTAGGGTGGTCCTTAATATGGATTTTTTCGAATTTCTTTGCTCCCAAGGGCTCAACTGCTTCCAAATTAATAAAAAAAAATCTCTAAAAGTTTTAGCTCTTAATATTAACATTTAGATAGTCCGCAATTCAATTAAAAATTTCGTATATATTTTTTAACGTAAATTATTAACTAAATTCTTGCGCCATCTGCGATGCACAAACAAGGATTTTTTTTTTTTGACTTTTTTTCAAATCTTATCAACTATGTTAATCATTTATCAAATTCTGCTTACCCAATTCGGTTTTTCTTTATAGCTTTATGGTGGTTCCTGGTCGAACAAGCTCCTAAGTTCTTTTGCCAAATTGTTCACCAGTTTTCTGCAAAGAGAAGGATTCACATTAGGAGTGCATGATATTCTTGTCCAAAAATCAGCAGATGAAAAAAGAGCAAAAATTATCGCAGAAACCAGAAAGGTAATAACATGCATATAATATATATATATATTTAAGTGTATAAGGATGTGTTGTTTGATTGCTCTCTATACAATGAGGTATTATAAAAACAATAGACCCCATTAGTTTGTCTATATTTTGTCAATACAATGAAATCAAAAATATGAACTATATTGTGAAAACCATAACAATTTTATCACAACAAATAACACATATCAAACGAACAGTTATCTGACAACGTTCAGTAAAACTGTCAGCTACTTCATCATTGTAGAAATGTGCTTTTTTGATGTCTTTCAAAAATTTGTCATAAGCGCAATACTTGACGTAGATGCTATAGCATTCACGATTTAAATATGATAATGTGACTACGGCAACTTTTAAAGGGCGCCAACTTTTTCCTTTTTCCATAGTTGCGTAAAATAGATGCGCAATATTTGTCGTGGATGCTATAACATTCATCTAGAATACGACGATTGAAATATGGTATTCTGACTACTAAAACTTTTATTGGGAGCAAACGTGTTAAAATGCAAGATTATTCTTCAGCTGAAACTGATTTTTTTTTTATAGTCACTAATTTAACGTGGATGCTATAGCATTCATCTAGTATATAACGATCAAAATACGATAAATACGACTACTCAAACTTTTATTGGGCGCGAACGTATTAAAATGCAAGATCACTTTTCAGTTGAAACTGATTTTTTTTTCATAGTTTCTAACTTAACGTGGATGCTATAGCATTCATCCAGTATATAACGATCAAAATACAATAATTCGATTGCTCTAACTTTTATTGGGCGCGAACGTGTTAACGTGCAAAATTATTTTTCAGTTGAAACTGCATCATTTTCCATAGTCTCTAACTTAACGTGGATGCTATAGCATTCATCTAGTATATAACTATCAAAATACAATAATTCGATTCGACTCTAACTTTTATTGGGCGCGAACGTGTTAACGTGCAAAATTATTTTTCAGTTGAAACTGCATCATTTTCCATAGTCTCTAACTTAACGTGGATGCTATAGCATTCATCTAGTATATAACTATCAAAATACAATAATTCGATTCGACTCTAACTTTTATTGGGCGCGAACGTGTTAACGTGCAAGATTACTCTTCAGTTAAAACTGTTTTTTTTTTCATAGTCACTAATTTAACGTGGATGCTATAGCATTCATCTAGTATATAACGATCAAAATACAATAATTCGATTACTCTAACTTTTATTGGGCGCGAACGTGTTAACGTGCAAGATTATTTTTCAGTTGAAACTGCATCATTTTCCATAGTCAATAATTTGACGTAGATGCTATAGCCAACATCCAGTAAAACCATTAAAATATGGTTTATGATTTAGAACTTTTTACCCCTTAGACGGGGTAACTTGGAACGGCCAAGTGGCAAACTGGTTTAATGTCTTATTTTAATTTTAAAGGTATTTGACAAAATAATTACACTTTTAACTAATGCTAAAAAACTACCAACGGAAGAAAATACTTTTAATATGGATTTTCAAAGATTACCATTTATCTCCACCATGTCAAAGATTATTATTATTATTATTATTATTATTATCTATCTAAAAAAAAAAAATTCAAAGATTACTCTTTTCAAATCAAGGTTTTAGCTGGTCATACATCTTGTTCCCTCTACTTTCAAATATTATTGTTAAACAATGCTCAACTTTGCTGGTTTTTGACACATCGGTGGTGGACCTTTTTAACCCCGGACCTTCATATATTACTATCTATTCTTCGATAAATTCTGGGAAATTACAACTGGGAAAATGTCCATTTGATCTATACCAAATTTAGGTTCTGAATTGAAATAACATAAATAAAAAAAAGTATGACCTAGAAAATGTTTTATAAATGCCAATGAGTATATAATTATACAAATGAGATCTTTCAGAGCACCGTGTTTGCGAAAAATATGCCAAAAAGTGCATTTTCATATTAACATTTCAAAAAAGTTGATATTTTGATAATAACGTTTTCATAATTTTCACTGACTTCAACTTATTTTTACAGGTTGGTCCTAAAGCAAGTGCAGAAGCTGTTAACCTAACAGAAGAAGCCGATGCTGAAGAAGTAACTGAGGCTGTGGAGTTGGCACATAGTACAAATCCCAAATTCCGGGCAATCATTGACAGAAAATACAAAGAAGCCTTAAATAACTATACCAACAGAATAAACAAGTAAGTCTCATATAAATCATCAATCCATTTAGAAAATGAAAATTTTTGCATTTCTCGACGTTCTGAAGGTTTCTGAACATTTTACTGGCATACCTCAGAAAAAATAGATGTGTGTGAAAAAATTAAAAAAAATTACCCAGGCTAAGCACAGTCTAAGCGCCACTCTGGTACAAATATTTACTCAAGTACGTTTAGACTGTTTATGTGATGGGGCACTTGTCCAATTTTATGTGAAAACTATTGAAAAATGTGAAAATGCCGCCAAGCTGATCACAGTATAAGTGAAAATGTCGCACAGAATTATTTGCAAATGCGTTTAGACTGTGACTGTACGCACTTTTTCAATTTTGTGTAAATTAGGAAACTATTTTTTTTTTTTGAAATTGAATTCGAAATGAAATGACAATTGTTAATGTTCTGAAGATTGATTAATTGATTTATGATTCACATTTGATTATTTGCTCAGATATAACACACAAGATAGCAAAAATAATGAAAGCTACAGTAATTGTAATAATATATTTGAAAACGTTTTCTCAAAAAAAATTTCTCAAAAATGGCATAATAATTTAATTTAAACAATGACAAATATAATTTCTTAAAAAATGACAAATATTTAATCTAAAAAATGACTCAAAATTGGTATAAATATTTCATTTAGAAAATGACAAATATAATTTCTCAAAAAATGGCATAAGTGTGATTTCTCAAAAATGGCATAAATATTTAATTTAAAAAATGACAAATATAATTTCTCAAAAAATGGCACAAATATAATTTTTCAAAAACGACATAAGTATAATTTTTAAAAAGTGGCATGAATGTAAATTTTCAAAAAATTGCATAAATAGCATTACTGAAAAATGGCATAAATAGCATTACTGAAAAATGGCATAAATATAGTTTCTCAAAAATAGCATAAATATTTAATCTAAAAAATGACGAATGTAATTTCTAAAAAATTGCATAAATATAATTTTTCAAAAACGACATATGTATAATTTTTAAAAAGTGCGATAAATATATTTTCTCAAAAATGAAATAAATATTAAATTTCTTTGAAAATGGCATAAACAAAATTTCTCAAAATAATAATATATTTATGCCAAAAAAGACAAATAAAATTTCTCAAAAAATTACATAAAATTTTTCAAAATATGGCACAGATAAAATTTCTCAAAAAAACGTATTCAAAAAATTTTCAATTTTATGTTAATTATAAAAATGTAATTTTGGGTTGAAAATTTAGAAAATCACCCAGGCTAAGCTCAGTCTAAGCGTCACTCTGGTACAAATGTTTACTCAAGTGCGTTTAGACTGTTTACGTGCTGGAGAACTTTTCCAATTTTGTGTAAACTATTGAAAAATGTGAAAATGCCGCCAAGCTAAGCACAGTATAGGTGAAAATGACGCACAGAATTATTTGCAAATGCGTTTAGACTGTGACTATACGGGAGCACTTTTTAAATTTTGTGCAAATAAGGCAACTATTTTTTTTTTGAAATTGAATTCGAAATGAAATGACGATAGGAGATAAATTGATTTATGATTTATATTTGATTTGCTCAGATGTAACAAGATAGCAAAAATAATGAAAGTTACAGCATTTGTTGTAATAATACATTTGAAAACGTTTAAAATTTCTAGAATATTTCATTACGGTACGGGAAGTTCCAGCAATTTGCCTTAAGGCACGACTCATAATTATACTTTTGTATCCTTTACCCCCCAGGACTTGTTTACCAGCCGGTTTGCTATGCAAGTTCCCCTACAATAATTTGCAACTGATGGTCCAGTCGGGTGCAAAAGGTTCCACGGTCAACACTATGCAGATCTCTTGTCTTTTGGGCCAGATTGAATTGGAGGGTAAAAGGCCACCTGTTATGATCTCAGGGAAGTCTTTGCCCAGTTTTCCTGCTTATGAGCCTTCACCAAGGGCCGGTGGATTTATTGATGGCCGATTCATGACAGGGATTCAACCGCAGGAGTTTTTCTTCCATTGCATGGCTGGCCGTGAGGTAACAATAAATGATTATAATAATAGAAGTAGAAAGAATAATAAAAATTTTGGAATTTTGACGTTTCCAAGGACTTATATGGTTCCTAATTGATAAAAGAAAATTCTCTGAAAGTTTTAGCTCTTAATATTAATATTTAGATAGTCCGCGATTCGATTAAAAATTTCGAAAATAAAATTTGACACATATACTATATATATATGTGTATTATATATAATTTGATACATATTGTATGCGATATATTTATGATAATATATAAAGCTTGTGTTTTTACAAAAATCGTTTTCTACTCGTCGAGACCTTTCAAACGATACCCCACATGCCATAAAAAATACAATCTAAATTTTTTGAAGTAAAACTTCTTTAAGCTCGTTTACTAGAAACTCATTAAAAGACTGTATTTTGTGGACAAATGACCTAGTTAATTTCAGTATTCGCTACAAAAGTTTTGCACGTTACATGTTTTAAACAGTTTTTCAATAAAATTTGACATTCTAATATTGTTTGTGATATAATTATGATAGTCTATACTTGTGTTTTTTTAAAAATCGTTTTCTACTCGTCGAGACCTTTCAAACGATACCCCACATGCCATAAAAGATACAATCTAAATTTTTTGAAGTAAAACTTCTTTAAGCTCGTTTACTAGAAATTCATTAAAAGACTGTTTAAAAAAGTTTTAATTGAATCGCGGACTATCTAAACGTTTATATTAAGAGCTAAAACTGTGGTAGGAGGGTGAAAATTTAGGACTAAAATATTTTTTTTACCCTAGGGTCTGATTGATACCGCCGTCAAAACCAGTAGATCAGGTTATCTCCAAAGATGTTTGATCAAACATTTGGAGGGCTTGACAGTTAAATATGACCTGACAGTCCGCGACAGTGACAATAGTGTGATTCAAGTAAGTACTTGCATAAAAAAAATTATAGTAGTATTATTTATATATTTTTTTTTCATTTATTCATTTTGAATCGTGTATTCGTGTATTCAGTTGTGTTAATTTTTTTTTTTCAAATGTTTGTATGTAAAAAATAAAAATAATGGGCCTTAGAACTGTTCCTTGAGATACTACACATTTGACAAATTTTTAATTAATTTTTAATTTTCGTTTTTCTGATAAGAATTTCTGTATCTTTCAAGTCATTCTGAATCGTTTGGCACCAAAATTTATATAACTCTGCGTATTTAGTTGTGCTATTTTGTTTTTTTTTTAAATTGTTTATATATTTATAAATATAATAATGAGCCTTAGAACTGTTCTTTGAGGTACTCCACGTTTGATAGATTTTTAATCAATTTTGAATTTTTAACAATGTGATTCAAGTAAGTGCTTGCATAAGATTTTGTTATAGTAGTATTATCTATATATTAATTTTTTTATTTAGTCATTTTGAATCGTTTGGCACCAAAATTTATATAGCTCTGTGTATTCAGTTGTGCTAAATTTTTTTTTTATGTTTGTATATAAAAAATAATAATAATGAGCCTTAGAACTGTTCCTTGAGGTACTCCACATTTGATAGATTTTTAATCAATTTTTAATTTTTGTTTTTCGCTTTTTCTGATAAGAATTTCTGTATCTTTCAAGTCATTCTGAATCGTTTGGTACCAAAATTTATATAACTCTGCGTATTTAGTTGTGCTATTTTGTTTTTTTTTTTTAAATTGTTTATTATAAAAATATCATAACGGGCCTTAGAACTGTTCCTTGAGGTACTCCACATTTGATAAATTTTTAATCAATTTTTAAGTGTGATTCAAGTGAGTACTTGCATAAGATTTTTCATAGTTATATTATTTATATATTAATTTTTTTTCTGCAGTTTTTGTATGGGGAAGATGGAATGGATATTTCCAAAGTTCAATTTTTGAACAAAAAGCTAATTCCATTTTTGAATGATAATTCTGATGTCATCTTGAACAAGAAAATTGTTGAAAAGTTCAATGAAGAAGGTGTTCCTGAAGATTTGACACAAACTATTAAACAGGTAAGTGTTATAATAAATTTATGTCGTACTAAATTTACAAGGAGTACCACCGGTTTATTTTTCTTTAATTTTGATGAAGCTTTGCACAGTGATAGGGTTGATAGTCAAATGTAATAGTAAAATATTATAGGCCTGTGAGCAGTGGTTGGATTATAAAAATTAATTGAAGTTTTGAAAAAGTAGAAGCAAGTGCTTAAACTGACTGAGCTACCGAGACTATTACCGCGGTCTGTTTAGCAAAACTTTAATTTTTATACTCTAACCACTTCTCATAGGCCTATAATATTTTACACCATTCCTTTTGACTATCAGCTCTATCACCATGCAAAGTTTCATCAAAATTCTAGAAGAGTAAACCTGAGGTTCTCCTTGTTATTTATTATAAAGTTGACAAAGGAGAAGTTTATTTTTGTCTAATTTTATGTTTCAAGTCATTTTGCATCATTTGGCACTAAAATTGTAAAATTCTGTGTTAATGTAGTTTTTTTTTAATTGTTTGTATATAAAAAATATAATAATGGGCCTTAGAACTGTTTCTTGAGGTACACCACATTTGATAATTTTATAAACAATTTTTAATTTTCTTTCTTACACTTTTTCTGATAAGAATTTTTGTATTATGTTTCCAGGAGTACTAGAAAGTTTTTTTTGTGTAATTCTAAGTTTCATGTCATTCTGAATCTTTTGGCACCATAATTTATATAATTCTGTGTATTTAGTTGAGCTTATTTACATTTCCTTTAAATTGTTTATATATAAAAAAATTATGATAAGGGGCCTTTTGATTGTTCCTTTAGGTACTCCACATTTGATTGTGTTTTAGAAATTGGCTTTTTTGATAAAAATGTTTGAGATTTTTGAGAATTTTGAAATTTTTAGAAATTGACTTTTTCGATAAAAATGTTTGAGAATTTTGGAATTTTTAGAAATTGACTTTTTTGATAAAAATGTTTTTTGGGATTTTTGAAATTTTCAGAAATTGACTTTATTGATCAAAATGTTTGAGATTTTTGAGAATTTTGAAATTTTTAGAAATTGACTTTTTTGATAAATTTTTTTTTGAGATCTTGGAGAATTTTGAAATTTTCAGAAATTGTCTTTTTTGATCAAAATGTTTTTTGAGAATTTTGAAACTTTTACAAATTGACTTTTTTGATAAAAATGTTTTTTGAGATTTTTGAAAATTTTGAATTTTGTAGAAGTTGACTTTTTTTAAAAAATGTTATTTTTATTTTGAAATGTTTTGGAACTTTTTTTCACTCGTTGCTTAGAGACGAAATATAGAAGCGCGTACGCGCCGCGTCGCGGTTTAACAAAAAACAATGATTCGAAAATGTATACTCAATATAAAAATCTCTATAAAATATCTGACAATTTGATGTGCATATATCTAATGATCATTTTTAACCTTCAAACGGCATTTTTTGGACTGTTTTTAATCGATCTCCAAAACCGCTAGATCTGCCTTCTTAAAAATTTAATAAACTCTACATTTGGTCAATACAAGTGAAATGTTTTTTGAATCATTGAAATCGGGCGCTCCGTTCTCTCAAAAACTGAATCAACATTTTAGGCACTTTTTGCCTCGTGTCTCCGGAACGAGTTGTCCTGCCTTTGGTAAAAAGTAATCGACACATTTCTGCATCAATAGGAATCGAATGATTTTTGAATCACTGAAATCGGTTGAACCGTGTTTTTGTAATCGTCGGGGAAAATTTGTATCCGCACACAAACACATACATACGCACACACACACACATACACATACATCATTTTTTTCTGAAGTATGCCAAAGTGTTCAGAAACCTTTGAAACCTAAAAATATACAAAAAATTCTATTTTTTGCGTTTACTATAAAGGCTGGACTTGCCTTTGGTAAAAAGTAATCGACACATCTCATGTATAGAAATCGAATATCAATCAAATCGCCAAACAATAATTTCAAATATTATCAATGTCAAACAATGAAAAGCGGTTTTTTGTATTTTTTTTAATTCATTTCTACAATCTAGCTATATTTTTTTAAATCACAACACCCTAAAAAAATCCCTTGAGAAAGTTCATGAAGATTTATCAAAATCCGAATATTCGTTTAGGAGGAGTATCATTACGAAATATAGAAGCGCGTACGCGCCGAAACACTATTTTAAAACAATTCTTTAATTTAAAATGTATACTCAATATAAAAATCTTTATAAAATATCTGACAATTTAATGTGATGTAATGATCATTTTTAAGAAGAATTTGATGATTTGTTATTATGATATTTTATGATATGTTAGTGCTTTTGAAATCGTCAGGGAAAATTTGTATCCGCACACACACACACATACAAACACACAGATACGTTGATTTTTTCTGAAGTATGCCAAAGTGTTCAGAAACCTCTGAAACGTAAAAATGTGCAAAAAAAATTATTTTCGGTTGTTTTGCGATTACTATATCTTATTCTACGGAAAGTTTTTTTTTTTAATTTCAATAATTATTACAACTGCTAAATTATTAACATCAAGTAATATTGATAAATAATGACATAAATTTAAATAAATAAAAGTGCAAAGGATAAAATTTACATGAAAATAATATCCGTAATATGATTTGATATAAAATATAAGCAAATAATAATAAAATTAAAATTAATAAATAATATAAATAAAATATCTGAATAATAAAATAATACTAGAAAAATAACAAAATATAACAAAATAACAATAATAGAAATAGTAAGATAATAATAATAATAATAATAATAATAATAATAATAATAATAATAATTTATAAGATCATTTGGAATTTTTCGTTTTAGCCTTGTTGGGCGCGCTTCTGAGTATACTTTGTTTGCCAAGTAATTTGGGTGCTCGTCTATTCTTTTTTTGTAGTTGCTTGTTTTTTGTTGAATTTCTTCATTTACTGTCATTATGTTGCTGTCCTGGTGAATCAACCAGTTGGAAAAAATTCTACGGAAAGTTAAAAGTGTTATCCTATCCACTTACACCTAGTTCCTTTACCTTTTAGTTAAAACGTTGGAAGCGCAAATACGGCGATCCCTTACAAAAAGACAGAACAAGTCCATTCGCGCAGTACTCCAGAAAATATTTGCCGGAAAAAGACAGCATCGAGTCGGCCCAAAAAAAATCCAAAATGACCGGCAGAACCCGGTTGACCAAAAAGGTCATCAAAATGTGGCGTGCGATCCCTAAAGAAGAAAAAGAAAAATTGAAAGCCAAGTTGAAAAACATGTGTCCGGATCCCCTGATCTCAAAATACCAACCCGATCACTACTTTGGGGTAATAAACGAAAATTTGGAGAACTTGATGAAGGATTATTTGGATAAACAGAATGTTAAGGAGGATTTTGAGGATATGATCAAGTATAAAGCGATGACCACTTTATGTGAACCCGGTGAACCCGTAGGCCTCCTAGCAGCCCAGTCTGTGGGCGAACCGTCTACTCAAATGACCCTTAACACTTTCCATTTTGCTGGCAGAGGTGAAATGAACGTCACTTTGGGTATTCCTCGTCTCAAAGAAATCTTAATGACTGCCAGTAAAGACATCAAAACCCCTTGCATGGATATCCCTTTCAGAGAAAATGTAGCCAAACATTTTTCCGAAACCGAACGCCTCAGGAAGAGGTTGGTGAGGGTTACGATTGCCGAAGTTTTGAAGAAGGTCCAAGTGCATCGGATAGTCACCGGTGCGAGGAATAAAATGCACAAGTATTCGGTAAAGTTTGAGTTTTTGCCTCATGGTGCTTATAAGAACGATTTTTGTGTGAAACCGAAGGGGATCATGAAGTTTATGGAGCAGAAGTATTGTCCTTCGCTGATGAGGGCGATTGTGAAGTCTTCTAATAGCAAACAAATGTAAGTAGAAAAAATTTAGTAATTTTTGCTAAAAAATAATTTACTAGAGTCTAGAAAACATTTACTGAAATCTTGTTGTGCGAAATTTTGTATAAACTTGTTGGAACATTTATTTTCTGGTACAAGGACATTTTTTTATATTTCTTCAAATATTTTTTAATTTTATTCTAGGACATTATAATTACACCTAAGTCTGTTTTTACACGGTAGATTGGTTCCAGAAAAAGCCGTGTAAAAAAGAACGTGTAAAAAAAGATATTGTTCTTATAAAAAAATGGGTGATTTGTTCCTAATCTCTAAAACCTATTGAAATTGGTGAAAAACAAGAATTTTTAAGAACAAGAATTCATGTTTATTTTATTAAATCAAATATATAATGCTTATTTTCACAAGCATAGAAATTAATATGCACTCTAATCTTCAAAGTAATATAAATTAAATGTATAACAAGTTCAGGAACTAAAAAACTATGTTGTGAACGAAAAGAATAAGTTATTCAATTTTTAAGGTAAAAAATAAAACTTCGTAAAAATACTTTTTTGTGATATGAACATACTTCGCAAAAAATAAATTTGACAAAAACAATTTAAGTACATACATACAATTTCAAATCGTGCTAAATGGAACAAAGTCGTGTAAAAAAATTAAAAATATTCAATTTTCAAACCGTGTTATATCAAAACCGTGTACAAAAAGACCGTGTAAAAACAGACTTAGGTGTAGTTTACATTAGTTAAAACTTGATAAAATTTACTAAAATCTAGTAAAACATGTTCTGTACACATGCATATTGAAATTTTGAATAATTCGTAATTGAAATGCGGACTTTAGTATTTTCATAATTTGTATTGCATATATCAATTTAGGATATTTTTTTACGTTTCTTCAAATAACTTTTGATTTTCTTTTATGACATCATAATTTGTTTACATTAGCGAAAACTAGATAAAATTTATTAAAGTTTAGTAAAAATTGTTTTATACTCTTGGATATTGAATTTTGACTAATTCGTACTTCAATGACATTTTTTCCTTTTCTAACAATACTTAAGATTTTCTTGGATGAATCTTTCTTGGTAATTTGTATGAAATTTTTGGATGATTGGACATTTTTTTTATATTTCTTCAAATATTTTTTAATTTTATTCTAGGACATTATAATTTGTATACATTAGTAAAAACTAGATAAAATTTACTAAAATCTAGTAAAAACTGTTGTATACACTTGTATATTAAAATTTTGACTAATTCGTATTTTAAAGACATTTTTTTACTTTCCCAGCAATACTTAAGACTTTTTTGGATGAATCTTTCTTGGTAATTTGTATGAAATTTTTGGGTGATTGGACATTTTTTTTATATTTCTTTGATTTGATTATTTGATTTTCTTTTATGACATTATAACTTGTGTACATTAGTAAAAACTACATAAAATTTACTAAAATCTAGTAAAAATTATTGTATACACTTCGGTACTGAAATTTTGACTAATTTCAGTATCAAATTTGACTACGTAGTTTTTACTAATATATATAAAACATAAAAGTCGGAACAAAAATTTCAAGATATTCAAAAAAATGTAAAAAATTGTCCAAAATTTACATATTGCTTAACAGTATCAGAACAATGTTCCAATAAATTGCTCGCAAAATTATATAGAACATTTTTTACTAGATTTTAGTAAATATTATAACTATAACTAAATAACTAAAACGACTAAATTTTTTTAGTCGTTTGAAGAAATTAAAGAAAAATTCCTTGCTAGTCAGTAGAGTTCATTTTTTCTATTTGATGTCTTGTAATTCAATTTGATGGTCAGTAGAGTCCTTTTTCTATTTAATGTCTTGTATTTCAGTTTGATAGTCAGTAGAGTCCATTTTCTATTTAATGTCTTGTAATCAATTTGATAGTCAGTAGAGTCCCTTTTTTATTTCACGTTTTTAGTTTCAGTTGCTTGTCAGTAGAGTCCTTTTTAATTTTACTCGTATTTTAATATATTATTAACAGTCTTAATCTAAATAAAAAAAAACTTTCAGAGAACTATTTCAAAGTCATAAGTTAGGGTAAATATACCCGCAAAAATCCTCGTAACGGGTATTTGTAACGGCCCTCCTTATAGCGTTCTATTATCTATTAAATTCTTTTATCTATTAAATTCTATTATCTTTTATCCCTTAGGTTAATTGTGGACGAAAAACAAAAATCCAAAAGAAATAAAAAAGACAATGATGATGAAAATGAAGACAAGGCTGCGAAGAAATCAGGGTACAAGACTTTTGGAGAAGACTATGCTACGTCTGATGAAGATGAGGGACTTGTAAGTTAATAAAAAAAACTCTGATGAAATTTAAAAGTAGTGTGTTAATTAATTGTTTTTTTTTCTAGGGTGATGATGAAGATGCGACAAACGCTCGAAAAAGATCTAGGAAGAAGGATGATCAGGAATACGATGTGTCTGAAGATGAACAGAATGATGTTACGTCAGAAGGTAAGGGTATTGGTGAGATTTTTATTTATTTGAGGTTATGAAATTTTTATAATTTTTTTTTTGTTGCAGATGATATGGATGAAGATTCAAATGAATCCAAGAACTTGGAGAATGGTAATGATGCCGATGATGTCAAAACCGAAATGTGCGATGATGGTTTCAGTTTTGATGAGACGAACTTCTTGTGGTGCAAATATGTTTTCACGGTAAGTTAACCTTAAAATTGTTTCACATTTAAGTTATTTTATTTTTTAATGTTCTGGATAGTCTAGAAATGTTCTTGATAGCTTGAAAATGTTTTGGGTAGTTAGAAAATATTTTAGATAGTCTGAGGATGTTCTGGGCAGTAGGAAGTTCTTGATAGCCTGTAAAAGTCGTAGGTGGTCTGAAATATTTCTAGATAGTCTTAAAATGTTCTTTGTAGTCCTGAAAATGTTCTGGATAGTTTAGAAATGTTCTAGATAGTTGTGAATTGCTCGAACTGGTCTGACTGAAATTATTCTAATCGAGATAGCCTAAAGTGTTTCAGACAGTCTAAAATGTCCCAGTAAGATTAAAGATGTTCCCAATCATCAAAAAATGTCCTGGATAATTTAAAAATATTCTTCAAATCTAAAAATTAGTCTAAAAATATTCTAAACAGTCGGAAAAACTTGCAAAACCTTTAAAAATCTTCTAGATAGTCTAAAAATATTCTGAACGATCTAAAAATTTTATAGAAAATCTGTCGATGTTGTAAATCGTCTGAAAATATTTAGACATTTTAAAAATGTTCTGAGAGAATCTGAAAATATTGCAAATTGCCTGAAAGTGTTCTAGACTGTCGCAACATATATTAGACTAAAAAAAAACATTATATAACAATTTTGAATAATGTTTAATAGTAATAAAGTAACACTCGTAAAAAGATATCTTCGCCATGATAGAATAAAGCTGTGTTGCTTTAATATTCTTTAATATCTATGAAAATGCTGAGAATTATCATGTTAAACAACGCCTTAAGAAATACTGTTCTCACAATTTCACTCATCATGTAATTGTATTTGAAGAACTTCAAGTAACTGAAATTAACATACATTCATTGACTGTTTGTATTTTTTACTTTTTCGCTGGCGATATAATCTCATTGTAATTGATTTATGATTTACATTTGATTTGCTCAGATATAACATAAGATAGCAAAATAATGAAAGTTACACTATTTGTAATAATATATTTGAAAACGTTTAAAATTTCTCGAATATTTTGTTACGGTGCGGGATGTTTAGCAATTTGCGTTAAGGCACTATGCCACTTTCAACTAGTTTTCTTCTTTATTTCTAGTTGGGCATGCATTACACAAAAGTAAATCTACCTGAAATCCTGAAAGGCCTTGCTGAAAAGCCGTCATTTGGGAAACACCGATATTAAACGAGCCATAACTTACCAGAACAACGACGGCGAACTTGTTCTTAAAACTGATGGCATCAATATTGTTGTAGTATAATAATAATAATAATAATAATAATAATATATTATTATATATATATATATATTGTGTGTGTATATATATAAATATCTCACCACCGCTCCCAGACCTTCACTACACTTGCTTTATAACCTTGATCAGTGCCCACAATGCACCGCTATTAATAACATTAAATATAGGAGGGTAATATGTGCTCCTTCAATTTTCGTTTGTTAATATAATACTATTTTATTATTTTACACAAATTTAGTGTTCAATCAATTTTACATCATAATTAATTGTTTCTGTTGTTTTCCGATTCGGTATGTATATTTCCTCCTTTTTTATATATTATATTATCATCAACTTTGTATTTATGTTATATGTTTTTTAGATTACTGAATGATGACACACATCAATGTCGAAACGTTTAAGGAATAAATATTTGTTATTTAATCTTTTTTTTTGAATATTAATTTATAAACTAAATGTTTATGCAATTTTAGGAAATGTTCAAATACAATGATCTACTAGATTTAAACAAATTATACTCAAACGACGTCCATTGCATCGCCCAAACTTCCGGCATTGAAGCCGCTAGCCGAGTGATAGTAAAGGTAAGGACCTGGCAAACTTTTTTTCTGTCTCTCCTAATAATTAATACTATAATTTGTTTTTGTAGGAGGTGCAAAACGTGTTTCAACGTTTACGAATCACTGTAGACCCTATACATTTATTACTGATCGCAGATTACATGACATACTACGGACTTTCCAACCCTTGAGCAGAACCGGGTTGGAAACATCGGTGTCACCTTTGCAGCAAATGAGTTATGAATCTTCATTGACGTTCTTGAACAAGCGCTACCATAAAAGGTAATAATTATATATATATATATATTATATATATATATATATATATATAGTAGCGAATACTAGGTCATTTGCCCACAAAATACAGTCTTTTAATGAATTTCTAGTAAGCGAGCTTAATGAAGTTTTACTTCAAGAAATTTAGATTGTATCTTTTATGGCATGTGGGGTGTCGTTTGAAAGGTCTCGACGAGTAGAAAACGATTTTTGTAAAACAAAACACAAGCATTATATATTATCATAATTATAATCGCAAAGAATATTAGAATATCAAATTTTATTGGAAAACTGTTAAAACATGTAACGTGCAAAACTTTCATAGCAAATACTGAAATTAACTAGGTCATTTGTCCACAAAATACAGTCTTTTAATGAATTTCTAGTAAACGAGCTTCAAGAAGTTTTACTTCAAAAATATTAGATTCTATCTTTTATGGCATGTGGGGTATCGTTTGAAAGGTCTCGACGAGTAGAAAACGATTTCCGAAAAAACATTTGTTTACAAAATACAGTCTTTTAATGAATTTTTAGTAAACGAGCATAAAGAAGTTTTACTTCAATAAAATTTAGGTTGTATCTTTTATGGCATGTGGGGTATCGTTTGAAAGGTCTCGTCGAGTAGAAAACGATTTTGGAAAACATATAAATATATATTAGGGTGGTCCTTAATATGGACACTTTCGATTTTATTATTAAGTAAATGCTTGTGCCATCTGTAACTAATTTTGTACAATGTTTGCCGGGTCGGCTAGTATATATGTATATGTTTTTTTTTCAGGTATGCAAGATGACCTGAATTCCCCTTCAGGTCGACTGATGGTAGGACAGCCCTGTGGTACAGGTACGGGTACTGTTTCTTTACTAAATAAAATTTCACATGTGGCTTTTGGGTGAAATTTTGAAAAAATTTTGAATTGTGTAATTGTAATAAGATGTAAGCGAGAATGTTATTTGTATTTTTGAGAATATATATTTGTTTGTAGAAAGTGTGTTTTAATTGAGTATAAAAGTCAGGGGTAAAAATTTGTATCAATGTTATGGCAAGGCCATGTTATGCTCCATACATTGTGCTACTGAATCATACTGTCAAAATAATGCAAAACATGGAGTATTTGCTGTGCTTTAAGGAGTTTTACACATAAACTGCAACGTTACGCTTATGTTACGAAGCTGAGTCAGAAATACCCTGTTATCTGAGAGCGTTTTTTTTTTTTGACATTTGTGCGGTTTTTACATTAGGTTTCCATCTGACAATCTGAGAAATACGTCTGACTGCACAGCAATCGCATGGCTTTTGACAAAATTTAGTATTGAAAGTTCTTCATAACATGTTCTTGCCATAACAATATATTCCGTAAGATGTATATCCTAGTTGTTTTATTTTTCCAACGCATTATATATATTGAAACAGTATGTCAGTGTTATCGCAATAAATTTTTCCCTTTAAAATATAAAAATCCCTTAAAAACGCGGTATCTGTTTTACGCGCCATTAAACCTATTCGAGTGATATGCCTTTTATATTGTGTACAGAATATGATATATCCGCATAACAATTCGCTTTATGCAAAAGATTTATTGACAGATTTAAATAAGGATTATTTTTTAAAGTAGGTTAAAAAAGAGGAAAGATCGAAACTTACATAGATTTTAAATTCATGCATAAACTAGTGGTGTATGCATCGTGCCTTAAGGCAAATTGCTGGTACTTCCCGTACCGTAATTAAACATTCGAGAAATGAAAATAATCGATGATTGTTTTGAATAATTTCAAATAGATTATTAATTATAAATACATATTGCTAATTTATAAGTGCTCATTAGGCGACAAGCGTATTCTACAAACAACTTGTGTGTATGTTTATAAGAAATTTGTTAATTTTTCTTTTTTTTATTTTTTTGATGATTTTGAAGTCCTTTCAAAATTTTGAAATTTTTTTATAAATTCGAATCTTTTTGGAATTTTTGAAAAAAATCGATTTTTTTTTTAAATTTTCTGACAATTTATAAATTTTTGAAAATATTCGATTTTTTGAAAGATTCTAAATATTCTCAACTTTTTGTAAGGAATCGATTTTTTTTTGAACAGGATGAAAAATTTCGAAAACTTGAATTTTTTGAAACTTAAAATTTCTTTGAAAATTTTGAATTTTTTGTTATTAATTTTCATCAATTTCAATTTACGAAACTTTTTGTTAAAGCATTTTTTGCACACCGTCTACACAAGCATATTGTTATTTGAATTAATCTAATCGGATGATCCGTACTCTCAAAAACTGCATAACCCTTTTCACATCCTATGCGTTCCATTACTCCGAAGCGGTTGGACGTGCCTTTTGCAAAAAAATATTTAAAACTTGGTACTGAACCCAAAAAAATTGTGTACACATTGTTAAAATCTCTATAAAATATCTGATAATTTGATTTGCATATGTCTAATAAACATTTTTGACCCGTCAAATGGCATTTTTTTTAATTTTTTTATTGAGAGTCCATAACCGCTTGACCTGCCTTTCCAAAAATTCAAACTTAGTCAATACACATAAAATCTTTGTTGAAATATTCAAATCGGACGCTCCGATCTCTCAGAAACTGAATTACGATTTTTGTAATTTTAGTCCCGAAACGGCTAGACCTGGCTTTGCCAAAAACTAATCAGCACATCTCCTTGTCAATACGAATCGAACGTTTTTTGAATCATTCAAATCTGTTGATCCGTGCGCCCGAAATCGTCAACGAAGATGATTTTGGCAAAGACAGATCGAGCCGTTTCGGAGATACGAAAAGCAAAGAGTGCAGAAAATAGAAATCTAGTTTTTGAAAGAACGGAGCATCCGATTTAAATGTTACAAAAAACTTCCTGCTTGTGTTGACCAAACGATTGCTTTTGGGGTATTTTTTTATATCGAAAATAATTCAAATTTTAATTCTAATTCTAGCTAAAGTTCTAAAGCTCACCCATATACTTTAAATATATAATTTTAACTTTGCAATTCAGTTTATATAATTCTTAGAAATATGAGATAAGGTCCTACATTCTAACTCCCTTTGATTAGGTTTTTTTTATTTAGTTTTTATGTAAACATATATAAACGTCGTCCAAATCGTAAGCTCTTATAATTTGTCTATAAAATACGAATAACGAAAGTTACAGCATTTATAATAATCTATGTTGAAAACATTTAGAATCCCTCGAATATTACATTATTGGAAGTTCTAGCGATTTGCCTTAAGGCACGACGCCATACACCACTAGTCAATTTAACACTACTTCCAAAATATCGCCTGGATCGTTTTCAACCAAAGTTACATGTCGTTCAATTCTCTAACAAATGTTCTTGAACGCCTATCCGTCCGTCTGTCTTGAAATTTACACATACAAAAATTAAAAACACAACAATTAAATCTCTTAACAATAAATAAATAAATAATATATTTAACATTGACGTCAATCTTGATTTACAATTCTAGGAAATCGTAGACACCAATTAAAATTACGAACGGTTCGTTAATTCCTTATTTTTGTTTATTGAATCCTCGTGTTTTTCTAATAACTAATATAACTTTTCATCTCAATTGATGTCTCAATTGAGACACGAGGATTGCATTCTCTACTAATTGGAATAAATTAGATAATTACTCCGTAGTAATTGATACTTTTGTGGAACACGGAATAGAAGTCATTTGAGGCGATTTGAACACAATCATTTTTAACTCTGTTATCTATGAATACGAGTGTAAAAATTAGGAGGAAGGGCTTAAACTGACTGAGCTACCGGGACATTGTAATAAGGAACTCTAGTCTATTTTTCTAAGCTGCATAGATGTCCATTATGAAGTATATCTGTATATAAGTGATACATATCTACACAAACTATTCGTGTGCTTGATCACTTGTTTAAAGTAATAAATCTGAATATCAATTCATTTCTCATTATTTATAATTATTTATAAAAATATGCAACGTTGTAATACTTAATAGCCATCATAAACGAAAAACATGTAGGCTTTCTCTAAACTTCCAAAAGTGTTTGAGATATAATTCTGAAAAAGATATATACTTGGCATGTTAGAATAAAGCTAAAGAAATTATGCCTAAAGAAATATTGTTTTCACAATTTCACTCATCATGTAATAATTGTGTTTGAAGAACTTGATGTAATTAAAATTAACATTCATTCATTGATTGTTTTTTTTTTTTTTTTTTTTGACTATTTTTTTATTTGATTCTTTTATTTGACGATACAGTCTCATTCTTTGAACAGCTGTAATATCTGTCTTGCTTATAAAAATAATTTCTAAAAATATATAGTGACCACGATTGATACAAATTAATTCAATAAACTTACGTTTCTTACACGACACAGATTTTTCATTTGTTTCAACGCTCTCACGCGACACGACGACCAATCACAATCGACCCGTATAGAAATGATCTCATCGAGAGCGAATGACGAATCATTGGCACTCGACTCGAACGTAACGCTTTTCCGTTGCATTTGTATAAAAATATTATTCGAAATACAGTATTTTGCATAAAATGGCGTCTTAACGGAGTTCTTTGGTACATAATATTAAATTGTAATTAATTTTGTTTCTAGTTTCTTGACGACACCGTCATATGATGTCGTGAAGTAAAAGTTACTTTCTCCGTTGACTTTTCAATAGGCCTATATTATTATTTTCTACACTTTTTACTAAAATCATTGATACAAGAAAACCTATCAAGCGTTACCGTCACATCGAAAAGTTAAATTCAAACATTTTTTGCGTGTAATAGGAAAGCCGGTAACAAAATTATTCATATAAGCTATATATTATATAATATTTATTATTGAGGTAAGAATTTTATTTATTGTATTCTTTATATTGACATAAATAGCATGATATATGAATAGGATAACAAAAAAGTAGATTATATATTGTGACAAACAAATAGTGACATATAGAAACGAATATTATAGAGAGTGTCATTAGAGACAATAAACGAGTAATTAGAGATGAGGTGTGTTAATAGGGAACGATGTTAACAATGTGGTTACTTTTTTCATGACAGCGACGTTGTTCTTTTTAAATTCAGGACTGGTTGTATCCATTTTGCACCCTACTTTAACATAGCACAGTTAGAAAAATCTATATTTTACTTGTTTGTGAGACAATTCCTAATTTTATTCCTAATTTCATTTTCCACCGACCCCCTCACTATTAGTGCAAGTGATAGAAATTTTTTGCACCATAAATTTACATATAAATAAGTTTAAACGAAACGGAAGTGTTAGTAGAACCGAAAGAACTGTTCAGAATGGTAAATATTAAATAAATAGATATATAAAATTTATTTATAAAATTCAAAATTAATTTGTGAAATTTATTTTAGAAAATGTTAAAATTGTTCTTAGTTTTGTGTTTTTTGGCTGCTTTGACGATGGCTTTGCCTTATGGTGGCGAATCACATGATCGAGATTCTGGTAATAAAAAAAACTTAGTAATAAAATTTATTATTAATTAATATTATTAACTTATATAATATAATTTTTACCATCTTTTGGAACGTGAAAGTAATGGGGCAATTCTGCCGTAACAGAGCTCATAAAATAGCGTTGTCATGGCAACGCTCTTTTAAGCTTGTTCTTGGTATTGAAGATTATGAAAATGTCTTTTTTTTTTTTTTTAGTTTTTAAATATTTTATTATTAAGCTACAACGCAGTTAATAATAATAATAAAATTTATTCTACATAAAGCATACTTCAAAGGAATATTTTAGTTATCTAAAAATAATTTCATAATCTAAAATAATGAAGAACTTCAATTCTTCCATATTAATATTACATAAGAATTACAACATTTTACTAGAGCATATTTACAAAATAATTTCCAAACAAAATTTTGTGTAACTATTTTCTATTTACAATTTGAAATATTTATTATATAAATTTATCAATTAACATAACAGGAATCGAAATTTATGCGAAGTGGTTCTAATGAATATAACATTGTCAGTATAAAACAAATATTTAAAAAAAAATTGAAAAAAGTGATAGTTACATTAAATGTTTGCCTGTAACTTCTTTTAAAAATTCATTTAAACACAGGAACATATTATTTAGCAAAAAAAAAATAGTCATACTATCCACCACATGTTTGAAAATTGAAACAAAAACACATATTTTTTTATTATTAATGATACATTGATTATATAGAAACATGGAATTGGATTTTGACAAACATTTATGATATAATTTGCCGTGCGATCAGGCGTATTTTATATATAAACAAAGCAAGTATGATGGATCATTGCAGATTCTGTTATCGAACATGCCACCGGACTTGTTTTTATGTAAAATACGCCTGATCGCACGGCAACTTGATAGACATTTTCACATTTGAATTTTCGATTACATTTGAAATAACGTGTTATATATATATATATATATATATATATATATATATATAATTATGCATATAAAATCGTCAACGCACTATAAATTTCGAAAATTTATATTATACTATTATTATTATATTAATTGCCGAGTTTTTTACTTATTTTACGAGCTCTGTTACGAATTGTCCCAAAAAATTTGTAAATTTGCGAATTTTAATTTGATTTTATTTATTATTTTTTTATTTTAATTATTATTCTAATTACTATTTTATTTATTTTAATTATTTTTAGACCATGTAGGTCGTGTTCAAATTAAAGTATATCGTGGCCCTACAGATGAAGCTGAAGAATATGCACCTTGGGGATTTTGGGTGAAACAACCAGCTGAAGACGATACATATTAATAAAATAATTTTAAAATATTAATTTAAGACCAAACCAAAGTTTCTGTTAAAAAAAACGTTTTTGTTATATAAAAATTAATTTAGTGTAAATTATTTTAAGTTTTATATGTACCCGGTGTTTTTATGAATACAATTTTATAAGATGAACTTGAAATTTTGTTGATTGGTGAAAAGGTCAGTCAAATTACTAAAGATAACAATGATGTGTGCAATTAATTAGGGTCTTTGCAAAATCTATTTTTTCCGGGCTAAAAAATGCTCAAATATTTTTAACTTCCCGTAGGGCAAGTTATAGTAATTGCAAAGAAATCCAAAAATGATAATTTTTATATATATTTACGTTTCAATAGGTTTGAAAAAGAGTTGAAAAATTTAAAATGTAAACTAGTTGGTTTGGTATTTAGCCTTGAGGCAAGTTACATGAACTTCCCGATATGTGTAAATAATAAACTTCATCAGTCCTACTTTAAACGATAATAATTTTAGCAAAGTTTGACGAATTTGTTAAAATTAAACTACTTGTCGTAAGGCCGTAATATTACAGTAAGTTCTATAAGACCATGATGTATATCGCCAAAAAAAGTTCCATGAAAATCGGCTTAAATTTTTTTTCAGCAGTTAATTACAAGAAAACGGCTCGGTAGATTTTCACCTAAAATTAATCAGTACCATTCCCAACTAATATCTTTAGAACAGTTTTTGATTTTTCAAAATCGGTTCGGTAGGATGAGCTTAAATGTGGACGAAAAGTTTAACAATTTTTTTTCAAATTGCAAAGAAATGGCTTGGCAGATCGTCGCACAAAACTGACAAACGATAGTCCTCACCGAAATACATCAAATATCTTTTAAATTTCTAAAATCGGCTCAGGCGTTTTTGAGAAAACGTCGATCAAAGGTCTAACTTTGACAAATGCCAAAAAAACGATACCAATTTTTGTAAACTTTGACGAATTTTTAGAGCTGAACCTGTTGTCGTAGGGCCTTAATATTTTAGTATGATCTAGAAGACTATGGTATCTACCGTCAAAAAAATAATCATAAAAATCGTCGAAATTTTTTTTTTGAAAACTTTATTACAAGAAAACGACCCGGCCGATCTCTACCAAAAACTAATCAGCACGATTCCCAACCAATATCTTTCGAACGGTTTTTGAATTTTCAGAATCGATTCAGAATTGCGGGCTAAAACGTGGACGAAAAACTTTTCACTTCTCTGCTATTTACGAAGAAACGGCTTGGCCGATCGTCGCACAAAACTGACAAACAATAGTCCTCATCGAGATACATCGAATGGCTTTCAAATTTTTGAAATCGGTTCAGCCGTTTTTGAGAAAACGGCGACTTACGGCAAAAAATCTGTTGGTGCACACACACACACACACACACACACACTTTTCCAAATTCGGTCTCATTCGATTCAGAATGGCTTAAAACGTCCAGGAGAAAACATAAAATTAGCGAATCGGATTTTTTGATGAAAACATAAACTTCTCCTTCGGGAAGTTAAAAAAATCAAATTTTTCAAAAAAGTAAATACAATTTTTTCCAAAAAATTTTAAATTTTTTCAAAAATCAATTTTTTTCAACGTTTTGGAAAGTTTTTTTTAAAAATTTAAGTTTTTGGTACTGAAAGTTCCAGCAATCTGTCTTTAGACAAGGTAACATGCGCCACAAGTTCATACGATATCGTAGCATGATCGACGTATATACTCGTCATGAGCTAGACTCCGTCGACATAAAACTACTGTACTACTGTTGGATGAGGAAAAGCTACAATTAAGTGTTGAAAGACATGGAAAATACCTTAAACTTTTATCAATATCAATAACTAGCACGGGATAAAAGTCTAGATGAAACTAATAGGACGTGTGTAGGAGTGCCGTCCATGGACGACATCAAACCCATGACTTCCATTCAAACGACGCAAAACTGGGTTAAAGACATTGAAAGTGTCGAAAATGTCACTTGTCCAATATTAAAAATCTTTTACCAATAACTTTTGCCTTCGGGTGAATTTCTGTATCATTTATTTTACAAATAAGGAAACCGTCATCGGACACCTCTAATTATCGATACTTTCGCATTCGACATAATCACAGACGACGACGACGACAACGTACGTAAATCGACTAATTTTAACATCACCTGATTCGAAAAAAAATGTACGGAAATAATTTTGGCACTTGCAATGACATTCGGTTTGATTGGCATTTATAATAAAGGCCAAGGACCTGTGAGACATTAATAAAACTTCAGAGGAGAAATTGACTTTTCGAAGAGGGTTATTGTCATTGGGTAAAAATAGACTTAGAAATAGTTGATATTTTTTTATGAGCTAACTTAGTATTTTTTTAAGAACACAACCCAATGGTCAGCCACTCTTTTTTTATTATGCGTAGACCATATAAATATATTTATAATAGTATTGAAGTATATATGTGCTACAGCAATGCCTACTAGAAAGTAATTTCACGATTAAATTGGAGAATTTAATCGTGAAATTGGTTTTAATTTCACGATTAAATTGGAGATCTATAACCTCAAGTAAAAATTTAATATCACACCTCTTGATATCGAGTTGGCTGATGTAGGAATCGAATTCGGATGCTAGCCTAGTACTATTTTTGATAGTAATAATTATAGACATGGAATGTGTAATCATTTTTATGTTTATAGTTTTTAAGTCGATTTTATGCTTTAGAAAGATTTTGTTTTAGTTTAAATTTGTTTTAATAAATTTCTAAATTGATAAAATTGAAGCAGAAATGTGTCTTCCAGAAACTTCTTAATTTTTATTAACTAATAATTTAACATAATCTCCAAATTTTTAAATAAACATTAATTTTTGTTTTATTTCCCGAACAATAAGTTTTGTTTGTTGAAAATTCGATTTGTTCATGTTTTCTCGACGTTTAAAGCCGTTCTGAATCGTTCGAGACCAAATTTGGACAAAAAATATGTGTGTGTGTGTGATTTTATGATTTTTCGTCGACGTTTTGCCAAAAACGGCTGAACCGATTTAAAAAATTTAAAAGCCATCGGATTTTAAAAAGAAAAGAAAAGACGATTCTCCGAAATTAACAAAAGAAATACATTTTTTAACTTCCCGTAGGGTAAGTTATAATAATGGGCCGAAAATCGGAATTGAAAATTTTTACATTTCTCGACGTTTTGAAGGTTTCTGAACATTTTACTGGCATACCTCAGAAAAAATGGATTTGTGTGCGTGTGGGTGTATGTATGTGTGTGTATGTATGTATGGATACAAATTTGCACTCACGTTTTCGGGCGCACGGATCAACCGATTTGAGTGGTTCAAAAAAAATTCCATTCCTATTGATAAAGAGATGTGCTGATTAGATTTTGTCAAAGGCAGGTCCAGCCGTTACGGAGATACGGAGCAAAGAGTGCAGTAAATATAAATCGAGTTTTTGAGTGAACTAATCGTCCGATTTGAATGATCTACAAAACATTCAATCAGTAATGATTGGGAGAATTGGTTATTAGTTTTTGGCAAAGGCAGGCCTAGCCATTTTGAAGATACGGAGCTAAATGTACCAAAAATTGCAGTTTTTGAGAGAACTAAGCGTCAGATTCAATTGATTCAAAGAACTTTCTGCTTGTCTTAACAAAATAATTGATTTTGGAAAAAAAAATTTGTTTCAATTTTTTTTTTTAATTTTTTGTCTATCGAAAATAATTCAGATTTTACTTTTAACTCTGACTATAGTTTTAATATACTTTACAAATAATTTCATCTTTGCAATTCAGCTTATAAATATTAGACAATGTTCCAATATTTATAATAATCTATTTGAAAACATTCAATATTCCTCGAACATTTCGTTACGGTACGGGAAGTTCCAGCAATTTGCCTTAAGGCACGATGCCATACACCCAACTAGTTTCAATTGCTTCTGAACGGATATAAAAAACTGGATCCTAACTAATTCTAAGTAGATTCTAATTAGATTTCAACTGAGGCTGTTTTGATTCATAATATCTTTCTAACTTACATTTAAGTTAAGATTTATGATTGAGTCAAGACATATGTCAAGGTAGTGGGTGATTAGTAGATTCTTAATAGATTTACTAAATTTTAAACTACAACTCAATAATAAAATTAGATTCAGAATGGGTTCTAACTAGATTCTAACGTAAATCTGCCTACATTCTAGCTTTATTCTGACTATATTTAATTTGATTGTTTCTCGATTTTGGCCTGATAACAAATAACTATTACATCTACAATATGACTAGCTGCATTCTAACTAAATTTAGGCAAAATCTAAGTATAAATTTGAAATGTAACTAAAATTCAACTCACAATTTAGATGCTTTCGATTCAACTTTAAATATTTGAATAGATTCTTTGTCACCTTATGAATAGTAAAAATGTTACCAGTAATTTAAATCATTAAAAATATCTAGAACTATGTACGTGATATGCAATTTTGTCAGTATGTTTTTATAACAGATTCTTAATATTTCATAAAATAATTTATTAAGTTTCTTTTAGAAAAAATCTCAAATATAAAACAAATTCATATATAGTTATATTATTCTTTTATTATTATTCTTTTTTCTGAATTTTCTAATTTTACAATACATATTCTCACTAGTTTTTCTCGATTTTCTCTTAAACGGTAAAAGATACGAAAAAACTTTGTTCGTACGAAAGATGCAGAATAAAATTACGAATAAAATGGTATATAAATGGTTAGGTGTGTTCATATAATTTTCTCTAGATTTTCCGATTGTTCCGAATTTTCACGACGGCAACTCGCCTGTAGGCCACACCGTGCAAAATTCGAAGTTGTGATATATGGGGAAAAAACTAAGAATTTTGAGACCTTTCTAATGATGTATAATACTTTATATGTTTTCTTTAGAGAAATATCGAATCGTGAGGAGTGTTGCTCTAACCTAACCGCACTTTGCATTTTGACAAGTTAATAACTACACAGATTGCTCTATAACATCTAAACCATAAAAGATTCGAAAAAACTTTGTTTGTGCGAAAGATGCAGAATAAAATTACGAATAAAATGGTATATAAATGGTTAAGTGTGTTCATATAATTTTCTCGAGTTTTCTATGAAATTTAACATTGCGATGAAGATCAAACGCTAAACAGTCCTACGAAAGTTGATTGAATTATATTAATTAAAATTAGAATAATAAACTACAATTTTAGGACATACTACAAGCACTATTTGTGCCTGTGCAATATAATTAAAATAATTACATTTAATTTAAATGTGTTTGAGAAATTTCAATTGGAAATCGCAATGTTTAGATTTAATTGATACCAAAAACTTGATTTTCGTCACAAACAGTTGACTAATTTCATCTAAATACCTAAATCTCAATTTCGGTTCATTAAGTCAATTCTTACACATTTCGGTAAGTTTTTACCAACTTGCCATAAGGCTAAATGCCACTTGCACTTATTAGTAATTAGTTATTCAATTCGTTTTCTTCTCGGCGCATGTGTCTTCGATCTTCGAATCGCCCGCGTCACGCCACGCGATCTCGGCCAATCAGACGCGAATCAGGCGACCCACCGGACCAATCAGAAGACGAAGACCGAAGAACGAAGAACAAGAAGGCAAAAATGCATCGTATGACTTTCTGTTCTGAAAAATGAGACCGGCGAAAAATAAAAGAAAGATTTGCTTTACTTTTCGAAGTAAATATATATATATATATATATTGATGTATACCGAGAAGAAATCGGATACATTGCGAGGCCAAGGTTGTTGACTAGAGACTATTACACACTAACAATAAACTAGTGGTGTATGGTATCGTGCCTTGAGGCAAATTGCTGGAACTTTCCGTACCTTAACGGAATGTTCGAGGAATGAAAATAATCAATCATTGTTTTGAATAATTTGAAATAGATTAAGCTATAATTAAAAAAATATTTGGAAATTGTGTTAAATTATTAGTTAATAGGTATCGAGAAGTTTCTGGAAGGCAAATTGCTGCTTAAATTTTATCAATTTAGAAATTTATGAAAGATTTTTTAAAACTAAAACAAAATCTAGATTATTTATCATAAATACATACTGAAAATTTATAAAGGCTTATTAAATTGGGCGATGGGTGTATTCTACAAACAACCTATTTGTGTTTTTATAAGAAATTTGAGCATTTTTTTTAATTTGATTTTTTTTAATAATTTAAATTTTTTTCGAAATTCTGATTTTTTTGGATTTTTTTTTAAAAAACGTATTTTTTAAATTTTTTGAGAATTTGGAAATTTTTGAAAATATCCGATTTTTTTGAAAATTTCCAAATATTCTCAAGTTTTTGTAAGAAACCGATTTTTTCTTTAATTTTTCAAAAATTTAGTTTTTTTTAATGGTGAAAAATTTCGAAAATTTTAATTTTTTGAAAATTTTGAATTTTTTTTTTTGAAAATTTCCAAAATTACTTTAGTAAATTTTCTGTAAATGCATTTTTTGCACACCGTCTACTCAAGCAAAATGTTTTTTAAATTTATCTAATCGGATGATTTGTTTTCTCAAAAACTGTGTAATCGTTTTTAATAGATTTATAAGAATTTTGAAATTTTTGAGAAATACTCACTTTTTTAAAAATTCATTTATGAGAAAATTCAGAACTTTTTTAGCAATCGCGCTCAAATTTTTGATTTAGTTGTGATATCCGAAATTTGATTAAATACCATTTATAAGGACAGTCAGATTATCAAATTTCAATCGCTATATACGATGAATGCTATAGCATCCATGTCAAGTATTACGTTTGTATTTAACGCAATGTGGGAATAGATAAAATAATACGAAAACACTAATATCAATAGGAATCGGATGTTTTTTATAGTCGATTTTTTTTTACTTGAAAATGTTCAAAAAAATTTCAAATTCTAAGAAAAATCTAATTTTTCTTCCTAAGATTTTAGAAATTTTAAATGGAAAGTTTGAGCAATTTGTCTTAAGGCTGGTTACCATACACTACTAGTTTTTTTTTTAGCAAAATTGACTCTTTTTCTAACTATTAAACATTGGATTTAAATTCCTACATTAAAAAAAAAATCCAGGTGTTTTGTTTATATCTCACACATACTATTTTTTTTAAAAAAAGTTTTCTGTCCATTTATGAGTCTTTAAACCTTAAATTCATAAAGATTTAGTTATTATTAAAAAAATAAAAATTTATAAAGGTTTAGTTATTATTAAAAAATTAATAATATTAATAATTATTAATATATATTTGCAATTACAAGGACTATTCATTTATTCCATTTGCCTTAAATTTATTTTACAAAAAAATGACGGAGTTTCTGGGAAGTTTTCAATTACACTTTGTCTGAAAACAAAATTCCACTAACTCCTAGTTAGCAAAAAAAAAATTCGTCATCAAAGTGTGAATACAGCCCAATAAAATCTTAGTAAGGTTTTAGTTTATTCAAACGACAAAAAAATCCGAAGTAAAGCAAATGAGTGCACATTTATTATTTTTGTTTAGTCTGCAATAAGTTCCTCGTTCGCAATCTGATGTAATTAGCACAAAAAATATTAATATCATCCGATGGAAATAAATCTCACACTGATTAAATTACACAAGAAATATAGATATATAGCATTACAATATATTTTGCATCATATAAAATTTCTAACTTTCATAAATAATAATAATAATCAAACCATTTCTCACGGGACTTTAATATTTCACGGAGGTACATTTCATCAAAATCTTAGACGAATTTAAGTTGGAGATAAAGAAATATCAACAAATTTGAATTAATTAACGGATTTTTCGCAGGCCTATAATATTTTTCAGAGGCTCATCAAAATTTTAGACAATTATACTAGATTTCTAAATTCCTTACAAAATTCTTAAGTATTGCAGAAATTCTTAGAAAAAAATATGCAACTCTTTTATATTTATTTATATCTTTGGGTCCAAGTTTTTGAAAAAAAAAAAAAAAAATTAAATTACAGTACTATTTAGTAAGGTAATTTGTATAACCATTTCATCTATTAAGTTTTTCTTGTGAATCTATTACCCATTACCCATATATATTCTGAAGATTCAGTTAGACAGCTAAATAATAAAAGTGCTGATTTATTATTGATAGAAATCAATATAAATCAATAAAATGCTGAATTTAATAACCCGCACAACTGCATGCGGTCGAAATAAATATCTTATATGCCAATTTCAGTTTTTATATAAACTTAGATGGTTTTCCTGTTGAATTGATGGAAATGGTGATAGATTATTATGGTCGTGATCATATTTTGTTTGTTATCTAAAGATGAAAACTTTTAAGTTCTCGAAGGAAAAGTTTCTGTTTTCGCTAACAAAATTCGATAGGCTAAATTTTATTTCAAGATGTATGTGAAAATGTAAAAATTGTTCCAAAAAACAGATGAAAGTCGTGCTGATTAGTTTTGTAGTAAAGATAAGTTTTGAACTTCTTTTTGGAGCCAAAAATTTCCAGAATCGATAATTTCTTGAAATTTTTTAGAAAACAAAAATTTTCCACAAATCAAAAATTCTACGAGTCAATTTTTTACGAATCATATTTTTCTACGAGGCAAAAATATTCACAAAATTAATAATTTCTTAAATACTTTTGAAGGTCAAAAATGCCTACTAGTCAAGAATTAGTATATTTAGGAATTTTTTTTCAAATGAAATGTTCCTACGATTCAAATTTACGAGTTAAACATATTCTTGAAATTATAAGTGTGAAATTTCCAAATCTACACATTCTTTACAAAGCAAATTTTTAAAGATTGATTGCACTATTTTTTATAAAATTTATTGAAGAAAAAGTTTCTGAAAAAAAATCTGAAAACATCTGAACTATAAGACGATTTTTTTTTATCTAATAAGAAGCGTAATTTTTTAATTGAGAGTAACAATTATGATGAGTAAAATTAAGACAAAATTTTTTTATCAAGAATCAAAATTTCTTAAACAAGAGTCCAAATTTCTTAATCTGAGTCAAAATTCCGCATTTTAGGTCAATTTTTAATCAAATATCAAAATTTCTTAATCAGAGTCAAATTTTTTTAATCAAGTATCAAAATTTCTTAATCAAGAGTCAAAATTCCTCATTTAGAGTCAAAATTTCTAAATATTAGTCAAAATTGGAATCAACATTTGTTAATTTCGCGCCAAAATTTCCGAATTAACAATTTAAGAGTAAAAATTTGTTAATCATATGAAACAAAATTTATTAGGAGTTCAAATTTATCAAGTATGTGAAAAATTACTAAAAAAATCAAAAATTTTCAATTTTCCGAGCCAAAAGTGTTCACAAACCAATAATTTCTTAAACTTTTTTTAAATTAAATCAAAAAGTCCAGAGTATTTGATAAGCTAAATAAGTCAAAAGTGTTCATAAATCAATAATTTCTCAATATTTTTTTTAATAAAAAAGTCTAGAGTCATTTGATAAGCTGAATAAAATTTTTGGAACGAAAATTCCAAGTTTAGTAAATCAAAAATATCTCTGAATTTATATATGAACAAATTCTGTAATTGTAAAGTTCGAAATTATGAATTCAAATTTCACAAGATAAAATTATTTAATTTATGGCTTTTTAACTAAATTATTTAATTTTATGGATTTTATAGATGAAAACCAAAGGGATAATTACAATTCTAAAAATATAGAGGGTATGCCATCTATATAATTTCATTTTTTTTTTTTTCAACGCTCAGCCGAGACTTTTTTTCTTCATTTTTGAATGAAATTATTAATCATTATTAACTGAATTAATTTCATTATTAACTGAAAGGATTTTACTTTCAAATAAAAAAAGAAATTTGAGAAAATATTCAGTAGTTTGTAAAAAAAATGTTATTTGGCGGATCCTATACTAATAAATTTTTAATGGTGCACTAATGCCAGGTAAGGTCTATTTTCACTTGGAAACAAATTGCCTCAAAATATACATTTATTTTAAATATTTCCAAATCAGAATGACTTGAAACATTGAGAAAACATAAACTTAGCAAGTCGGATTTTTTGGCAAAAACATAAACTCGTGAAGTTAAGTAATTATTAAGGTATAAATAAATAAATACCATGATGAGAATATAAACTTTCACCCGAGATAAATTTATTGACCCAAAAAATCATACACAAAAAAAAACAAGAACTCATCTCATTACGTTTCCGAATATTAATTTCGTAGTAAAATCGTGATACATTTTTCAATTTCAACAAAACGAAATCCGGGCATAATTTATTATCGTTATTTATTGACCTCCCAAAGAGACCCGCATCATCATTCCTTTGGTGGTTTGGTATTTGCATGTCAGTACTACATTAGAGGATAAATAATTATTATTGCCCAAGTTTTTATTTTTTCAATTAAATCAATTTTTTTTGCCCCGGAAGATAAACATCATAAATCAATCGACCGAGAAATTTATATGGTATAAATGTGCTTAAGAAGATTTGTTGAGAAACATCATAGCTAATTTTTTCAAAATGCCACTTACGCCTAGTTTTTGAATTCATCCCACATGTATCGATTCAATCTGTTTTATTTCTATTGTGTGGTCTATTATTGATTTATGAAATATATAGACACCAACATCGTTTGACTTTTATACGTGTTTAATATTTCGTACAATGTATCGTCATCGTGTAACGATATAACGAGCGTTATCGGCTATAACGCGGCTATTAAAACGACAGTTCGCCATAAAACCATTTTTCATTGGCCATAAAATATTTCCGAACAGGGATCCATGAATCAGATTGAAACAAAATGCTAGTGGAATCAAAAATTTGCAATTGAAAAAAATTTTCAATTACACGTTAATGGTGTTATTCTCAATCCACAATTATTTTATTATTAATAATTTAAAAAACATTTTATTTGTAT
>NW_020539726.1:35542912-35635393 GCF_003426905.1 Ctenocephalides felis | reverse complement strand
TAGTGCGTACATCAGTGTACGACATACTCAAATTACACACTTCTTGTCGAAACGGTTTTTCTGACGAGCTCCTTAAAGATATCGAAATGCAAATCGAGTTTTTGAGAGAACGGAGTATCGGATTTGAATGATCTTAGAAACATTCAATTAGTAATGATTGGGAGAAGAGGTAATTAGTTTTCGGCAAAACACAGGTCCAGCCGTTTCGAAGATGAAAATGTGTAAAAAATGAAAGCTTTTGAGTGAACTAAGTGTATGATTTGAATGATCTAAAAAAACTTTCTGATGTGTTGCCAAAACAATTGTTTTCGGCGAAGAAAAAATTGCTAGTCAGTATAGTTCTTTTCCTCGAAATTAATTATTTTACTGGTTCGTTATTCAATTTCCTCGCCAGTACAGTCCCGTTTTTTTACCAAAAGTAATTACATTGGACATTGCTAACATATTATCTAAATTGTTGTTAGTAGAGTCCCTTTTCTCGAAATTTATTATTTTCTTAATCCAATATTTAACTCGCTCTCCAGTAGAGTCCCATTTTGTCAAAATTAATTACAGTCCCTTTTCTCGATATTTGTTGTTTTACCGATTAATCATTTGAGTTGCTCGTCAGTAGGGTCCTTTTTCTCAAAGCCACGCCTCAACATTATTTATTATGCAAATATTTAAAGTTGCTCGTCAGTAGAGTCCCTTTTATCCTTTTTCTCATAAAATACATTAATAGAGATTATTTTACAATTTTTTAAAGTTACTCGTCAGTAGAGTTCCATTCTTTTTAAAATCATAGAGTGCCATTAAAATTAATTACTTTGCTAATTTCTATCCTAGATTTATGTTGCTCGTCAGTAGAGTCCCTTTCTTGCCTTTAAAATTCAATATTTTACTAATTTCTAACCAAAATTTAAGTTGCTCGTCGGTAGAGTCTCTTCTCTTCTTAAAAAATTGTTTTTATTTTTTATAAAATATTTTTGTAATTTTGGATTAAAAATTGAAAAAATGACCCAGGCTAAGCACAGTCTAAGCGCTACTCCGGTACAAATGTTTACCCAAGTGCGTTTAGACTGTTTGTGCTGGGGCACTTGTCCAATTTTATGTGAAAACTATTGAAAAATGTGAAAATGCCGCCAAGCTAAGCACAGTGTAAGTGAAAATGTCGCACAGAATTATTTGCAAATGCGTTTAGACTGTGACTATACGGGAACACTTTTTCAATTTTGAGTAAATTAGGAAACTATATATTTTTTTTTGAAATTGAATTCGAAATGAAATGACAATTGTTAATGTTCTGGAGATTGATTAATTGATTTATGATTCACATTTGATTATTTGCTCAGATATAACAAGATAGCAAAAATAATGAAAGTTGGAGTAATTGTAATAATATATTTGAAAACGTTTTCTCAAAAAAAAAAAATGGCATAATAATTTAATTTAAATGACAAATATAATTTCTCAAAAAATGACATATATATTTAATCTAAATGTTTCATTTAGAAAATGACAAATATAATTTCTCAAAAAATGGCATAAATGTGATTTCGCAGAAATGGCATAAATATTTAATTTAAAACATGACAAATATAATTTCTCAAAAAATGGCATAAATATAATTTTTCAAAAACGACATAAGTATAATTCTTAAAAAGTAGCATGAATGTAAATTTCCAAAAAATTGCATAAATAGCATTACTGAAAAATGGCATAAATATAGTTTCTCAAAAATAGCATAAATGTTTAATCTAAAAAATGACGAATGTAATTTCTAAAAAATTGCATAAATATAATTTTTCAAAAACGACATATGTATAATTTTTAAAAAGTGGCATAAATGTATTTTCTCAAAAATGAAATAAATATTAAATTTCTTTGAAAATGGCATAAACAAAATTTCTCAAAATAATAATATATTTATGCCAAAAAAGACAAATAAAATTTCTCAAAAAATTACATAAAATTTTTCAAAATATGGCACGGATAAAATTTCTCAAAAAAACGTATTAAAAAATTTTTTTTCAATTTTATGTTAATTATAAAAATGTAATTTTGGGTTGAAAATTCAAAAAATTACCCAGGCTAAGCACAGTCTAAGCGCCACTCCGGTGCAAATGTTTACCCAAGTGCGTTTAGACTGTTTATGTACTGGTGCACTTTTCCAATTTTGCGAAAACTATTGAAAAATGTGAAAATGCCGCCAAGCTGAGCACAGTATAAGTGAAAATGTCGCACAGAATTCTTTGCAAATGCGTTTAGACTGTGGCTATACGGGAGCACTTTTTCAATTTTGTGCAAATTAGGCAACTTTTTTTTTTGAAATTGACTTCGAAATGAAATGACGATAGGAGATAAATTGATTTATGATTTACATTTGATTTGCTCAGATATAACAAGATAGCAAAAATAATGAAGTTACAGTATTTGTAATATAACGTTTAAAATTTCTCGAACATTTCATTACGGTACGAGAACTTCCAGCAATTTGCCTTAAGGCACGATGCCATACACCACTAGTTTATACTTTTGTATCCTTTACCCCCAGGACTTGTTTACCAGCCGGTTTGCTATGCAAATTCCCTTACAATAATTTGCAACTGATGGTCCAATCCGGTGCAAAGGGTTCTACAGTCAACACTATGCAGATCTCTTGTCTTTTGGGCCAGATTGAATTGGAGGGTAAAAGGCCTCCTGTTATGATATCGGGGAAGTCTTTGCCCAGTTTTCCTGCTTATGAGCCTTCACCAAGGGCCGGTGGATTTATTGATGGCCGGTTTATGACCGGGATTCAACCACAGGAGTTTTTCTTCCATTGCATGGCTGGCCGTGAGGTAACAATAAATGATTATAATAATAGAAGTAGAAAGAATAATAAAAATTTTGGAATTTTGACGTTTCCAAGGACTTATATGGTTCCTAATTGATAAAAGAAAATTCTCTGAAAGTTTTAGCTCTTAATATTAATATTTAGATAGTCCGCGATTCGATTAAAAATTTCGAAAATAAAATTTGACACATATACTATATATATATGTGTATTATATATAATTTGATACATATTGTATGCGATATATTTATGATAATATATAAAGCTTGTGTTTTTACAAAAATCGTTTTCTACTCGTCGAGACCTTTCAAACGATACCCCACATGCCATAAAAAATACAATCTAAATTTTTTGAAGTAAAACTTCTTTAAGCTCGTTTACTAGAAACTCATTAAAAGACTGTATTTTGTGGACAAATGACCTAGTTAATTTCAGTATTCGCTACAAAAGTTTTGCACGTTACATGTTTTAAACAGTTTTTCAATAAAATTTGACATTCTAATATTGTTTGCGATATAATTATGATAGTCTATACTTGTGTTTTTTTAAAAATCGTTTTCTACTCGTCGAGACCTTTCAAACGATACCCCACATGCCATAAAAGATACAATCTAAATTTTTTGAAGTAAAACTTCTTTAAGCTCGTTTACTAGAAATTCATTAAAGACTGTTTAAAAAAGTTTTAATTGAATCGCGGACTATCTAAACGTTTATATTAAGAGCTAAAACTGTGGTAGGAGGGTGAAAATTTAGGACTAAAATATTTTTTTTACCCTAGGGTCTGATTGATACCGCCGTCAAAACCAGTAGATCAGGTTATCTCCAAAGATGTTTGATCAAACATTTGGAGGGCTTGACAGTTAAATATGACCTGACAGTCCGCGACAGTGACAATAGTGTGATTCAAGTAAGTACTTGCATAAAAAAAATTATAGTAGTATTATTTATATATTTTTTTTTCATTTATTCATTTTGAATCGTGTATTCGTGTATTCAGTTGTATTAATTTTTTTTTTTCAAATGTTTGTATGTAAAAAATAAAAATAATGGGCCTTAGAACTGTTCCTTGAGATACTACACATTTGACAAATTTTTAATTAATTTTTAATTTTCGTTTTTCTGATAAGAATTTCTGTATCTTTCAAGTCATTCTGAATCGTTTGGCACCAAAATTTATATAACTCTGCGTATTTAGTTGTGCTATTTTGTTTTTTTTTTAAATTGTTTATATATTTATAAATATAATAATGAGCCTTAGAACTGTTCTTTGAGGTACTCCACGTTTGATAGATTTTTAATCAATTTTGAATTTTTAACAATGTGATTCAAGTAAGTGCTTGCATAAGATTTTGTTATAGTAGTATTATCTATATATTAATTTTTTTATTTAGTCATTTTGAATCGTTGGCACCAAAATTTATATAGCTCTGTGTATTCAGTTGTGCTAAATTTTTTTTTATGTTTGTATATAAAAAATAATAATAATGAGCCTTAGAACTGTTCCTTGAGGTACTCCACATTTGATAGATTTTTAATCAATTTTTAATTTTTGTTTTTCGCTTTTTCTGATAAGAATTTCTGTATCTTTCAAGTCATTCTGAATCGTTTGGTACCAAAATTTATATAACTCTGCGTATTTAGTTGTGCTATTTTTTTTTTTTTTTTAAATTGTTTATTATAAAAAATATCATAACGGGCCTTAGAACTGTTCCTTGAGGTACTCCACATTTGATAAATTTTTAATCAATTTTTAAGTGTGATTCAAGTGAGTACTTGCATAAGATTTTTCATAGTTATATTATTTATATATTAATTTTTTTTTCTGCAGTTTTTGTATGGGGAAGATGGAATGGATATTTCCAAAGTTCAATTTTTGAACAAAAAGCTAATTCCATTTTTGAATGATAATTCTGATGTCATCTTGAACAAGAAAATTGTTGAAAAGTTCAATGAAGAAGGTGTTCCTGAAGATTTGACACAAACTATTAAACAGGTAAGTGTTATAATAAATTTATGTCGTACTAAATTTACAAGGAGTACCACCGGTTTATTTTTCTTTAATTTTGATGAAGCTTTGCACAGTGATAGGGTTGATAGTCAAATGTAATAGTAAAATATTATAGGCCTGTGAGCAGTGGTTGGATTATAAAAATTAATTGAAGTTTTGAAAAAGTAGAAGCAAGTGCTTAAACTGACTGAGCTACCGAGACTATTACCGCGGTTTGTTTAACAAAATTTTAATTTTTACACTCTAACCACTTACGATAGGCCTATAATATTTTATTCTGTTCCTTTTGATTATCAGCTCTATAACCATGCAAAGTTTCATCAAAATCCTACAAGAGTAAACCTGAGGTTCACCTCGTTAGTATTGTCAAGTTGTTTTTGTCTAATTTTATGTTTCAAGTCATTCTGAATCGTTTGGCACCTAAATTTATATAATTCTGTGTATTTAGTTGTGCTTATTTACGTTTCCTTTAAATTGTTTATATATAAAAATTATGATAAAGGGCCTTAGAACTGTTCCTTGAGGTACTCCACATTTGATAATGTTTTAGAAATTGGCTTTTTTGATAAAAATGTTTGAGATTTTTAAGAATTTTTAAATTTTTAGGAATTGATGTTTTTGATAAAAATGTTTTTTGAGAATCTAGAAATTTTTAGAAATTATCTTCATTGATAAAAATGTTTTTTGGGATTTTTGAAATTTTCAGAAATTGACTTTTTTGATGAAAATGTTTTGAGATTTTTGAGAATTTTGAAATTTTTAGAAATTGACTTTTTTGATCAAAATGTTTTTTGAGATTTTTAGAAATTGATCTTTTTAATTTGATAAAAATGTATGAGATTTTTGAGAAATTTGAAATTTTTAGAAATTGACTTTTTTGATCAAAATGTTTGAGATTTTTGAGAATTTTGAAATTTTCAGAAATTGACTTTTTTGATAAAATTTTTTTTGAGACCTTGGAGAATTTTGAAATTTTTACAAATTGACTTTTTTGATGGAAATGTTTTGAGATTTTTGAGAATTTTGAAATTTTTACAAATTGACTTTTTTGATAAAAATGTTTTTTGAGATTTTTGAGAATTTTGAATTTTTTAGAAGTTGACTTTTTTTAAAAAATGTTATTTTTATTTTGAAATGTTTTGGAACTTTTTTATCCGTTGCTTAGAGACGAAATATAGAAGCGCGTACGCGCCGCGTCGCTATTTAACGAAGAACAATAATACGAAAATTTATACTCAATATAAAAATCTCTATAAAATATCTGACAATTTGATGTGCATATATCTAATGATCATTTTAAACCTTCAAACGGCATTTTTTGGACTGTTTTTAATCGATCTCCAGAACCGCTAGACCTGCCTTCTTAAAAATTTAATAAACTCTACTTTTGGTCAATACAAGTAAAATGTTTCTTCAATCATTCAAATCGAACGCTTCGTTATCTCAAAAACTGGAAAACTATTTTCACATTTTTTGCATCGTGCCTCTGAAACGGCTGGACCTGCCTTTGGTAAAAACTAATCAGCACGTCTCCTTATAGAATAGAAATCGAATATCAATCAAATCGCCAAACAATAATTTCAAATATTATCAAAGTCAAACAATGAAAAGCGTTTTTTTTTTGTATTTTTTTTATTCATTTCTACAATTTAGCTATATTTTTTTAATTACAACACTCTAAAAAAATTCCTTAAGAAACTTCATAAAGATTTATCAAAATCCGAATATTCGTTTAGGAGGAGTTTAAGTTTTATACATCATTACAGAAGAATTTGATGATTTGTTATTATATGATATTTTATGATATTAGGTTGTCAAATATCTCCCTTCCGCTTTTTTGCTCTTGGTTTAATATAAAAAGGCGGAAGGGAGATATTTGACAACCTTATACGTTAGTGCTTTTGAAATCGTCGGGGAAAATTTGTATCCGCACACACACACACAAACACACACGTACATCAATTTTTTCTAAAGTATGCTAAAGTGTTCAGAAACCTCTGAAACGTAAAAATATGCAAAAATTTCGATTTTTTGCGTTTACTATAACTTACCCTACGGGAAGTTATAAGTGTTATCCTATCCACTTACACCTAGTTCCTTTATTTTTTAGTTAAAACGTTGGAAGCGCAAATACATGCACATACAAACACACAGATACGTTGTTGATTTTTTCTGAAGTATGCCAAAATGTTCAGAAATGTAAAAATATGCAAAAATTTCGATTGTTTGCGTTTACTATAACTTACCCTACGGGAAGTTAAAAGTGTTATCCTACCTACACCTAGTTCCTTTATCTTTTAGTTAAAACGTTGGAAGCGCAAATACACACACATACAAACAAACAAATACATTGATTTTTTAAGTATGCCAAAGTGTTCAGAAACCTTTAAAACGTAAAAATATGCAAAAATTTCGATTTTTTGCGTTTACTATAACTTACCCTAAGGGAAGTTAAGTGTTATCCTATCCACTTACACCTAGTTCCTTTATTTTTTAGTTAAAACGTTGGAAGCGCAAATACGGCGATCCCTTACAAAAAGACAGAACAAGCCCATTCGCGCAGTACTCCAGAAAATATTTACCGGAAAAAGACAGCATCGAGTCGGCCCAAAAAAAATCCAAAATGACCGGCAGAACCCGGTTGACCAAAAAGGTCATCAAAATGTGGCGTGCGATCCCTAAAGAAGATAAAGAAAAATTGAAAGCCAAGTTGAAAAACATGTGTCCGGATCCCCTGATCTCTAAATACCAACCGGATCACTACTTTGGGGTAATAAACGAAAATTTGGAGAACTTGATGAAGGATTATTTGGATAAACAGAATGTCAAGGAGGATTTTGAGGATATGATAAAGTATAAGGCGATGACCACTTTATGTGAACCCGGTGAACCCGTAGGCCTCCTAGCAGCCCAGTCTGTGGGCGAACCGTCTACTCAAATGACCCTTAACACTTTCCATTTTGCTGGCAGAGGTGAAATGAACGTCACTTTGGGTATTCCTCGTCTCAAAGAAATCCTAATGACTGCCAGTAAAGACATCAAAACTCCTTGCATGGATATTCCCTTCAGAGAAAATGTAGCCAAACATTTTTCCGAAACCGAACGCCTCAGAAAGAGGTTGGTGAGGGTTACGATTGCCGAAGTTTTGAAGAAGGTGCAAGTGCATCGGATAGTCACCGGTGCGAGGAATAAAATGCACAAGTATTCGGTGAAGTTTGAGTTTTTGCCTCATGGTGCTTATAAGAACGATTTTTGTGTGAAGCCGAAGGGGATCATGAAGTTTATGGAGCAGAAGTATTGTCAGTCGCTGATGAGGGCGATTGTGAAGTCTTCTAATAGCAAACAAATGTTGATTGTGGATGAAAAACAGAAATCTAAGAGAAACAAAAAAGACAATGATGAAGAAAATGAAGATAAGGCTGCGAAGAAATCAGGGTACAAGACTTTTGGAGAAGACTATGCTACGTCTGATGAAGATGAAGGACTTGTAAGTTAATAAAAGACTCCGATGAAATATAAAAGTAGTGTGTTAATTTGTTTTTTTTTTTTCTAGGGCGATGATGAAGATGCGACAAACGCTCGCAAAAGATCAAGGCAGAAGGATGATCAGGAATACGATGTGTCTGAAGATGAACAGAATGATGTTACGTCAGAAGGTAAGCATAATGATGTATTCTTTAAAGTTTTACTCACACATACTTACTTTTTCCTAAATTCGGTCTCATTCGATTCAGAATGGTTTCAGATGATTCGATTCATCAATGGTTCAGAATGGTCGAGAAAACATAAAATTAGCGAATAGGATTTTTTCTCCTTTGGGAAGTTAATAAGAGCTTTACTTTGTTGCAGATGATATGGATGAAGATTCAAATGAATCCAAGAACTTGGAGAATGGTAATGATGCTGATGATGTCAAAACCGAAATGTGTGATGATGGTTTCACTTTTGATGAAACAAACTACCTTTGGTGCAAATATGTCTTTACGGTAAGTCAACCTCGAGCTTATTTTATTAGTTAATGTTCTTGATAGTCTAGAAATGTTCTTGATAGCTTGAAAATGTTTTGGGTAGTTCTGGGCAGTTAGAATGTCTTTAGAATTACTCAAAAGATGTAGGTGGTCTGAAATATTTCTAGATAGTCTTAAAATGTTCTAGATGGTTGTAAAATGTTTTCTGATCCAAAAATATTCTACGCAATCTAAAAATATTCTATACAGTTTGAAAATGTTGTCTGTAGTCTGAAAATGTTTTAGGTAGCCGGAAATATTGCTAGGTAGTCTAAAAATGTTCTGGATAGTTTAGAAATTCTAATTTAGCTGTAGACAACGCCTAGAGTATTGTCCTTCGCTAAAAATTTTATAGAAAATCTGACAATGTTTTAAATCGTCTGAAAATATTTAGACAGTTTAAAAAGGTCCTAGAGAATCTAAAATTATTGCAAATCGACTGAAAGTGTTCTAGGCTGTTGCAAATCGTTTAAAAATGTTTTTGAAAATGTAGTTTGAAAATATTCTAGAAATATTCAAAATAGTTTGAAAATATTGCAAATATTCTAGGCAGCCTGAAATTGTTCTAGACATTTTGAATTTTTTTTTAGATAGTCTAAAAATATTAACATATGATATTAGACTGTCAGAAAATATTTAAGACGGTCTTAACAATTTGTAGATGCTAAAATGTTCAAGTCTGCCTAAAAATATTCTCAAAAAAAAGGAGTGCGCATAAGGTTCACACGCGATTGAAGTAAAATTTATTTGCTACTGTACAAGGTGGCATTTAGGTAAAAATGAATACATCATTTAACAATTTTGAATTATGTTTAATAGTAATAAAGTAACACTCGTAAAAAGATATCTTCGCCATGATAGAATAAAGCTGTGTTGCTTTAATATTCTTTAATATCTATGAAAATGCTGAGAATTATCATGTTAAACAACGCCTTAAGAAATACTGTTCTCACAATTTCACTCATCATGTAATTGTATTTGAAGAACTTCAAGTAACTGAAATTAACATACATTCATTGACTGTTTGTATTTTTTACTTTTTCGCTGGCGATATAATCTCATTCTTTGAGTAGCAATAATGTCTGTCTTGCCTATGAAAATAATATCTAAAAATATCTAGTAACCACGAATAATACTAATAACTCCAATAAACTTACGTTTCTTTCACGGCACCTATTTTTCATTCGTTTTATTATTTTCACTATACAATCAAAGCAATCATACTCACGCGACACGACGACCAATCACAATCGACCCGTATAGAAATGATATCATCGAGAGCGAATGACGAATTGGCAACCGCCGCGGCCGTATAGCTTTTCCGTTGCATTTGTACAGATTTACTCCCTAGTCGCGCCTAAAAAAGTTTTACTTCAAACATGGTTTCATTCGGATTTTTGGAACTTTGTTTATTTATTGTGTCCTTTTTTTTCCAAAGATTTATATAGAATACTACGAATAATATAGAAATTATGTATGACGAACAGTTCGGGCGTAACGCAACTTCCGTTGCATTTTCAAAGATTCACTCCCTAGTCGCGCCTAAAGAAGTTTTACTTCAAGAATTGTTCTATACAGTTTAAAATTACTCTGTATTATCTGAAAATTTTGCAATTTGTCTCAAAAATATTCTAGACATGCGGAAAATGTTCTAAACAACCTTCATGTATATGTTCTACATGAAGTGCAAATTGTCTGAAAATATTCTAATTTAAAGTAGTCGGTAAGGCATATTTAAAATAAATTAACACATTTTTGAAAAACGTAAAAATACTTATTTAAAAAAAACAAACTAGAATTTTAGTAATCTCTGTCAAGATTCAATAAAGATTATCTTTTAATATGATTGCACTGACTAAGCATTACATCATTTTTTTAGAGAGGGCGTACGCCTTGAGCATTCAATAACAATTTTTAACCTGAAGTTATAGTAATCGTTCAAAAATCGAAATTAAAAATTTTTGTTTTAAAAATTAAAAAAATTACCCAGGCTAAGCACAGTCTAAGCGCCCACTCTGGTACAAATGCGTTACCCAAGTGCGTTTAGACTGTTTATATACCTGGAGCACATTTCCAATTTTGCGAAAACTATTGAAAAATGTAAAAATGCCGCCAAGCTAAGCACAGTATAAGTGAAAATGTCGCACAAAATTATTTGCAAATGCGTTTAGACTGTGACTGTACGGGAGCACTTTTTCAATTTTGTGCAAATTAGGCAACTATTTTTTTTTTGAAATTGTATTCGAAATGAAATGACGATTGTTAATGTAATAATTGATTTATGATTTACATTTGATTTGCTCAGATATAACAATAAGATAGCAAAAATAATGAAAGTTACAGTATTCGTAATAATATATTTGAAAACGTTTAAAATTTCTCGAATATTTTGTTACGGTGCGGGATGTTTTAGCAATTTGCGTTAAGGCACTATGCCACTTTCAACTAGTTTCTTCTTTATTTCTAGTTGGGCATGCATTACACAAAAGTAAATCTACCTGAAATCCTGAAAGGCCTTGCTGAAAAAGCCGTCATTTGGGAAACACCGAATATTAAACGAGCCATAACTTACCAGAACAACGACGGCGAACTTGTTCTTAAAACCGATGGCATCAATATCGTTGTAAGTATAGTATTTATATATATATATATATATATATATATAAATATCTCACACACCGCTCCCACTCCTTTACCACACTTGCTTTGTAACCTTGATCAGTGTCCACAATGCACCGCTATCAATAACATAAAATATAGGAGGGCAATATGTGCTTCTTCAATTTCTCGTTTGTTAATATAATAGTATATTATTATTTTACACAAATTTAGTGTTCAATCAATTTTACATCATAATTAATTTTTTCTGTTGGTTTTCCTGGTTCGGTATGTATAATTTCCTTCTTTTTTTATATATTTATATTTATCATCAACTTTGTATTTATGTAATATGTTTTTTTGGATTACTGAATGATGACACACATCAAGTGTCGAAACGTGTAATGGAATAAAAAATTTTGTTATTTAATCTTTTTTTAATTCGACGGTTGGGCTGCAAAAATATTAATTATAAACTAAATGTTTATGCAATTTTAGGAAATGTTCAAATACAACGATCTACTAGATTTAAACAAATTGTACTCCAACGACGTACATTGCATCGCCCAAACTTATGGCATTGAAGCCGCTAGCCGAGTGATAGTAAAGGTAAGGATAAGGTTATATTTATATTTATATTTATACTAGCTAACCCGGCAAACGTTGTTTTGCCATAAAAGTATGCCTAAATTGATAAAAAATTAATAAAAGTGCCAAAAATCAAATATTTAATAGATTTGGACTCTGATTCTTTGACAAATAGTTAAAAACTTGTTATAATTTTTAAAATTATTTGACATTTCATACTTCAAAAATTAATTCGCTCGCATCATAGTTTTTTGTTTATTATACTTTTGTCATGTCATATATGTCAATAAAATTTTCTTTCAAATATTATTTATTTGTTAATGAATTAATAATTATTTTAAATCATCAATGAATAATTATATAATTGTTAAATTCATAAGTTTGGCTAAATCAACACAGGAATATTGTGGAAATAAATATTTTTTTACATAAAGATCTGATTTTTGACATTCGCATTTTATTTCAAATTAATTATAGCTGTCAAAATATTTTCTTTTCGATCAAATTTTAATATAATATGATATAATATTTAGTTTGTCTAGTTTGTTTTTGTCAGATTCTAATGATACCCTCAGATTGTACTATTCCATTTAAGAGGTTACAATTTCCTGTAAGATTAGCATTTGCGCAATAACAATCAAAATATATATATTATTATATTTTAATTACACAAATTACACTCCGATAAATAATTCGAACGCATCATAGTGTTTTGTTTATTTTAGTTTTGTTTATGTCGATTTTTTTTTTAAATTAAATTTTAGTCTAAATCAACGCAGTATCTTTATCTAAATATACAATTTTTTATATAATTATTTGATTTTTTACATTTGCATTTAATTGAAAAATAGTGAATGTCAATTTCATATATCCAATATGCACTAAATTTATAAATGTCAAAATATTTCCTTCTTGGTCCAAAATTAATATAATATGATGATATTTATTTTACAATAATGTTTTGTATCTATAATTTGCTTGGCAATATTGCCTATAACATAACTTGGAATAATTAATTTGCTTCTTATTGAAGTAAGTTGTTAAACATTTTTTTTGTGAAATGTCAAAATTTTGTTTATGATTAATTTTAAATTCAATATGTCGCTTTTTTATTGTGATCTCTGATCTATAATGTTTTGATGAAGTTTTGGTTTCCGAAATAATTTGGTAAGCTAATCAATTAAATCTAAATCGTAAATCTATTTATATAATTATTTTCATAAATACTGACAAATGACATTTAATTTTTTTACATGTCAACATTTATTCAAATTTTTAAGCATTGATTTTTAATTAGATTTAAAACTATAAACAGTGATTTTGAATATAGCATTTCATCAAATTTGGATTTAAATGTTGGATATTTCTATATATGTACATGTTTTTGAATTTTATTTTTTGAAATGTCAAATTTTTTTTCAAAAATTATATATCGAAATTTTCCTAAATTTTGACATTTGCCATTTTAGTGTTCTGTTTTTTTTGGTCATTTTCTGTCAAAATTTTTAGAAATTTATAAAAATTATATATTTAAATTTCAAATTTACTTTTCAAGATTTCCTATAACCTAAGTTGAATATATATGCACACGATGAGCCAATAAAATTTGAAATCGGTTCAGTAGTTTGGGCGTCCATCGCGAACCAACATCGTGACACGAGATTTATATATATATATATATATATATATATATATATATATAGATTTATATTTATATTTATAAAGTGGCAAACTTTTTTTGTCTCTCCTGGTACGAATTAATACTTATAATTTATTTTTGCAGGAAGTACAAAACGTGTTCAACGTTTACGGAATCACTGTAGATCCCAGACATTTATTACTGATCGCCGATTATATGACATACGATGGAACTTTCCAACCCTTGAGCCGAACCGGGTTGGAAACATCGGTGTCACCTTTGCAGCAAATGTCTTATGAATCTTCACTGACGTTCTTGAAACAAGCTACCATAAAAGGTAATAATTATATATATATATATATATATATATATATATATATATATATAGTAGCGAATACTAGGTCATTTGCCCACAAAATACAGTCTTTTAATGAATTTCTAGTAAGCGAGCTTAATGAAGTTTTACTTCAAGAAATTTAGATTGTATCTTTTATGGCATGTGGGGTGTCGTTTGAAAGGTCTCGACGAGTAGAAAACGATTTTTGTAAAACAAAACACAAGCATTATATATTATCATAATTATATCGCAAAGAATATTAGAATATCAAATTTTATTGGAAAACTGTTTAAAACATGTAACGTGCAAAACTTTCATAGCAAATACTGAAATTAACTAGGTCATTTGTCCACAAAATACAGTCTTTTAATGAATTTCTAGTAAACGAGCTTCAAGAAGTTTTACTTCAAAAATATTAGATTCTATCTTTTATGGCATGTGGGGTATCGTTTGAAAGGTCTCGACGAGTAGAAAACGATTTCCGAAAAAACATTTGTTTACAAAATACAGTCTTTTAATGAATTTTTAGTAAACGAGCATAAAGAAGTTTTACTTCAATAAAATTTAGGTTGTATCTTTTATGGCATGTGGGGTATCGTTTGAAAGGTCTCGTCGAGTAGAAAACGATTTTGGAAAACATATAAATATATATTAGGGTGGTCCTTAATATGGACACTTTCGATTTTATTATTAAGTAAATGCTTGTGCCATCTGTAACTAATTTTGTAGAATGTTTGCAGGGTCAGCTAGTATATATGTATTTATTTTCAGGTATGCAAGATGACCTGAATTCCCCTTCAGGTCGACTGATGGTAGGACAGCCCTGCGGTACAGGTACGGGTACTGTTTCTTTACTAAATAAAATTTCACATGTGGCTTTTGGGTGAAATTTTGAAAATTTTGAATTGTGTAATTGTAATAAGATGTAAGCGAGAATGTTATTTGTATTTTTGAGAATATATATTTGTTTGTAGAAAGTGTGTTTTAATTGAGTATAAAAGTCAGGGGTAAAAATTTGTATCAATGTTATGGCAAGGCCATGTTATGCTCCATACATTGTGCTACTGAATCATACTGTCAAAATAATGCAAATACATGGAGTATTTGCTGTGCTTTAAGGAGTTTTACACATAAACTGCAACGTTACGCTTATGTTACGAAGCTGAGTCAGAAATACCCTGTTATCTGAGAGCGTTTTTTTTTTGACATTTGTGCGGTTTTTACATTAGGTTTTCCATCTGACAATCTGAGAAATACGTCTGACTGCACAGCAATCGCATGGCTTTTGACAAAATTTAGTATTGAAAGTTCTTCATAACATGTTCTTGCCATAACAATATATTCCGTAAGATGTATATCCTAGTTGTTTTATTTTTCCAACGCATTATATATATTGAAACAGTATGTCGGTGTTATCGCAATAAATTTTTCCCTTTAAAATATAAAAATCCCTTTAAAAAACACCGTATCTGTTTACGCGCCATTAAACCTATTCGAGTGATATGCCTTTTATATTGTGTACAGAATATGATATATCCGCATAACAATTCGCTTTATGCAAAAGATTTATTGACAGATTTAAATAAGGATTATTTTTTAAAGTAGGTTAAAAAAAGAGGAAAGATCGAAACTTACATAGATTTTAAATTCATGCATAAACTAGTGGTGTATGGCATCGTGCCTTAAGGCAAATTGCTGGTACTTCCCGTACCGTAATTAAACATTCGAGAAATGAAAATAATCGATGATTGTTTTGAATAATTTCAAATAGATTATTAATTATAAATACATATTGCTAATTTATAAGTGCTCATTAGGCGACAAGCGTATTCTACAAACAACTTGTGTGTATGTTTATAAGAAATTTGTTAATTTTTCTTTTTTTTATTTTTTTGATGATTTTGAAGTCCTTTCAAAATTTTGAAATTTTTTTATAAATTCGAAATCTTTTTGGAATTTTTGAAAAAAATCGATTTTTTTTTTAAATTTTCTGACAATTTAGAAATTTTTGAAAATATTCGATTTTTTGAAAGATTCTAAATATTCTCAACTTTTTGTAAGGAATCGATTTTTTTTTGAACAGGATGAAAAATTTCGAAAACTTGAATTTTTTGAAACTTAAAATTTCTTTGAAAATTTTGAATTTTTTGTTATTAATTTTCATCAATTTCAATTTACGAAACTTTTTGTTAAAGCATTTTTTGCACACCGTCTACACAAGCATATTGTTATTTGAATTAATCTAATCGGATGATCCGTACTCTCAAAAACTGCATAACCCTTTTCACATCCTATGCGTTCCATTACTCCGAAGCGGTTGGACGTGCCTTTTGCAAAAAAATATTTAAAATATTGGTACTGAACCCAAAAAAATTGTGTACACATTGTTAAAATCTCTATAAAATATCTGATAATTTGATTTGCATATGTCTAATAAACATTTTTGACCGTCAAATGGCATTTTTTTTTTAATTTTTTTTATTGAGAGTCCATAACCGCTTGACCTGCCTTTCCAAAAATTCAAACTTAGTCAATACTAGTGTTGGGCGTTGAATCAACGAACGGTTATTTTCAACCGTTTCTTCTTCGTTAACTAACTAACCGTTTCGTCGCAACGAAATAACTAGTTGAAAATCAACTGGTTTCGAAGCAGTTGAAAACATGGCGGCCAGTTAGTTTTTTCAACGATATAGGAATTCGTTCGTTGTCGAAAACGAACGTAGGCAGGTACCTGCGTCGGAAAGGATCAACTAATACTATGAAAATCGCTTATTGTAAAGCTACTGCTTTTATAATATTGCAAATGTACATGTACATCTTAAAAGAAACTTGCAACACGCGCCAAATCGTTTAATTTTAGAAAATCAGTTACATTTATTATAGTTTTCAATGATTAATATTTTTCATAAAAATCTCATAGCATTTGTCTTGTAATAATTTTTTTAAACTAAACCTGAAAATTGATTTTTTATTTTTCATAACATTTTTATATAACTATATATTTTTATATTGCTATTTTTATATAACATGTAAATTCGATGTTTTAGTATATGGCTTAGCTGTAATGAAAATATTTAAGTTTTTTAAATTAAACCTTTATTTATTATATATAAATATATATATATATATGTGTGTGTGTGTGTGTGTGTGTGTAATAAATGCGACAATTCACATTTATTTCTTTTTATTCATCAAATCCAACGTCAACTTCGCTTTTATAAGAACAAACTTCATATTACTAACTTTCAATGAAACAGTTATTTCAACTATCAGTTTCTTAACGTTGCCAGCGTTGAATCGTTAAAAATAACTATAGTTGAAAAATAACTAGTTATTTAACTAGTTGACGAAACCCCGATAACCGTTTCGTTTCGTTGACGGCAAAACCGTCAACGACCCACCTCTAGTCAATACACATAAAATCTTTGTTGAAATATTCAAATCGGACGCTCCGATCTCTCAGAAACTGAATTACGATTTTTGTAATTTTAGTCCCGAAACGGCTAGACCTGGCTTTGCCAAAAACTAATCAGCACATCTCCTTGTCAATACGAATCGAACGTTTTTTGAATCATTCAAATCTGTTGATCCGTGCGCCCGAAATCGTCAACGAAGATGATTTTGGCAAAGACAGATCGAGCCGTTTCGGAGATACGAAAAGCAAAGAGTGCAGAAATAGAAATCTAGTTTTTGAAAGAACGGAGCATCCGATTTAAATGTTACAAAAAACTTCCTGCTTGTGTTGACCAAACGATTGCTTTTGGGGTATTTTTTTATATCGAAAATAATTCAAATTTTAATTCTAATTCTAGCTAAAGTTCTAAAGCTCACCCATATACTTTAAATATATAATTTTAACTTTGCAATTCAGTTTATATAATTCTTAGAAATATGAGATAAGGTCCTACATTCTAACTCCCTTTGATTAGGTTTTTTTTATTTAGTTTTTATGTAAACATATATAAACGTCGTCCAAATCGTAAGCTCTTATAATTTGTCTATAAAATACGAATAACGAAAGTTACAGCATTTATAATAATCTATGTTGAAAACATTTAGAATCCCTCGAATATTACATTATTGGAAGTTCTAGCGATTTGCCTTAAGGCACGACGCCATACACCACTAGTCAATTTAACACTACTTCCAAAATATCGCCTGGATCGTTTTCAACCAAAGTTACATGTCGTTCAATTCTCTAACAAATGTTCTTGAACGCCTATCCGTCCGTCTGTCTTGAAATTTACACATACAAAAATTAAAAACACAACAATTAAATCTCTTAACAATAAATAAATAAATAATATATTTAACATTGACGTCAATCTTGATTTACAATTCTAGGAAATCGTAGACACCAATTAAAATTACGAACGGTTCGTTAATTCCTTATTTTTGTTTATTGAATCCTCGTGTTTTTCTAATAACTAATATAACTTTTCATCTCAATTGATGTCTCAATTGAGACACGAGGATTGCATTCTCTACTAATTGGAATAAATTAGATAATTACTCCGTAGTAATTGATACTTTTGTGGAACACGGAATAGAAGTCATTTGAGGCGATTTGAACACAATCATTTTTAACTCTGTTATCTATGAATACGAGTGTAAAAATTAGGAGGAAGGGCTTAAACTGACTGAGCTACCGGGACATTGTAATAAGGAACTCTAGTCTATTTTTCTAAGCTGCATAGATGTCCATTATGAAGTATATCTGTATATAAGTGATACATATCTACACAAACTATTCGTGTGCTTGATCACTTGTTTAAAGTAATAAATCTGAATATCAATTCATTTCTCATTATTTATAATTATTTATAAAAATATGCAACGTTGTAATACTTAATAGCCATCATAAACGAAAAACATGTAGGCTTTCTCTAAACTTCCAAAAGTGTTTGAGATATAATTCTGTAAAAGATATATACTTGGCATGTTAGAATAAAGCTAAAGAAATTATGCCTAAAGAAATATTGTTTTCACAATTTCACTCATCATGTAATAATTGTGTTTGAAGAACTTGATGTAATTAAAATTAACATTCATTCATTGATTGTTTGTTTTTTTTTTTTTTTGACTATTTTTTTATTTGATTCTTTTATTTGACGATACAGTCTCATTCTTTGAACAGCTGTAATATCTGTCTTGCTTATAAAAATAATTTCTAAAAATATATAGTGACCACGATTGATACAAATTAATTCAATAAACTTACGTTTCTTACACGACACAGATTTTTCATTTGTTTCAACGCTCTCACGCGACACGACGACCAATCACAATCGACCCGTATAGAAATGATCTCATCGAGAGCGAATGACGAATCATTGGCACTCGACTCGAACGTAACGCTTTTCCGTTGCATTTGTATAAAAATATTATTCGAAATACAGTATTTTGCATAAAATGGCGTCTTAACGGAGTTCTTTGGTACATAAATATTAAATTGTAATTAATTTTGTTTCTAGTTTCTTGACGACACCGTCATATGATGTCGTGAAGTAAAAGTTACTTTCTCCGTTGACTTTTCAATAGGCCTATATTATTATTTTCTACACTTTTTACTAAAATCATTGATACAAGAAAACCTATCAAGCGTTACCGTCACATCGAAAAGTTAAATTCAAACATTTTTTGCGTGTAATAGGAAAGCCGGTAACAAAATTATTCATATAAGCTATATATTATATAATATTTATTATTGAGGTAAGAATTTTATTTATTGTATTCTTTATATTGACATAAATAGCATGATATATGAATAGGATAACAAAAAAGTAGATTATATATTGTGACAAACAAATAGTGACATATAGAAACGAATATTATAGAGAGTGTCATTAGAGACAATAAACGAGTAATTAGAGATGAGGTGTGTTAATAGGGAACGATGTTAACAATGTGGTTACTTTTTTCATGACAGCGACGTTGTTCTTTTTAAATTCAGGACTGGTTGTATCCATTTTGCACCCTACTTTAACATAGCACAGTTAGAAAAATCTATATTTTACTTGTTTGTGAGACAATTCCTAATTTTATTCCTAATTTCATTTTCCACCGACCCCCTCACTATTAGTGCAAGTGATAGAAATTTTTTGCACCATAAATTTACATATAAATAAGTTTAAACGAAACGGAAGTGTTAGTAGAACCGAAAGAACTGTTCAGAATGGTAAATATTAAATAAATAGATATATAAAATTTATTTATAAAATTCAAAATTAATTTGTGAAATTTATTTTAGAAAATGTTAAAATTGTTCTTAGTTTTGTGTTTTTTGGCTGCTTTGACGATGGCTTTGCCTTATGGTGGCGAATCACATGATCGAGATTCTGGTAATAAAAAAAACTTAGTAATAAAATTTATTATTAATTAATATTATTAACTTATATAATATAATTTTTACCATCTTTTTGAACGTGAAAGTAATGGGGCAATTCTGCCGTAACAGAGCTCATAAAATAGCGTTGTCATGGCAACGCTCTTTTAAGCTTGTTCTTGGTATTGAAGATTATGAAAATGTCTTTTTTTTTTTTTTTTAGTTTTTAAATATTTTATTATTAAGCTACAACGCAGTTAATAATAATAATAAAATTTATTCTACATAAAGCATACTTCAAAGGAATATTTTAGTTATCTAAAAATAATTTCATAATCTAAAATAATGAAGAACTTCAATTCTTCCATATTAATATTACATAAGAATTACAACATTTTACTAGAGCATATTTACAAAATAATTTCCAAACAAAATTTTGTGTAACTATTTTCTATTTACAATTTGAAATATTTATTATATAAATTTATCAATTAACATAACAGGAATCGAAATTTATGCGAAGTGGTTCTAATGGATATAACATTGTCAGTATAAAACAAATATTTAAAAAAAAATTGAAAAAAGTGATATTTACATTAAATGTTTGCCTGTAACTTCTTTTAAAAATTCATTTAAACACAGGAACATATTATTTAGCAAAAAAAAAATAGTCATACTATCCACCACATGTTTGAAAATTGAAACAAAAACACATATTTTTTATTATTAATGATACATTGATTATATAGAAACATGGAATTGGATTTTGACAAACATTTATGATATAATTTGCCGTGCGATCAGGCGTATTTTATATATAAACAAAGCAAGTATGATGGATCATTGCAGATTCTGTTATCGAACATGCCACCGGACTTGTTTTTATGTAAAATACGCCTGATCGCACGGCAACTTGATAGACATTTTCACATTTGAATTTTCGATTACATTTGAAATAACGTGTTTATATATATATATATATATATATATATATATATATATATTATGCATATAAAATCGTCAACGCACTATCAATATCGAAAATTTATATTATACTATTATTATTATATTAATTGCCGAGTTTTTTACTTATTTTACGAGCTCTGTTACGAATTGTCCCAAAAAATTTGTAAAGTTGCGAATTTTAATTTGATTTTATTTATTATTTTTTTATTTTAATTATTATTCTAATTACTATTTTATTTATTTTAATTATTTTTAGACCATGTAGGTCGTGTTCAAATTAAAGTATATCGTGGCCCTACAGATGAAGCTGAAGAATATGCACCTTGGGGATTTTGGGTGAAACAACCAGCTGAAGACGATACATATTAATAAAATAATTTTAAAATATTAATTTAAGACCAAACCAAAGTTTCTGTTAAAAAAAACGTTTTTGTTATATAAAAATTAATTTAGTGTAAATTATTTTAAGTTTTATATGTACCCGGTGTTTTTATGAATACAATTTTATAAGATGAACTTGAAATTTTGTTGATTGGTGAAAAGGTCAGTCAAATTACTAAAGATAACAATGATGTGTGCAATTAATTAGGGTCTTTGCAAAATCTATTTTTCCGGGCTAAAAAATGCTCAAATATTTTTAACTTCCCGTAGGGCAAGTTATAGTAATTGCAAAGAAATCCAAAAATGATAATTTTTATATATATTTACGTTTCAATAGGTTTGAAAAAGAGTTGAAAAATTTAAAATGTAAACTAGTTGGTTTGGTATTTAGCCTTGAGGCAAGTTACATGAACTTCCCGATATGTGTAAATAATAAACTTCATCAGTCCTACTTTAAACGATAATAATTTTAGCAAAGTTTGACGAATTTTTAAAATTAAACTACTTGTCGTAAGGCCGTAATATTACAGTAAGTTCTATAAGACCATGATGTATATCGCCAAAAAAAGTTCCATGAAAATCGGCTTAAATTTTTTTTTCAGCAGTTAATTACAAGAAAACGGCTCGGTAGATTTTCACCTAAAATTAATCAGTACCATTCCCAACTAATATCTTTAGAACAGTTTTTGATTTTTCAAAATCGGTTCGGTAGGATGAGCTTAAATGTGGACGAAAAGTTTAACAATTTTTTTTCAAATTGCAAAGAAATGGCTTGGCAGATCGTCGCACAAAACTGACAAACGATAGTCCTCACCGAAATACATCAAATATCTTTTAAATTTCTAAAATCGGCTCAGGCGTTTTTGAGAAAACGTCGATCAAAGGTCTAACTTTGACAAATGCCAAAAAAACGATACCAATTTTTGTAAACTTTGACGAATTTTTAGAGCTGAACCTGTTGTCGTAGGGCCTTAATATTTTAGTATGATCTAGAAGACTATGGTATCTACCGTCAAAAAAATAATCATAAAAATCGTCGAAATTTTTTTTTTGAAAACTTTATTACAAGAAAACGACCCGGCCGATCTCTACCAAAAACTAATCAGCACGATTCCCAACCAATATCTTTCGAACGGTTTTTGAATTTTCAGAATCGATTCAGAATTGCGGGCTAAAACGTGGACGAAAAACTTTTCACTTCTCTGCTATTTACGAAGAAACGGCTTGGCCGATCGTCGCACAAAACTGACAAACAATAGTCCTCATCGAGATACATCGAATGGCTTTCAAATTTTTGAAATCGGTTCAGCCGTTTTTGAGAAAACGGCGACTTACGGCAAAAAAATCTGTTGGTGCACACGCACACACACACACACACACACTTTTCCAAATTCGGTCTCATTCGATTCAGAATGGCTTAAAACGTCCAGGAGAAAACATAAAATTAGCGAATCGGATTTTTTGATGAAAACATAAACTTCTCCTTCGGGAAGTTAAAAAAATCAAATTTTTCAAAAAAGTAAATACAATTTTTTCCAAAAAATTTTAAATTTTTTCAAAAATCAATTTTTTTCAACGTTTTGGAAAGTTTTTTTAAAAATTTAAGTTTTTGGTACTGAAAGTTCCAGCAATCTGTCTTTAGACAAGGTAACATGCGCCACAAGTTCATACGATATCGTAGCATGATCGACGTATATACTCGTCATGAGCTAGACTCCGTCGACATAAAACTACTGTACTACTGTTGGATGAGGAAAAGCTACAATTAAGTGTTGAAAGACATGGAAAATACCTTAAACTTTTATCAATATCAATAACTAGCACGGGATAAAAGTCTAGATGAAACTAATAGGACGTGTGTAGGAGTGTCGTCCATGGACGACATCAAACCACGAATTCGATTCAAACGACGTAAAACTAGGTTAAAGACATTGAAAGTGTCGAAAATGTCACTTGTCCAATATTAAAAATCTTTTACCAATAACTTTTGCCTTCGGGTGAATTGCTATATCAATTATTTTACAAATAAGGAAACCGTCATCGGACACCTCTAATTATCGATACTTTCGCATTCGACATAATCACAGACGACGACGACGACAACGTACGTAAATCGACTAATTTTAACATCACCTGATTCGAAAAAAAATGTACGGAAATAATTTTGGCACTTGCAGTGACATTCGGTTTGATTGGCATTTATAATAAAGGCCAAGGACCTGTGAGACATTAATAAAACTTCAGAGGAGAAATTGACTTTTCGAAGAGGGTTATTGTCATTGGGTAAAAATAGACTTAGAAATAGTTGATATTTTTTTATGAGCTAACTTAGTATTTTTTTAAGAACACAACCCAATGGTCAGCCACTCTTATTATGTGTTGACCATATAAATATATTTATAATAGTATTGAAGTATATATGTGCTACAGCAATGCCTACTAGAAAGTAATTTCACGATTAAATTGGAGAATTTAATCGTGAAATTGGTTTTAATTTCACGATTAAATTGGAGATCTATAACCTCAAGTAAAAATTTAATATCACACCTCTTGATTTCGAGTTGGCTGATGTAGGAATCGAATTCGGATGCTAGCCTAGTACTATTTTTGATAGTAATAATTATAGACATGGAATGTGTAATCATTTTTATGTTTATAGTTTTTAAGTCGATTTTATGCTTTAGAAAGATTTTGTTTTAGTTTAAATTTGTTTTAATAAATTTCTAAATTGATAAAATTGAAGCAGAAATGTGTCTTCCAGAAACTTCTTAATTTTTATTAACTAATAATTTAACATAATCTCCAAATTTTTAAATAAACATTAATTTTTGTTTTATTTCCCGAACAATAAGTTTGTTTGTTGAAAATTCGATTTGTTCATGTTTTCTCGACGTTTAAAGCCGTTCTGAATCGTTCGAGACCAAATTTGGACAAAAAATATGTGTGTGTGTGTGTGATTTTATGATTTTTCGTCGACGTTTTGCCAAAAACGGCTGAACCGATTTAAAAAATTTAAAAGCCATCGGATTTTAAAAAGAAAAGAAAAGACGATTCTCCGAAATTAACAAAAGAAATACATTTTTTAACTTCCCGTAGGGTAAGTTATAATAATGGGCCGAAAATCGGAATTGAAAATTTTTACATTTCTCGACGTTTTGAAGGTTTCTGAACATTTTACTGGCATACCTCAGAAAAAATGGATTTGTGTGCGTGTGGGTGTATGTATGTGTGTGTATGTATGTATGGATACAAATTTGCACTCACGTTTTCGGGCGCACGGATCAACCGATTTGAGTGGTTCAAAAAAATTCCATTCCTATTGATAAAGAGATGTGCTGATTAGATTTTGTCAAAGGCAGGTCCAGCCGTTACGGAGATACGGAGCAAAGAGTGCAGTAAATATAAATCGAGTTTTTGAGTGAACTAATCGTCCGATTTGAATGATCTACAAAACATTCAATCAGTAATGATTGGGAGAATTGGTTATTAGTTTTTGGCAAAGGCAGGCCTAGCCATTTTGAAGATACGGAGCTAAATGTACCAAAAATTGCAGTTTTTGAGAGAACTAAGCGTCAGATTCAATTGATTCAAAGAACTTTCTGCTTGTCTCAACAAAATAATTGATTTTGGAAAAAAAAATTTGTTTCAATTTTTTTTTTTTAATTTTTTGTCTATCGAAAATAATTCAGATTTTACTTTTAACTCTGACTATAGTTTTAATATACTTTAAAAATAATTTCAACTTTGCAATTCAGCTTATAAATATTATTAGACAATGTTACAATATTTATAATAATCTATTTGAAAACATTCAGTATTCCTCGAACATTTCGTTACGGTACGGGAAGTTCCAGCAATTTGCCTTAAGGCACGATGCCATACACCCAACTAGTTTCAATTGCTTTTGAACGGATATAAAAAACTGGATCCTAACTAATTCTAAGTAGATTCTAATTAGATTTCAACTGAGGCTGTTTTGATTCCTAATATCTTTCTAACTTACATTTAAGTTAAGATTGAGTCAAGACATAAGTCAAGGTAGTGGGTGATTAGTAGATTCTTGATAGATTCACTAAATTTTAAACTACAACTGAATAATAAAATTAGATTCAGAATGGGTTCTAACTAGATTCTAACGTAAATCTGCCTACATTCTAGCTTTATTCTGACTATATCTAATTTTATTGTTTCTCGATTTTGGCCTGATAACAAATAACTATTACATCTATAATATGACTAGCTGCATTCTAACTAAATTTAGGCTGAATCAAAGTATAAATATAAAATGTAACTAAAATTCAACATAATTTAGATGCTTTCGATTCAACTTTAAATATTTGAATAGATTCTTTGTCACCTTATGAATAGTAAAAATGTTACCAGTAATTTAAATCATTAAAAATATCTAGAACTATGTACGTGATATGCAATTTTGTCAGTATGTTTTTATAACAGATTCTTAATATTTCATAAAATAATTTATTAAGTTTCTTTTAGAAAAAATCTCAAATATAAAACAAATTCATATATAGTTATATTATTCTTTTATTATTATTCTTTTTTCTGAATTTTCTAATTTTACAATACATATTCTCACTAGTTTTTCTCGATTTTCTCTTAAACGGTAAAAGATACGAAAAAACTTTGTTCGTACGAAAGATGCAGAATAAAATTACGAATAAAATGGTATATAAATGGTTAAGTGTGTTCATATAATTTTCTCGAGTTTTCTATGAAATTTAACATTGCGATGAAGATCAAACGCTAAACAGTCCTACGAAAGTTGATTGAATTATATTAATTAAAATTAGAATAATAAACTACAATTTTAGGACATACTGCAAGCACTATTTGTGCCTGTGCAATATAATTAAAATAATTACATTTAATTTAAATGTGTTTGAGAAATTTCAATTGGAAATCGCAATGTTTAGATTTAATTGATACCAAAAACTTGATTTTCGTCACAAACAGTTGACTAATTTCATCTAAATACCTAAATCTCAATTTCGGTTCATTAAGTCAATTCTTACACATTTCGGTAAGTTTTTACCAACTTGCCATAAGGCTAAATGCCACTTGCACTTATTAGTAATTAGTTATTCAATTCGTTTTCTTCTCGGCGCATGTGTCTTCGATCTTCGAATCGCCCGCGTCACGCCACGCGATCTCGGCCAATCAGACGCGAATCAGGCGACCCACCGGACCAATCAGAAGACGAAGACCGAAGAACGAAGAACAAGAAGGCAAAAATGCATCGTATGACTTTCTGTTCTGAAAAATGAGACCGGCGAAAAATAAAAGAAAGATTCGCTTTACTTTTAGAAGTAAATATATATATATATATATATATATATATATATATATATGCAAAATATACCGAGAAGAAATCGGATACATTGCGAGGCCAAGGTTGTACACTAGAGACTATTACACACTAAAAAGAAACTAGTGGTGTATGGCATCGTGCCTTAAGGCAATTTGCTGAAACTTCTCGTACCAAAAACTAAATTTGAAAAAAAAACTGCATAACTTTGAAAAATAGATTTTTGAGATATTTTGACAAAACAAATTTGACTTTTTTTGAAAAATATGATTTTTCTATCTTGATATTTATTTATAAGAATTTTTAATTTTTTTAGAAAATCTCACTTTTATTAAAACTGTTTTTTTATATTTTGAAATTTTTTTAAAATTATGAACTTTTTTAGCGAATTTTTGAATCGGTTGAAATATCCGAAATTTGATTAAATACTATTTATAAGGACAGTCAGATTTTATCAAATTTTAATCGCTATATACGATGAATGCTATAGCATTCATGTCAAGTATTACCCTTATATTTCACGCAAAGTCCTTTTCCAACCTGTTTAATACTACGAAAATATGTAAGATAATACGAAAAAATCCAAAAGAATAATTTAGTCATTACTTTGACAGGTATAATAATTACAAAAACGTAAGTTAAATGTATAATAATTGACTTTAAAATTTGAATGCTATAGCATTCATGTCACTCTGCAAAATAATGAAAATGAATGCTATGGCATTCAAATTCGCGAGTGTCTTACGCATGTTTACTAAAATGTTTGAACATAAATGAACAAAATCTAATCGCATCGAGTTGAAACTAGTTGGTATTGGTATTTTGCCTTGAGGCAAGTTACATGAACTTCCCGATATGTGTAAATAATCGACTTAATAAATAAAAAATAAATTAATTTATGAGTTATTAAAAGTTTGAAAACGAACGAACACGTTAACTAGGAGTATTTTCAAAAAGCAAATTTTCAAAAACCGACAATTTTTATAATAGAACCAGTTTCCGTAGGACTTTAATGATTTAGTGTATGTTCATTAAGACCGAAAACTGTATCATTATACCAAGTAAATCATCTAATTTTAATTTTAACAAACGTCAAAAAAATTACTCATTTTCTCAAACTTTAATGAATTTTTAAAATAACATTTACTTGTCGTGAGGCCGTAATTTTTCAGTAAGTTCTATAAGACCATGATATGTACTAATATCTTTCGAACAGTTTTCGATTTTTTAAATGTGGACGAAAAGTTTAACACTTTTTTTCAAATTTCAAAGAAACGGTTCGGCAGATCTCCGCATAAAACTGAAAAACGCTAGTCTTCATCGAGATACATCGAATGGCTTTTAAATTTGTGAAATCGGTCCAGTCGTTTTTGAGAAAATGTCGATTTACAGCAAAAAATCTGTTCACACACATACTTTTCCTTAAATTTTACACTTAACGTAACACTTTGCCTTAAGGCAAAATTCCACTTACCCCTAGTAAGCAAAAAATTTCGACGTCAAAGTGTGAATACAACCCAATAAAATCTAAGTAAGGTTTAAGCAAATGTGTACACAATTCATTATTTTTGTTTAGTCTGCAATAAGTTCCTTGTTCGCAATCTGATGTAATTAGCACAAAAAATATTAATATCATCCGATGGTAATAAATCTCACACTGATTAAATTACACAAGAAATATAGATATATAGCATTACAATATATTTTGCATCATATAAAATTTCTGATTTCCATAAATAATAATAATAATCAAACCACTTCTCACTGGACTTTAATATTTCACGGAGGTACATTTCATCAAAATCTTAGACGAATTTAAGTTGGAGATAAAGAAATATCAACAAATTTGAATTAATTAACGGATTTTTCGCAGGCCTATAATATTTTTCAGAGGCTCATCAAAATTTTAGACAATTATACTAGATTTCTAAATTCCTTACAAAATTCTTAAGTATTGCAGAAATTCTTAGAAAAAAATATGCAACTCTTTTATATTTATTTATATCTTTGGGTCCAAGTTTTTGAAAAAAAAAAAAAAAATTAAATTACAGTACTATTTAGTAAGGTAATTTGTATAACCATTTCATCTATTAAGTTTTTCTTGTGAATCTATTACCCATTACCCATATATATTCTGAAGATTCAGTTAGACAGCTAAATAATAAAAGTGCTGATTTATTATTGATAGAAATCAATATAAAATCAATAAAATGCTGAATTTAATAACCCGCACAAACTGCATGCGGTCGAAATAAATATCTTATATGCCAATTTCAGTTTTTATATAAACTTAGATGGTTTTCCTGTTGAATTGATGGAAATGGTGATAGATTATTATGGTCGTGATCATATTTTGTTTGTTATCTAAAGATGAAACTTTTAAGTTCTCGAAGGAAAAGTTTCTGTTTTCGCTAACAAAATCGATAGGCTAAATTTTTTATTTCAAGATGTATGTGAAAATGTAAAAATTGTTCCAAAAAACAGATGAAAGTCGTGCTGATTAGTTTTGTAGTAAAGATAAGTTTTGAACTTCTTTTTGGAGCCAAAAATTTTCCAGAATCGATAATTTCTTGAATTTTTTTAGAAAACAAAAATTTCCACAAATCAAAAATTTCTACGAGTCAATTTTTTACGAATCATATTTTTCTACGAGGCAAAAATATTCACAAATTAATAATTTCTTAAATACTTTTGAAGGTCAAAAATGCCTACTAGTCAAGAATTAGTATATTTAGGAATTTTTTTTCAAATGAAATGTTCCTACGATTCAAATTTTACGAGTTAAACATATTCTTGAAATTATAAGTGTGAAATTTCCAAATCTACACATTCTTTACAAAGCAAATTTTTAAAGATTGATTGCACTATTTTTTATAAAATTTATTGAAGAAAAAGTTTCTGAAAAAAAATCTGAAAACATCTGAACTATAAGACGATTTTTTTTTATCTAATAAGAAGCGTAATTTTTTAATTGAGAGTAACAATTTATGATGAGTAAAATTAAGACAAAATTTTTTTTATCAAGAATCAAAATTTCTTAAACAAGAGTCCAAATTTCTTAATCTGAGTCAAAATTCCGCATTTTAAGGTCAATTTTTTAATCAAATATCAAAATTTCTTAATCAAGAGTCAAATTTTTTTAATCAAGTATCAAAATTTCTTAATCAAGAGTCAAAATTCCTCATTTTAGAGTCAAAATTTCTAAATATTAGTCAAAATTGGAATCAACATTTGTTAATTTCGCGCCAAAATTTCCGAATTAACAATTTAAGAGTAAAAATTTGTTAATCATATGAAACAAAATTTATTAGGAGTTCAAATTTATCAAGTATGTGAAAAATTACTAAAAAAATCAAAAATTTTCAATTTTCCGAGCCAAAAGTGTTCACAAACCAATAATTTCTTAAACTTTTTTTAAATTAAATCAAAAAGTCCAGAGTATTTGATAAGCTAAATAAGTCAAAAGTGTTCATAAATCAATAATTTCTCAATATTTTTTTTAATAAAAAAGTCTAGAGTCATTTGATAAGCTGAATAAAATTTTTGGAACGAAAATTCCAAGTTTAGTAAATCAAAAATATCTCTGAATTTATATATGAACAAATTCTGTAATTGTAAAGTTCGAAATTATGAATTCAAATTTCACAAGATAAAATTATTTAATTTTTATGGCTTTTTAACTAAATTATTTAATTTTTATGGATTTTATAGATGAAAACCAAAGGGATAATTACAATTCTAAAAATATAGAGGGTATGCCATCTAATAATTTCATTTTCTTTTTTTTTCAACGCTCAGCCGAGACTTTTTTTCTTCATTTTTGAATGAAATTATTATAATCATTATTAACTGAATTAATTTCATTATTAACTGAAAGGATTTTACTTTCAAATAAAAAAAGAAATTTGAGAAAATATTCAGTAGTTTGTAAAAAAAATGTTATTTGGCGGATCCTATACTAATAAATTTTTAATGGTGCACTAATGCCAGGTAAGGTCTATTTTCACTTAGAAACAAACAAATTGTCATATACCTTCATTTTTAATATTTCCAATTCAGAATGACTTCAAACATCGAGAAAAGATAAAATTAACAAGTCAGATTTTCTTTGTTGTTGTTGCATAATTATTAAGGTATAAATAAAAAAGTATCGTAAAGAGACTATAAGCTTTCTCCCAAGATAAATTTATTGACCCCAAAAAATCGTCCACTAAAAAAAAAAACTCATCTCATTACGTTTCCGAATATTATTAATTTCGTAGTAAAATCGTGATACGTTTTTCAATTTCAACAAAACGAAATCCGGGCATAATTTATTATCGTTATTTATTGACCTCCCAAAGAGACCCGCATCATCATTCCTTTAGTGGTTTGTTTGGTATTTGCATGTCAGTACTACATTAGAGGATAAATAATTATTATTGCCCAAGTTTTTATTTTTTCAATCAAATCAATTTTTTTGCCCCGGAATATAAACATCATAAATCAATCGACCGAGAAATTATATGGTATAAATGTGCTTAAGAAGATTTGTTGAGAAACATCATAGCTAATTTTTTCAAAATGCCACTTACGCCTAGTTTTTGAATTCATCCCACATGTATCGATTCAATCTGTTTTATTTCTATTGTGTGGTCTATTATTGATTTATGAAATATATAGACACCAACATCGTTTGACTTTTATACGTGTTTAATATTTCGTACAATGTATCGTCATCGTGTAACGATATAACGAGCGTTATCGGCTATTACGCGGCTATTAAAACGACAGTTCGCCATATAAAACCATTTTTCATTGGCCATAAAAATATTTCCGAACAGGGATCCATGAATCAGATTGAAACAAAATGCTAGTGGAATCAAAATTTGCAATTGAAAAATTTTCAATTACACGTTAATGGTGTTATTCTCAATCCACAATTATTTTATTATTAATAATTTAAAAAACATTTTATTTGTATTGACTAAACGAAGAACGGTTTACATTTCTGGAAAGGCAGGTGGTGGTATAAAAAAATGTTAAAAAATGCTATTATTGGCCAGAAATATAAAAAATGTAATGAGGTAAGTTTATTATTTCAAGGACTATTTTTAGAGTACAACGAATTTATTTTGGGAGAAAGCTTATAGTCTCATCTGGTTGAAAGTCGTCTTAGAAGTTTTACTTTACCTAAATTCTATAAATCAATTAACCCATGTACTCCTTGAAAATATTATTAGAATTTTGTTTTTCCCATTCATATGCGCTCGGAAATATTTTTATGGCCAACGATACATTTAAACGCGTATAAAACTCACATGATGTGGGTGTCGATTTATTTTATAAACAGTATAAATCAATAATCGACCAATCAAACACTCAATAGGAATAGAAATAGATAAAATCGATACATGTAAAATAAAACGTAAAAACTAGGTGTAAGTGGCATTTTGTTTTATGACAAATTAGGTATGATGTTTCTCAACAAATCCTTTTCAGCACCTTTATTATACTAATATTAATTTCTCAATCGATTGATTTATGATGTTTATATTTGGAGGCAAAAAATTTGATTTCAATAAAAAAAATAAAAAAAATTGTAACAAAAAAAAAATAAAAAAATGTGGTAATAATTCCCGAAAACAATTATTTAATGAAATGATGCATCCGGAAAACAATTATATTTTTTCAGCTTTGTCGGGGATCGAACCGACGAACCTTAAATTGCCTAAACTGCGTGTGGCTTTTAAGGGAAGCATTTTGGCAAAAAATCGCAAAAAATCTTGTTGGGGAGGGAGGATTCTAGTAAGATATCGCGTATATTTATTTTTTACCTGAACTTTTGAAAAAAAAACAAACATTTTCAAAAAAAATAATTTTTTTTACAATTTTTCGTATTAGAAATACACATAATTTTTAGTGGCGGAAGGGCGTATTTTTAAATATCACTGGGGGGATCTAAAAATCCCCAAAAAATTGATCACGTGACTTATGCTATTCTCGACATTCCCAATCCACATTTTTTTGATCATTTACAAAAATTTGCTTCTTTTATCATGAGTCAGGTCAGTACACTTCTCACTTTTCAAATTCGTGTATGCGTCGTGTATTTCTGCATTATTGTAACATTACACCAAGTGTACTTACTTGTAGTTATTTTAAATGAATACCTATGTTTAAAGTTGAAAGATAATATATCATTTCGCATATTTCTACATACTCGTGTACATATCGCTCCCAAGAACTCGTAAATTTGTAAGGTAGACACATTATGGTGACCAGAGAAAACTGGAAAGTAGAAGTAGCTTTTGTGTCAAAAATATAGTTATGAATTTTACTTAGATAAAAGTATAAAGTCTATTGTTATTTATCATTATCCAACTAAAAAAGATGTAAAACGTGTTTTATTGCTCACCAATTTAATGACCTGATAGTTTTTTTCCTAACTTTTCCTATTTGCTGTTAAAAATATTTTTCCCCAATTATTATTTTACAATTTCTACTTCTATTTAGATGTCATAAAATCCGTCCAAGAATCTTCATTATTTATAATTATTATTATTATTTGCATGTCTCCAATAAATAAATATGCTAGCAATAAATATTTTTCTACGACCATGAAATACGATAATGGTCATTTTGTCATTTTGTCATTTCGTAGTTTTGTTTTATTTATTTATCAAGATTTTATGGTGTAACGACGTGTAATATTAATCAAAATAAATGGTTAATAAATTTTATGGAGATATTCAGGAGGTTAAAAAAAGATAAGATGTGTTTTACATATTAATTTTATCTTGTGTGTGGAGTGAATGATAGTAGATTGTAGATTTGTAGATAGAAGAAATTTTCGGAATATTTGCAGTATTTAGTATTAAAAAAATTTGGATAGTCTAAAAAAAAAATTGGGCTAGTCTAGTTTGAAAAAAAGTTAGTTTGTCTAAAGAACATTTGGATAGCCTAAGAAAATTTTTCTAGTCCAAAGAAAATTTGTTTAGTCTAGCCTAAATAAAATTTGTTTAGTCTAGCCTAAAAAAACTGACTCTAGCCTAAAGAAATTTTGGCTAGCCTAAAGAAAATTTGACTATTATAAAGAAAATGTAAATGGTCTGAAGAAAATTTGGCTACTTTAAAGAAAATTAGGCTAACTCAAAGACTAGATCTCTGACAGGTTTAAAAACATATCTAGACGTTAAAAAAAAATCTGGTCATTCTAAAAAAAATTAGCATAATCTAACAAATTATAATCTAATAAATCTTAATGGTCTAAAAATAATCTAGACAATTAAAAGCTAATTTGGATCATTAGAAAATAATCTAGATGGTTAGAAGGTAATTTAGATCATTACAAAATAATTTCAAAAACTAAAATGTCAAAAAAAAAAAACTGAGTAGCCAAACTAAAAATCTGAAGAGTCTAAAAAAATCGACATTCAACAGAAAAATGGGACAGTCTACATAATCTGGACGGTTAGAGAAATATTGTAAATTTTAAACAAAAAATCTCGACATTCTGGGAAGATAAAAAAAATCTAGAAGATCAAAAGAAAAATATGGACGGTTAAGAAAAGCAGAGAAGTTTAAATAAAGTCTGGAGGGCCTCGATAAAGTCTGGAGGGCCTCAATAAAGTCTGGAGGGCCTTAAGAATGTCTGTAAGGGCTCAAGAAAATCTAGAAGGGCTCAAGAATGTCTGCGAGGGCTCAAGAATGTTTGCGAGGGCTCAAGAATGTCTGCGAGGGCTCAAGAATGTTGCGAGGGCTCAAGAATGTCTGCGAGGGCTCAAGAATGTCTGTGAGGGCTCAAGAATGTCTGTGAGGGCTCAAGAATGTCTGTGAGGGCTCAAGAATGTCTGTGAGGGCTCAAGAATGTCTGCGAGGGCTCAAGAATGTTGCGAGGGCTCAAGAATGTTGCGAGGGCTCAAGAATGTTTGCGAGGGCTCAAGAATGTCTGCGAAGGCTCAAGAATGTCTGTGAGGGCTCAAGAATGTCTGTGAGGGCTCAAGAATGTCTGTGAGGGCTCAAGAATGTCTGTGAGGGCTCAAGAATGTCTGGGAGGGCTCAAGAATGTCTGTGAGGGCTCAAGAATGTCTGTGAGGGCTCAAGAATGTCTGTGAGGGCTCAAGAATGTCTGTGAGGGCTCAAGAATGTCTGTGAGGGCTCAAGAATGTCTGTGAGGGCTCAAGAATGTCTGTGAGGGCTCAAGAATGTCTGTGAGGGCTCAAGAATGTCTGTGAGGGCTCAAGAATGTCTGTGAGGGCTCAAGAATGTCTGTGAGGGCTCAAGAATGTCTGTGAGGGCTCAAGAATGTCTGTGAGGGCTCAAGAATGTCTGTGAGGGCTCAAGAATGTCTGTGAGGGCTCAAGAATGTCTGTGAGGGCTCAAGAGTGTTTGTAATGGCTCAGGAAAATCTGGAAGGCCTCAGGAAAATCTGGAAGGCCTCAGGAAAATCTGGAAGGCCTCAGGAAAATCTGGAAGGCCTCAGGAAAATCTGGAAGGCCTCAGGAAAATCTGGAAGGCCTCAGGAAAATCTGGAAGGCCTCAGGAAAATCTGGAAGGCCTCCGGAAAATTTGGAAGGCCTCAGGAAAATCTGGAAGGCCTCAAGAATGTGTGTAATAAGGCCTCAAGAATATCTGTAATAAGGCCTCAAGAATATCTGTAATAAGGACTCAAGAATATCTGCAATAAGGCCTCGTTAAAATCTGGAGAGCCTCAAAAAACTCTGGATGGCCCCAAGAAATTCTGTAAGGCCTCAAAAAATCTGGAAAGCTTCAAGAAATTCTGGAAAACCTCAAAAAACTTTGGAAAGCCTCAAGAATTTCTGGAAAGCCTTAAGAAATTCTGGAAAGCCCCAAGAAAATCTGGAAAGCCCCAAGAAAATTTGGAAAGCCTCAAGAAAATCTGGAAAGCCTCAAAAAATTCTGGCCGAACAAAAATCCGGACAGTCCAAAAAAAATCTGCTCGAACAAAGATCCGGACAGTTCAAAAAAATCCGGTCAGTCTAAAAAAAATCTGGACAGTCTGAAAATAATCTGGAGAGTCTAACAAAAAACAGTCTGAAAAAACATGGACGGTTAGAGAAAAAATGGATAGTTTAAAAAATTTGAGCAACTCCGGCCAATCTAAGAATCGAGACAGTTACAAGAAAATCTGGATGGTCAGAAAACTCTGGACTGTCAAATTTTGTATGATCAGAAAAAAATGGACAGTCAAAACAAAATATTGAACATCATGAAATAATCTGGATAATTAGGAAAAAGTCTGTACAGTCGGAACAAAATTGTCAAAACAAAATGTAGATGGTCGAAGGAACTATGGACAGTAAAATAAATATATGGATAATCTAAGAAAAATTTGCACTGTCTAAACAAATGTTGGGTGTTCTATAAGAAAATTTGGCCAAGGTTTATAAGAAAATCTAGTAAACGTTAGTAGTCAAGAAATAAACCCTTGACATTAAAATTACATCAGTCCAGAACTCATCCATCCACCTTATGGTGATTCCACCATCTACTGTCAATAATTGCATTCCATATGGAGACCGATGCAAGTCGAACTCGGTCGTTGAATAATCCGCAATCGTATCCCTCACATTATGATAAACGATGTTCTCCTTTTAAGGTACGAACCAATCAGCTACCTATTCAATCTCCTCCAGAGATAAATACGATAAATACTGTCTACACCGAACGCACACCATTTAACCACTCTTCTATTCCGGGGAATAGACGGAGTGCCGGTAGAAAACTTACTAACAAGACTAATAGATCAGAGGTAAGTACCTAGAGTACTCTACTAACGAGCTAAACTTGAATAGAGTAGGTGATACCTAATATTTAAAATAAATAACTTTCTTACCTTTTGCATGTTGCCAAACTCGCCACACTTGTATCAGCAATCCAAAACCTGAAAAAGAAATAACAATTTGGTTATAAAATTGTTGTAAAATCATTATTTGTTAAACTAGTTGTAATTTAGGAAAATTCTGGCCGGACCCAGGAAATCCGAATAGAATAAGGAAAATCTGAGTAAATTCTGGAGAATCCGAGTAAAATCCGGATCAAAACAGAAAATTCCGAGTCAAACCCAAATCGAATCAGAAAAATATAAGTAAAATCACGAAAATATAAGTAAAATCACGAAAATCAAAGTATAATCGAGAAAATCAGGAAAATTCGTGTAAAGTCAGCAAAATTTGTGTAGAGTCAGGAAAATTTGTGTAAAGTCAGGAAAATTCCAGTAAAATCAGAATAAATCCAAGTAAAATCCGAAAAATCGAAATAAAATTCGAGTAGAATTAGAAAAATCCAAGTAAAATCAGGAAAATCCAAGTAAAATTTTGAGTAAAAATCAGAAAAATCCGAGTAAAATCAGAAAATCCGAGTAAAATCAGAAAAATCCAAGTAAAATCAGAAAAATCCGAGTGAAATCAGTAATGTCCGAGTAAAATCAGAAAAATTTAAGTAAAATCCGAATAAAATCAGAAAAAATTAAGTAAAATGCGAGTAAATCGGGAAAATCGGAATAAAATGAAAAAAAAAACGAGAAAAATAAAGAAAGACCCGAGAAAAATAAAAAAAGACCCGACATAAATAAAGAAAGACCCTAGTAAAATAAAGAAAATCCGAGTAAAATTCAAAATTTCCGAATCAAATCAGTAAAATCTCGAATCGAATCAGAAAAATTTTAAACGGACTCAGGAAAATCCTGGATTAAATCAGAAAATTCCTGAATCAAATCAGAAAAATCTTAAACGGACTTAGTAATATCCGGTGTGGACTTAGGTATAGTCCGAGAAAATGTTGAATATTTTAAGACTAGTTGGTTTGGTATTTAGCCTTGAGGCAAGTTACATGAACTTCCAGATATGTGTAAATAATCGACTCAATCAAAAAAAAAAATGTGTAAATAATATACTTCATCAATCCTACTTTAAAAAAAACAATAATTTTAGCAAACTTTGACGAATTTTTAAAATTAAACTACTTGTCGTGAGGCCGTAATATTACAGTAAGTTCTATAAGACCATGATGTATATCGCCAAAAAAAGTTCCATGAAAATCGGCTTAAATTTTTTTTTCAACAGTTAATTACAAGAAAACGGCTCGGTAGATTTTCACCTAAAATTAATCAGCATCATTCCCAAATGATATCTTTCGAACAGTTTTTGATTTTTTAAAATCGGTTCGGTAGTATGAGCTTAAATGTGGACGAAAGGTTTAACACTTTTCTCCAAATTACAGAGAAACGGCTTGGCATATCGTCACACAAAACTGACAAACGATAGTCCTCACCGAAATACATCAAATGGCTTTTAAATTTCTAAAATCGGTTCAGCCGTTTTTGAGAAAACGTCGATTTACGGCAAAAAATCTGTTCACATACACACATACACACACACATACTTTTTCCAAATTGGTCTCATTTGATTCAGAATGGCTTGAAACGTCGAGAAAACACAAAATTAGCTAATCGGATTTTTTGATGAAAACATAAACTTCTCCTTCGGGAAGTTAAAAACTTTAGTTTAAGAAAAATCTAAATTATCTCAAAAAATTTGACCTAAACAAGGAAAACTAGTTGTAAGTTGCATTTTGCCTTGAGTTGCATGAACTAACCAATTTGTTCAAATAACGCACCTAACTAATAATAATGAATTTCGGAAACAAAGCTTTTTACTTTCACTAGAAATATCACTTACGCCTATATTTATTATATAAACAATTTCAGTGACCAGCTTCCCTATTATTTATCGGCACATTACATTGTTACGATCCTGACGCCTTCATTGAATTAAATATATTATAATATTATAATATACATTTGTAAAAAATATACCGTTATTTCACATTAGATTCAATGATAAATGCAACAGCATTTACGATAATAAAATTGCAGTTATTTATTGCCTTCCGTCGTGGTTAGTATAACTTTGACCAGTTAGATATCAAGCAGTATGATATGAAATTTACACTTGATGTTATATATGAAAATAATTTTAAGTGAAAATTCCGTAGACATTGTTGCAATACACATACATTTATGTATATAAATATATATAAATATATGTATAAAGTTTGTCTCAGGATGTATGTCCCAAATGTACTCCTAAACTACTGAACCGATTTTAAATTAGGTTATAGGCATAATTAAAAATTTAAGTTTATATTCAAAATATTGAAATTTTTGGAATTTCCATAAAGTTTGACAGTTACAAATTTTAAGGAAACAAACGCTGTGAAATGACAGTTGTCAATATTTTTGAAAACTTGAAGATAAATTAATTTGTGATTGGTATACGACAATATGCCAGAGATATAAATTACAATTTACCATCGAAATATTGCATTAGCAAAAAATCTAAAAAAAATTGACTTGTAATAGCAAATTCTTGGCAAATTCGACGGGAAACCAATATACTTTTATGCAAGTACTCACTTAAACACTTAATGTGTAAAGGAAAAATAGAATTTGAAAATAAAATTACAATATCAATTGTCATCCAGAAACTAAAACAAAAATAAAACAAATATAATGAAATTTGATAAAATATTATAAACGACAAATTTGAAAAAAAATAGAATAGTATGAACGTCAGTCAATAGTCGAAACATAATTTTCACCAGAACAACTATTTTTATATAAAGGTTTATAAAATTAATTGTTCTGACTGTAATTAAATGTATGTAGGTAAAATTGGCTAAAATGTAATAAAACAATTTTAAAAATCTTAAATAATTCAAACTGATAATACCTAAAAACACAACATAGTCATTCTTAAGAGACAATGTTTCATTCTGATCAAAATTTTAAAAAAGGACGTTTTGCCGAAGGTTGTTTTATACAACTACATAACAAAAAAGAATTAAAAAATACACAAATTGCAGTAGAAATATCTGATTTTTTGGATTATATTTCAGAGATTAATTTATAATAAAACTAGCTGTAAGTGGCATTTTGCCCTAAGGCATGAATACATAATTATCTTAAAATTTTCAATACTCTCATTTTCTCTCCAAGAACTTTTACTTCGCACTTATTTCTGCAATTTTTTCTAAATTGTTTATAAAATTAATTGTTCAGACTGTGATTAAATGTATATAGGTAAAACTAGCTAAAATGTAATAAAACAATTTCAAAAACCTATGTAGACATTAATACATTGATATACAATAGTCATTCCCAAGCGACAATGTTTCACTTTGTTAAAAATTCATAAAAAGGACGTTTTGCAGAAGGTTGTTTTATACAACTACATAACAAAAATGCATAAAAAATACACAACTTGCAGTAGAAATACATATCTGATTTTTTGGATTATATTTTAAAGCTTACTTTGTAATAAAACTAGTTGTAAGTGTCAATTTGCCCTAAGGCATGAATACATAATTATCTTAATATTTTCAATACTCTCATTTTCTCTCCAAGAACTTTTACTTCTGCAATGCAATAAATATTATTATGAGTATTGAGTCACATTAATTGGAAATAAATTACTGATCGTACAAAACCTGATTTACAAACTTGTGTAATAATTTCACTACTAACTCATATTTTCTTAACTTATAACTACATAACATAAATTATTCACTCTCATTACGGTATTAATTAATATGTAGAGTTATAGCTGCAAATTATATACCTACTTGGTAACGGAATTTATTTGAGAAAAAGAGAATTTAAACTAGTTGTAAGTGATATAAGATATAAGATGATATATAAGTTGTAAGTGATATATATATATATATATATATATATATATATATATATATACTAGATGACCCGACAGACATTGTCCTGTACCCACATCTACATTTTTTTAATATCCTATACTAATATTTACACCGTTCAGTTAAAAATAATAATAATTGTTTTTCGAATTACTGGCTTTTAGTAATTTTAATATTTAAATTACTATTTTCTCACGAATGATTCAATATACATTATTACTTAAGTTCATATTTGAAGTGAATTAATTTGTCAAATCCCGTTCACATATGCTCTATTCAACCTACTATCAACAAAATTATTGCAGTAAATAGAGAGGAAAAAAACGTGTGCTCTGCGAATTTTTTTACTATGCTCCAATTTGCTTGATATTTTGGAAATAGGCTAATCTTAATCTTAAGTTCAGAAGCGAAAACAATTTGCACTCCTTCACCACCCCCGGCATTAATTGGATTATAAATCTTTTAATTATGATTTTATCAGAACTTGTAATATACTATTTTAATGGTAATTAAATGACCTACAACTTTCTCTATCATAAATTTTACCGTAAGCCGCGCACTCTTTAAATAATTATAACTTTATCACTATTTGAGTAACAAAAAAAATAATAAAAAGCAATAATTAGTCAGAAAAAAATCCTTGAATTTCATAATAATGAGAAATTGGTTGTTTTTTTAAAGGATTTTTTTCATGAAATCATGAGTTTTTTTTAAATCGTTTGTACTAAAGTTATGGTATTTTCTAGAATCTATCAAGATCTCTCAAACCAAGTTAATTCTAGATGGAAACCGATTATTTTTAATTTTGGTGGAAATGGCACTCAAACTATTTGATTCAAATGAAAACAACATTGTATGCGTCTTTTATTTGCATAATAGCTCACTCATTTTACATGCAGAAATACTTATATTAAATTTTAAGGACTATAAAACCCCATTTTCAAATCTAGCTTAATATTGTTCCTAGAACACTATAAAACAGTTATTTATTAAAATATTAATTTATATAATTTTAGTCATTTCATTATTTTTATTAAAATGTATATTTCTGAAGATATTAGCAAACAACGCTTTTAATTTTTCTTTATTATTTAGTTAAAAAATAATAATATGTCAAACTGAATTTTAATATAGGGTATATAATTACGTTGAACTGACATTTCACAAATGTGAGACGCATCACTTGTCAGACGCATGTTGACTCGATTTTATTATATTATTTTAATTTTTGGCACATCTCAGCTGCTTTTCGGCAATAATAACGTACACATTACATTTTCCTTATTTATAATCATGACTTTATTATATTTTAATATTGCCTTAGCCTATAAGTGAATAGAAATGTTTGGCAAATGACAGTCTTCATTGGTTTTTAATGTCAAACTAAGCTTCAAATATTTTCAAGGACAAAGAATGATAAGTGGTTTTTTGTAATTTTTTCCATTGATTTCTGCAATCTGACTATATTTCTATGAATCTAAAAATTCTAGAAAATTTCCCGAACAAACTTTAGGAAGATTCATGAAAATCCGAATTATAGTTTAGGAGGATTAATGAAACTTACATTGTTACAGAAGAATTTTATATATAAGATATATATGTATATATATATATATATATATATATACGCCTTCATCCCTCTCTAACTTTTTCTTTACATGTTACAATGTTCAAACTCCGCCCTCGTCAGTATCGTTACAACCCCTAAATAGAGACGTTGGAAGGGTAGCAAACACTCAGGGGTATTAACAAATCGTTTCATGTTGTCCTTTTGCAAAGATAATAATCGTATGATGTATTATGCGATTTAATCTTTAAATAAACTGAAAGTGATAGTAGCTGAAATTGTTATTAGAAGCATCATTAATATTTATATTTGCACAAATGAAGAGGGGTAGAATAATGAATTATTAATAAAGAACTACTGAGTACTGAAATAAAAAATTGAACTGAATGAGAGATGTAATATTTTAGTAAAAGCGAAAACTGTTGAAAATTTTATCTAAATATATAAATCTCACTTCTTATTTTTAATTAAGTAGATTATTTTTAATTAAGTCGATTATTTACACGTTTTGACAAAAATGATACAATTTTTTTAATGTACGAAATAAGATTTCCTCTTCCTAAGTATAATTTTGTAATTTAACAATTTTTTATCAAATGGTGTTCCTCAGGTCTGGTTTAATACCAGGTCCAACATTCTAATCATTTATTTTGTTAAATTAAATAGGGCTTGGTGTGCACCCCCGAGGAACACCTAAGTGTATTAATACTAATTCTGTATTAATGTCATTTCTTTAAGTTTATGAAAATGGATAATTTTATAAAAGATAATTTCCATCTGTATAAAAATATATTTTCAAATTTATTGATTACAAAAACTCTAGAAACCAGTTCGAAGGTGATCGGAAACACGTTGTATTTATTTGAAGGAAAAACAGATATACCAGGTTTTAGAAATTCCGAATCTAGTTTTTTTTAAATATATTCTCAAATACTGTTTCATTTTTGATTAGAACACATACACAGAATTTGTTTGAATACACTGGGGTGTTCCTCAGGGTTTAATACCAAGACCAACAATCTAATTATTTATTATGTTAAGGGGGTATTCTAGTGTAGAAATTCAAAAAAATGGTTTTTTTATTTCATATTTTCGAAGTTTAACTATCTAAGAATATGGATACGGGAAGGTTTTTGAAAATTTGAATTATTTTCGGAGATATAGGCATTTTACTGACTCGTTGTCCATACTGGTTTGGCTTCACACAAAACTTTAAATGCTTTTTTCTCAGAACAGACTTTTTAGTACTGTTGACACGATTTCTCGAGTTTTAATCGACCGATTCACTTGAAATGTTCAGGGAGTCTTGTTTATAGACCTATCTATAGCTCGAACTAGGATTATTTTCAAATTCCAATTTTTACTATTTTTAAAAAATTTGAGAAGCTCAAAAAACAGTAAAAAAAAATTTTTTTTTCAAACAGTCGCCAATTTGTAAAAAAAAATTGTATTTACTCATCGCTAGTTCGGGCGATTGCGACATCATTGTAGATTAATAATCTTTTTATTTTTTGCATTTCCGATGGCTAGGAGGGCTGAAATCATGTTAAGACTGAGGTGCCAATTTTTTGAGACCACCCACTTCATCAGCTGCCAGTTTTCACAATTTTCAACTTTTTTATTTTTTAATTTTTGTTTTGTATTTTAATAATATTAATAAACAAGTAGTAAAAAAATGGATAGTAAAAACATTCATTTCTTTCTTTTACGGCATTTTAAAAATGACCTAAAATTCATCGCTCTACACTAGAATACCCCCTTAAATAAAATAGGGCCTGGTGTGAACCCCTGAGGAACACCCAAGTGTATTATTACAAATTTTGTATTAACGTATTTTTTTAAGTTTATGAAAATGGATAAATTTATAAAAGATAATTTTCATATGTATAAAAATATATTAAAATTTATTGATCACCAAAAATCTAGAAACCAGTTCGGAGGTGATCGGAAACACGTTGTATTTATTTGATACAACGTAGTTGATTTAGGACATATATACCAGGTTTTCTGAAATTCAGAATCTAGTTGTGTATATAATGTATATATATATATGTATATATATATATGTATATATATATATATACATATAAATTTATTATAATGATTCTTAATACGCTCGACCTCTCTCTATAAAGACGTATAACATTATCTTTAAACTTTTCAGTTTTTTTCTCATCTTAATTTCTCTAATCGATCGGAAGGGCTGTTTGATCGAGATCCTATCAATTTTATTCGAGTTCAAAAATTTTTTTTGTATTATTTTTCAATACACTAATTCCTTTGTAAGGTGTTCTTGTACCGCGTTCTAAATCGATCGAGGAGATTGATTAACTTTTATTATCGATATATAAAAAATATTTTTTATGTTGAAGATGTTTTCGGTTTCATGAAATTTAATACAGATAATATTTTGCCTAAATAGTTAGAGACTAATTCTTTTCTCAAAAAAAATCCGCAAAGTTTTTTTCCTCCGCCGAAGTTTTTAGTACATAATTCACGCAACCCATTAATAATAATAGCCGACCTTTTTTTAATTAATTTTTTTCCCAAAGTCTGGACGTTTTTTTTATTTTTTGGGTAACGGTTTCGAGGAATAATATATGTGTCGAAGTTTTTTGTGAATAAAATGAATCGTGAAATTTAAAACTTATTTAACGGCAGTTGAATTTTGTATGAATGGTTCTGTAAAGAAAATTTAATAGTGAGGTAATAGATTTAGCTTAATTTATTGACAGGTTTATTGTTTCGAAAAAATTCATGTAATTACTGATTTTATTTATTTACATATTCATATAATTAATAAAATAAAAAACTAGGGTTTGAAAAAAATAGGTGGTTATTGCATAAATTTCTTGTTATTGAGATTTAGTAAGTTTTCAGTTGTATGTCATACATACATACTTTGCCAATTTTGGTGTCAAATATTAAGAATGACTTAAAACGTCGAGAAAATATTTAATTAGATAATCGTTTTTTTTTTAGCAAAAACATATTTTCTTTTCGTAATTTTGTAAAATTGAACTAGTATTACAAAAAAACACAATGCAAGTAAAATGATATATATGTTTTGCAGTCGTCATTTTTTTTCTCAAAATTAAATGTAGAAACAAAAAAGAAGTCTGATAATGAGAATGAAGTATGAAATTAATTTAAAAATACATAAAACTTTGGTGTATCTTTCAATTATGATTATTTTTATATCTTGGGACAAAAAATAGAAATCATTAAAGTGTTAATATTAAAACAGTCGATTTTAATTATTAAAGTTAACTTTCACTACTGCTTGATATCAAGCTGGCCCACGCTGGTCTGGATTTTTATTAACGCAATAAGCACCAAAATTTTATTGTAACTATGAATACTTAATTGTCAATCAGATTAAACACAAAATTATTATTGAATGATCATCAAGCTTTTGATTGGAGACCCATAGCTCTAACTACTATTTTATGGGATAGCTTAATTAATAATGACAGTTAAACTTATACCAGAAAAATTTACAAAAAAGGAAATTTAAACATTAAATGGTCATTCTTTTATACGCATGATGAGTATACTCGTCAATACATAAAATTCTGCCACTTCTCCATGACGTGTATATTTGTCAATAACAGTAAATTGGTTAAAGTAATAATGAACAAATTTACTATTTATGCGATAAAGTTGTGGTTGGAAGTCCATAGTTCTAACTACTATTTCACGGGTGAGCCCAATTATGAATGACAAAATTATTGTGGTAGATTTTGTTTTTTAAATTCACTTTAAACAACAAATATTCATTCTTTTATAAGCGTGACAAATATATACGTCAATACAAAAAAGTCCACAACTCCGATTAAAGCAATAATCAATACTTTTTTTTGATATAACAAAAAACTTCTGTTTGGAAGCCCATAGCTCTAGCCACTAATCCAAGAGAAAGCTCAATTATTAATGACAAATAAATTTATTATATAAGGATTTATAAAAAAAAAACAAATTTAAATAGCAAGTGTTCATTGTTTTAAACGCATGACATATATACTCGTCATTGCATTTTCTCCATGACGTGTAATTTGTTATTATCAATGACGAACAAATTTATCCTTGTGGTATTCATAAAACAATCAATTTAAAAAGCAAACTATCACCGTGTTATATGCATGACGTATATACTCGTCAATATATACAATTCTGAAACTTCTCCGTAACGTGTAAATTGTTATTATAAATGACAAATTTGTTCTAGTGATATTGATTAAAACATTTCAATACAAATAGAAATGTTCACTGTTTTTTACGAATGACGTGTTTATTCGTCAATATACAAAATTTTGGAACTTTTCTATGACGAATATATTCGCTAGTCACAGTTGATTGACTGAAGCAATTATCCTTAAATTTACTAATAATACGATAATCTTTTGATTGGAAACTCATAGCTATAACCACTAATTTTCGGGAAAGCACAATTATTCTTTATTAATGACATAATTTTATTCCTAACAAAAAAAGCGACAAATTAATTTATTCTATTTATATCGATAGTAAAAGATCAATTTCAATGGTCATTATTTTATACGCATGACACGCACTACGTTTATACTCGTCAAGTCGTCAATACACAAAATTCTGCCAAATCTTCATGAAGCATATTTTTGTCAATAACAGTTAACTGGTGAAAACAATACCACAAAACTTTCTATCGACACAATAAACTTCTGTTTGGAAGCCCATAACTCTAACCACTATTCTACGGGAAAGCCCAATTATCAACGACAAATATACTTATAATAGTAATAAAAAAACTAGATAAAATAAAAACAAAAATAACTAAATTTAACAAAAAAAACAATTTGAACAGCAAATGGTTAATTTTTTATACGCGTGACGTGTATACTTGTCAATATGCAAAACTATGTAACTTTTTAATGATTTATTATTCGTTATCATCAGTGGCAAACATATTTATTCTAGTCTAGTGAGATTTTCAAAGAAAATTCAATTTAAACAATAAATGGTTACTATTTTATACGCATGACGAGTATACTCGTCAATACAAAAAAAAAATCTGTGACTGCTCTATAGCGCGTATATTTATCAATTACAGTTAACTGATTAAAACAATATAACCAAATTTTGTTTTAACACTGTTGCTTGAAAGCCCATAACTCTAACCATTAATCCACGGGAAAGCCCAATCATAAATAACAAATTTATCCCAGTAAAATTTATTAAAACAAAAATAATTAAATAGCAAATGATCACTTTTTATACGCATAACGTGTTTACTCGTTAAAACACTAAATTCTGCCATTTTCCCACAGCTCTAACCATTATTATATGAGAAAGCCAAATTATTAATAACAATACAAACTCGTCCATCATAAATAACTGGTTAAAACGATACCATCAAACTTTCTATCCACAAAAAACTTTGCTTTGGAACCCCATAGCTCTAACCACTTCACCACGGGCAAACCCCAATCATACATTACCTATGACAAATAAAAAATCTCTCAACTCAATCACACACCTACCGGGCAAATACTTTTCGTCCCCATCGATACGTTTACGAGGCGCCACCACTTCATGGCACTTACGCACACACATGGGTAATAGTCACACTTATACGATACTTACGCATATGCGTTACACACATATGCGTATATATGTGCGTTACTCACGTATGCGTAGTACTCACACATATGCCTCTTACGTTGTGTATGTGTTACGTCCGATCTGCATCGAAAAGTTTTGCCGCCGTCCCATGTGAGTCGAATAGTGTTGCTCAAGAGCTCGATGAGGCAGCTACTTGGCAAATTGATAATAGACACAGGTTGAATAAAATAAATTAAATGATTACAGGTTAAAAAAGTGATTAAATGATTTTTTTGGTTTATTAAAAGTTTGTGATTCATTTTTTTAATAAAAATTTAGTGGTTAAGTACAATTTTTGCGATTAGTGGTTCCAGCAAAAAATTGGTGATTCTATAATAAAAACTTGGTGATTCTATAATAAACTAGCTGTAAGTGGAATTCTGTCTTAAGGCAATTAGGGCATCGTGCCTTAAGGCAAATTGCTGGAACTTCCCGTACCAAAAATTATTTTTTTTTTTAAAACGATTAACATTTTTGAAAAAAAATTACTTTGAAAAAATAAGATTTTTGAGAAACTATAAATTGGACAAAAAATTAGTTTTTTTTGAAAAAAAAAAATTTTTTTAAAAAAATTTTTTTTTTAAAAATTTTTTTTTTTAAATTTTTTTTTTTTTGAAATAAAAATTTTTTTTCTTTATTTTGACATATTGTGGAAGATCTGAACTTTTTTTCAAAGCAATCGTACTGCTTCAACTACATAGGGACAAAATATAAAGCGCGTAAGCGCCGCGTCGCTGTCTAACGCATAAGCATTGGTACGGAACCGATAGGAATGTTAACAAAATGTATACTTATTGTTAAAATCTCTATAAAATGTCTGATAATTTGATGTGCATATGTCTAATGATCATTTTTGACCGCCAAATGGCTCATTTTTTTACTTTTTCCTCTATATCTCCGAAACCGCTGGACCTACCTTCATGAAAGTTGTATCGATTCTTCATCTTGTCAATACAAATAAAATGTTTTTTGAATTATTGAAATCGGACGCTCCGTTCTCTTAAAAACTGAGTTACCGTTTTCGGAACTTTTTGCCCCGTATCTTCGGAACGGCTTGACCTGCCTTTGCCAAAAACTAATCAGCACGTCTCCTTATCAATACGGATCGAATGTTTTTTGAATTATTCAAATCGGTTGATTCTTGTTCCCGAAATCGTCGACGAAAATTTGTATCCGCACATACATACACACACATACATACATACATACATACACACACACATACACACACACACACACACACACACACACATACATCCATTTTTTCTAAGGTATGCCAAAATGTTCAGAAACCTCTGAAACGTAAAGATATATAAAAATTTTCATTTTCGATTTTTTTGCGATTACTATAACTTGCCCTACGGGAAGTTAAAAATTGGTGTTTAATTTTTTAATACAAATTTAGTCAATGTTGATTATTAGTGTCAGAAAATTTTGGTAAATATTGTTTGAACTATATTTTGTAGATTTTAAATTTGGAGATTATTTAAAAAAAACGCTGATTAATTCTTCAATAAAAACTAAGTGATTTTGGAGGTTAGTTATACAGTAGCAAATTTGATGGTAATTGTTTGAAACAAAAATTGGTGTAAATTTGGTGTAAAATAAAAAGTTTAAAAAATATTGATAAACACAACTACAATAAAAGCCTAAAAAATATTAATCAAATAAAAATATTGGCGATTATTGAGATAAAATAATTGAAAAATTGGTGGTCTAATTTTTGATTTGTTAAAAATTTGGTAATTCGTTTTTTCTTTAAAAAAATAGTGTTTGATTACAAAATTGGTGATTTTATAATAGAAATTTGGTTTCTAAACAATAAATGGTCATTGTTATCACTACACAAAATGGTTAAAGCAATAATCTCTAGGTTCACTAATAACACTCTAACCCATAGCTCTAACCACTTTTCTAAGGGATAGCCCAATTATTAATGACAAATAATTTTATCCCATTAGTATTCGTAAAAAATTGATTTAATTAATTATTCAGTATAAATTCAGTGGTTGAGAATAAATTTGGTGATTTTTGGTTCTATAAAAAATTGGTGATTCTTTAATAAAACTTGGTGACTAATTTTTCAATACAAATTGAGTGATTATAACTTCAATTAAAATTTACTGATTATAATAAAAATTTGGTGACTAAGTGATTCAATAAACATTTTGTGTATAATTGATTCAATGAATATTTTGTGTTTATTCAATCAAAAAACATTAATAAAAAATTGGTGAGCAAATTTTCGAAAAAATCTGATGATTATTCCATTAAAAATTTGTTTTTGATTTGGTAAAAAATTTCATTAAAAAATTGTGATTATTCTCATAAAAATTTGGCGGCAATTGTATTTATGGAGAATTGGTGATTCCTATCATATTCGTATTAACAATTTAAAAAATTGGTGACCCTATGAGAGAGATATACAGACAATAAGTGATTGTGTAATAAGTGTTTCATAAATTTCCGTGAAATTTAAAGTAAAGGATATAAATTTAACAGTGATTTTTTATCATGTGTTGATTTAAACATTTATAAAATAAAGATATTTTAAATTTTTTCCAAACTAGTTTGACAATCTGTGATTCCAATCGCTTTGTTTAAATTAATTGTTCTGATCAAAACCATAAGCAAATTTGTAACAATACACAACAATCGTAATACTCTAAAATTTTCATCCATTGATTTAAATTTTTTTTAATAATTTACTTGCCAAATGTGTGAATTTATTCTTAGAAATCAAGTGATTCCAATCGGTTTTTTCTTGGAAGAATAGTGGTGTGATGATTTCATAAAAGGTAGTAGTGATTCATAAGATTTTTTGTGAATAAGAATGCCAAATATATAATTAAAATAAAAACTATATAGACCAGAATAATAAAAATCAAACTAATTTATAAAATGGTAACCAAAATTGCTGACAAATCCGCTAAGAAAAATTGGCGCTAAAATTGGCGAAAAGAAAAATAATCGGCGAGCAATTTGATAATACAAATATTTTTTGACTATTTCAAGAATAAAAGAAATTAGCGACTAGTATTAATAATAAATCAGTGATTGTTGCAGCTACAAAAATTGGTGACATCAACTAAAAAGTCGTGATCATCAAATAAATATTGGTGACCATTTTGGCAATAAAAATTTGGCACTCATTCCAGAAATTAAAAGATAAATTGAAGCTAGTTTTAAAAACTAGCAATAAAAAATTGGTGACTGTTCTATCCATAAAAAAATGGTGATTTCTTCAGCAATAAAATTTGGTGGATTATTGCATCAATAAATAATCAACAGAGAATAGAAGACGTGGATTTTTTGGTGATAGTAACGATAGTAAATATTGGTAACTTGCATCAATAAAAAATTGGTGATGAGTTTAGTAACAAAATTGTCAATTGGCATTATTAAAAAGATTGTTAAATCGTTAAAAAATTGGTGTCTTTGAATCCAGAAATTCGATAACTATTGCTCCAATAAAATTAGTGATTGTTGCATTATTATAAAATTAGCGACAGTTGTATCAACAAAATTTGGAGACCATTCTAGCATAGAAAAATTGCAAATTGGCAATTATCAATTGTAAAAAATTGATGATATTTGCTTTATTAAAAAGTTGGTAACTTTTAAATTAATAAAAAAAATGTTGACTACTAATAAAAGTGACTGACATCAGTATAACTTTGGTGACCGTCAAAAAAAATGACGACTATTGAATCAAAATATTGGTGACTAAAACAAAATATTGGTGAACATTTTAACAATATTTTTGTGATAAAAAAATTGGTGGTTATTTCAGCAATTAAAAATTAAAGACTAGTATCGAAAACAAAATTGTGACTAGAGCAACTATAAAAAAATGGTTAAAACTGAAATAAAAAATTAGTGACAATTTCAGCAAATAAAAATTGGTGACTAATTAAGTAATAAAAAATTGGTGACTAATTGAGTAACAAAAAATTAGTGACTTGTTTGGTAAATATAAAGTTAGCGAAAGTGCATCTATGATACATAGAAGACGATTAAAAATTGGTGAATATTGCATTATTAAAATTGGTGCAATAATAAAATTGGTTACTTTTTACTGAAAAGAAAAGTGTACTATTCCCTTTATAAAAACCTGGTGTTTATCATTTTGTTTATAAAAATCGGTAACTAATTTGTATATAAAAATTGGTGTAAATTACATAATTAAAATTAGTGCATTAATAATAAATTGGTGCATTAATAAATAATTGGTGCATTAATAAATAATTGGTGACTTTTCGGTTTAAAAAAAAGTTGGTGACTATTTCCTTTATAAAAATCTGTTATTAAAATCAGTGACTATTTTGTATACAAAAATTGGTAATTAATTACTAAAAATTGGTGACTTTTTAGTTTAAAAAATAGTTAGTTACTATTCCCTATATAAAAATCTGGTGTCCATTCCGTTCCCAAAAATTTGGTGACTATTTTGTATACAAAAATTGGTGTGAATTGCATTATTAAAATTGGTGCATTAATTAAATTGATGACTTTACAATTTAAAAAAATATTTGGAAACTATTTAGTTTAAATAAATTCAGCGTCCATTGCGTTTATAAAAACCAGTGACTATTTTGTATACAAAAATCAGTGACTATTTCATTTACAAAAATTGGTGACAATTAGAACATGCAGTGATCAAGAAACAATCAGTGTTTACGTGCAAGAATTTTCATAACTTTTACCAAGTATTAAAACTTGAACAATGTCGCTACAAACCAAAATTTGTCCAAATAAAAATAACAATCCAAAATAGCAAACCCACATTTAAAACCTTCAAAATTTCGGACATAAATCAAATTCATCCATCATGATTTTATTAAAAAAATCGGTTTTCGGTGCTCTATCAGACCACAAATCTTTTACGACCTGGTTTGTGTTAGTGACGATGTTTTTGGACGTTTGTACGGCTCGTAGAAATTCCCGATTTAATCCTGGTGAAAATCCAGATCACCAGGGACATCTGATGACGAGGACAGAAGACTTAGATTTTTTGGCCATAGATTTTCTTTTGGACGGCGAAAGGGAACGTAGGCTGAGATATCGAGGCGTTTCTGCCAAGGAAACTTCTACTGGCGGAGAAAGGTAAGATTTAATAAAAAAATAGAAAAAAATTAGATCAGATATATTGTTGTATATATAAATGTTATCTAGGAAGAAAACCTAGAGGTTTAAATACGTGCTACAAGTAGTAGCGCACTCTATGGATAGCGCCAACGACTAAAATTGTAGTAATGACAAAGAGCCCATGTTTGCAGTGTTTTTATACTTATTTTATCTACGACTATAGTTACCTTATTAATTTTGGCGCTGTCCCAGATAATTCTTGGTACTTTCTTATCAGTAAAAGTTTTTTTTTATCAATTTTTAATAAATTTTGCAACTGACACATATCATAAATTAAATATTTGCTTCCAACCGGCAGACCGAATGATTTATTGAGCTAATTTTAACCGTGGCGAAATGAATGAACGATTTTAGTCGAATTAAAATTTGGTTTTAACGATTTGTACAGTTATCTGATATGTACATCGAAATAATATCTATTCGAATAGATATTGGAATCATGAAAAATTTACGAGGTAATAAGTTCTGCTAAAAAAATTATTTTGGTGAACTTCGTATTGGTGTAAAAAATTTATAACATCCATTTTGAATGAATATTTCTATTTGTTTGCCTGTCTTATCATATCACACCAAAAATCCAAAAGACTTTAAATTTTTTTGGAGCATTAATGATTTTTCAAATCCCAAAATGATTCGTGTTTATTTTATAAAAAAATGCGATTATATAATTATTATAATTTTAGAGTAAAGTTAAACGCAGCAAAAATGTTTAGGGCAGATTTATTTCGGACCAACATTTTAGAAAAAATATTCATTTTAGTCCAAAATTTTATAAAGAAAATTTGAACCTATATCAACCAATCCTATTCAAAAATTTAAAAAAATTAATTTTGTATAAAAATGTAGAAAATGTAAAAAATTATAAAAATATCAAGAAAGTCTATTAAAATTGTAGTACCAATTTTGAACCAAAATTTTAGAAAAAATATTCATCCCTGTTGAAGTTTGCCCATTTTGGTCCAAAATTTTACGAAGAATATTTGAACCTATATGAACCAATCTTGTTTGAAAATTTAAATAGTTTATTTTGTATAAAAATGTAGAAAATAAAATAAATTATAACAAACATCAATAAAGTCTATTAAAATTGCAGTACCAATTGCAGTACCAATTTTTGACCAATTGCAGTACCAATTTTTGACCAAAATTTTTAAATAAAGAAGCTAAGTTTGAGAATTTATTTAAAATATATTGAATTGTTCTAGAATATTGAAATTTTAACATGGTATACTTCAGTATCTCTACTATGACGACAAATACTAAAATCAATATATTTTTTGAAAAATATTTGAGATATTTATAAATATTTATTTGTATATGATAAAAGTACAAGTAAATCTTGCACAATTAAAATTGAAAGAGCAAACTTTTAAGTTTAATTTAAATTAAATTAATTTAGTATACAATATTACAGTTTTACTATAATACACTAATATTTGAAATATTAGTAATTTTACAACAAAAATATTTTGATTTTTTGATAATTTATAGCAAGTCTTAAGAAATCATTTAATTGTACTAAAATTATTATAAGTAAATTTAAAAGAGTAAAGTTTTAAATTTTATTTAAAATATATTAAATCGTTCTAGAGTATTGAAATTTCAATATATTTTACCTAAATATGTATACTATGAGGGCAAATACTAAAATCAAGTTCAGGCAAATACTAAAATACTTCCTTAGAAAATTTTGAGAAATAATGTTCGAGTCAAAAGTTTGAGTAGTAAAAATCTTGAATGTCGCTAGAAATTTAGAGAATTTAATTCGCATAAAAATAAAAAATATTTATAAGGTATATTAGGAAATTCTGTCAAAAATGTTTGAGGCAACAAAATTTGAAAACACATTTTGTGGGTACAGTTAAAAAAATAATCAAGAGTCTATTTTGGACTTAAATTCTAAATTAGAATAAAAAAAAATATTAAAAAACAAATATCAAAACAAAAAAATATTTATTATCGTAATTAATTGATAAAATAAGATTGATAAAAAAATGTCTTTAATATCTATTTTGAATAAATTGTGTTTAATAGCCAATTTGGGTAAAAAAATTTGAACCGTTTTGGACCAAAAATCAATCAAATCAATTTGCATAAAATATAATAAATTTCTATTATTGCATAAATATCAAATTTATATCATTTTGGACAAAATGAATTTTGTCACCAATTTTAACCAAAATAAATATCACCAATTTTGTACCAAAAATTTGCTAATACCAAATCTATAATATAACTATGTAAATATAACAACTGCATATTTAAGATTCCAAAATCTTTGAGTTTTGTTGGAAGTTGAACTGTAAATTGAGCAAAATTTTGAATCTATTACCAAAGTAACCATTTTGTTGACCAAAATTTTGAATCTAATACCAAAGTAGCTATTTCTTGACCAAAATGTTGAATATTTTACCAAAGTAGTTATTTCTTGACCAAAATTCTGAATATATTACCAAAGTAGTTATTTCTTGATCAAAATTTTGAATCTTTTATCAAATTAGCTATTTACTGACCAAAATTTTGAATCAATTACCAAAGTAGCTAGTTCTTGACCAAAATTTTGAATTCTATTTTGAAAGTTGCTATTTTATATCAACATTTTGAATTTATTATCAAATTAGCTAGTTTTTGACCAAAATTTTGAACCCATTATCTAAGTAGCTATTTCTTGACCAAATTTTTGAATCCTTCACCAAAGTAGCTATTTAGTTGACCAAAGTTTTGAATCTATTACCAAAGTAGCAATTTCTTGACCAACATTTTGAAATTGTCATCAAAGCAGCTATTTCTTGAAAATTTTGAAAATATTATCAAAGTTGGAAATTGTGGACTGAAATAAATTTGGTTTTGACCAAAAATAGAAAGATTAAAATTAAATCCATTTATTACAAAACAATATGAATATAATTATAATAATTTATAAAATTATTAATAATTGCAAGTCAATAATCGATCATGAGTCTGTATATTTTATTCTAGAATATTATTCGAAATGGGTCGTCAGGTTGAGGTCATGTTAGAATTATTCATATATGGTCTGATTTTAGGTTTGCCATTCCTAATAATGCATCGTAATTATAATTGAATATGAAATACTTAATTATAAATACATTGTGCTTCTTGATCAATTAAAAATACATACAGAAACTTACATATATACATATACATATACATATAATTATATATGGTTACTTATTGATTTGTTTCTATACAATGCCAATTTTTTACTTCCAATTTTTTGAAAAGAATATCAATTTTTACTTGAAACTTGAAAAAATGTTTCAAATTTCTATTTATTTGTATATTTTCTTAAAAATTCATTCATTTCATTATTGCAATTTAATAATAGATATAATATTCACTTTCCATTTTTAGAAATCTTGAAACAAACTATTAGACAATATGGTGTAATTAATTCAATATGTCATAAATGGATGGATTTTGCTGATAGTATATATTGTTTTATTAAAATGTGTTGTATGACAATATTATGTAAAATTTTATAAGCTTTATTTTCCCTAAAGACGTTATTATACTGCAAAAACTAGTTTTTAGGTTACAGTAAAGAACGTAAAAAAAATGTACCGGATTTACATGTACTAAAACACTCGACTGCTGCATTAGAGTACTTAGTTGATTTTGGTGGTACATTTTTTTCACAATTTTGGCTTATAACTTAAAAACCAGTTATTGTAGCTTTATTTTGTCTTTAGGTAACTTAAAACTAATAACATTGTGTATATTTTTGCTTTGCAACATATTGATGTACATGCAAAATTCATTCTCCAAAATTGTATTTGAAATTACAAAATGCGAATCAATAATAATAGTTGTTAATACATACCAAATAAATTGACGGTACGAAAAACTTTGGATTGCAAAATACAAAAAGACCTCTGGACCAATTATTACGCAAAATTAATCTACGATAATCATTATTAAGTTTTACGAAATGGTTTTTAAATTTTTAAAATCGGTACAGCCGTTTTTGAGAAAACATCGATGAAGTGTCAAATTTTAGGACCCAAATATTTCTCACATTTTTATTCAATATATTCATTTTTATGCAAAAAAATTCACTCATTTGATAAATTTTATTTTAAATTTATTTATTTTTATTAAAATATTTAATTTCTATTAATCTTGTTGATTTTTTAAATTTTTTTCTTCTAATTATGAAATATAAAATGTTAGGTCCCAAGTATTTTCTCACATTTTTATTTAATGTATTCATTTTTATGCAAGAAATTTCACTCATTTGATAAATGTTATTTTAAATTTATTTTTAAAATATTTATTAAAATTGATTTGTATTTTATAACAATCATGTTTTCTTTTTTGTTTTTTTTTTCTAATTAATGAATCCCTTAATTGATTCAATACTTTGGCTCCAGTCTGTATTTAGCATTTAAATTGAAACTGGAAGAGGAGGTTCTAAAAAACCATCATGATAAATTATCACAAAGAAATCTTTTGGAAATAAAAATAAAAATATTAGTTGGATATAATTATTTTGTATTAATTATTTATGTACGTTCATTGATTTATTGGTCGTATAAAAATATTGACGGGGATGATATTTAAAGTTATGTTTTAATTATTTTAAATGTAGATTTTACTAACACACAAACTAAACGTATTTTCATTCATATTATATTTTTTTAACTTCCCGTAGTTACAGTTGTGGGCCGAAAATCGAAAATGAAAATTTTTGCATTTCTCGACGTTTTGAACGTTTCTGAACATTCAGGCATACCTCAGAAAAATTTATGTCCGCATTTTTTCGTCCACGTTTTCGGGCGCACGGATTAACCGATTTGAACGGTTTAAAAATCATTTGATTTCTATTGATAGGGAGATTTGCTGATTAGATTTTGGCAAAGGCAGGTCCAGCCGTTACGGAGATACGGAGCCAAATGTGCAAAAAATGGCAGTTTTTTAGAAAATTAAGCATTCGATTTAAATGATGTAAAAAACTTTCCGCTTGTATCTTCTGACAAAATAATTGCTTTTGAGGATAAAAAATTATTACATCTTTTTTATTTTTCATAAAATATTTTTATAATTTTCGATTAAAAAATTCAAAAAATTACTCAGGCTAAGCACAGTCTAAGCGCCACTCTGGTACAAATGTTGTACCCAAGTGCGTTTAGACTGTTTATGAACTGGAGCACTTTTCCAATTTTGTGAGAAAACTATTGAAAAATGTGAAAATGCCGCCAAGCTAAGCACAGTACAAGTGAAAATGTCGCACAGAATTATTTGCAAATGCGTTTAGACTGTGACTATGCCGGAGCAGTTTTTCAATTTTGTGTAAATTAGGCAACTTTCAAATTTTTTTGAAATTGAATTCGAAATGAAATGACGATTGTTAATGTTCTGGAGATAAATTGATTTATTATTTATATTTAGCAAAAATAATGAAAGTTACAGTATTTGTAATGATGTTTTTGAAAACGTTTAAAATTTCTCGAATATTTCATTACGGTACGGGAAGTTCCAGCAATTTGCCTTAAGGCACGATGCCATACATCACTAGTTTAATTTAATTCTTATAATTTCTAACAAATTTAGCAAGTCTTACTAGTTGATGGTTACTCTAAATGATCTGAATTTTCATAGACTGCAACCCAAATGGTTGTCCTATCTTTACATGACAAATATATTCTTACTATTTTCGTACAACTATTAAATTTTTTATAACATATAACATATTTATATCTATATTTCCGAATGATAATTGAAATCATTACTGCTTGATTTCAAGCTGTCCGAAGATGGTATCTAATCTGGAAGTCGGATAATGATTCTAAGATGGCATTTAAAAAGTCAGGGATTGAAAACCTGATTAAAGTACATCGAGTTACTGTAGAGATTTACAATATTAGACAACATTACAGATAGTTTAATTTTAAACAAATTTGTCAAATATTGTGTTTGGATTGGACAATGGATTAAAAAGTTACAAGAGATATTATAAATGAATTCACTTACGTGTTACTGGGAACGTTTAACTAATCCAAAAATAAAAATACTATTGCTCAACATCGGGTTGTCCAAAAAGTGTATTTAACCCAGAACTAAAAATACGACTGCTTCACATCAAGTTGTCCAAAACATGTATTCAATTTCGAACTAAAAAAAATACTACTGCTTGATATCAAGCTGTCCCAAGTGGGTTCTGAATTTACAACTAATGCAACTTTTGCACGTGTCTGTAATTATGCAACTTGCATTATCTTTTAAAGACATTAAAGATAATATTATCGGCGCGTGTATATGATAATTTCGCGGCAAAATTATCGTATAATTTGCACGACGTCTATAATTGCATCGAAAAACAATTCTAATGTTCTCTATTAATAGACGAGTTTGGTGTGTTAGACAGGGAGCCGGTGACCGGGGAATAAAAGATTTTTTTCTTAACAATTTTGTATGCAAAAGTTTATGTATTCAGAGTAATAAAGCAAAGCAAATCAAAGTAATAAATCGGTCAGAGTAATAAAGCGTAACACCTTAAAAAAAAATTTAGATGTATGTGTGTGTATAAAAGTGCAGATACAAATCTTCGTCGACAATTTCGGGCGCATGGATCAACGATTTAGTAGAATTGTTTTAAAAATTACATAATTTAAAAAAATCTTAAATTTTTATAATAAAATTGAGAAACATTAGAATATTCAAAATGTCGAATTTTTACAAAATTTGCGAAATTTACAAAAATATTTTTTTTAAGTTTTCAAAATTTTAAATTACGGTACGGAAAGTTCCAGCAATTTGCCTGGAGGCACAATGCCGAATCCCACTAGTTAACATTCCTTATGATAAATTATAGCAATCGACAGAAATCCAAAATGAAAATTTTTATATACCTTAGTAAATAATGGATGTATGTGTGTATGTGTATGTGTCCGTTTATGTATGTATGTGCGGATACAATTTTTCGACATTTTCGGTAACACGGTTTAACCGATTTGGATAATTCGAAAAACGTTCGATTCTTACTGATACGAAGACGTGCTGATTAGTTTTTGGCAAAGGCAGGTCAGGTCGTTTAGGAGATAGGTAACAAAAAGTGCCAAGAATGGTAACTCAGTTTTTGAGAGAAAGAAGCGTCCGATTTGAATGGTTCAAAAAACATTTGATTTGTATTGACGAAATGAAGAATTGACTGAATTTTTGGAAAGATTTTAATAATAAGTATAAATTTTGTTCATATTTCTATGGGTTCCGTACGAATGTTTATCCGTATGACTGAGATGCGGCGCTTATGCGCTTTGATATTTCAGCTCAAAATAAGTTTAAATTTTCAAAATATAAAAAACTCCGAATATAGGAAAAAATCAAGATACGAAACAAATTCAAAATTTTTAAAAGAGTAAATTTTCTTCAATAAAGTCGAAATTTTTAAAGAAAGGCATCTTTTCAAAAAAATGTAAAAAAATTTCAAAAAAAGCAAAATTTTCAAAGAAGGCAAAACTTTATAAAAGTCAAAACTTTATAAAAGTCAAAATTTTTCAAGAGAGTCAAAATTTATCAAAAAATCAAAATAGACAAAAATTTTCAAAATAGTCAAAATTTATCAACATAGTCAAAATTTATCATAATAGTCAAAACTTTTTAATAAAAGTCAAAATATTTAAAAAATGTCAAAATTTTTCAAAAATGTCGAAATTTTTCAACAAAAGTCCAAACTTTTCAAGATTTAAACATTTTTAACAATCAAAACTTTTTATAAGAATCAAAATTTTTCAGAGTCTTCAGAATCAAAATTTTTCAAAGGAGCCAATTTTTTTCAAAAAAGTCAATACTTTTCAAAAATAGTCAAAACACTTCAAGAGACAAAACTTTTTCAAAATAGTCAAAACTTTTTTAAAACAGTCAAAACTTTTCAAAAGAGTCAAAACTTTGTTAAAAAAAATCAATATTTATCAAAAAGTAGTCAAAATTTTGTAAAACAGTCAACATTTTCCAAAACAGTCATATTTTTCGAAACACAAAATTTTTCAAACTTGTCAAAACTTTTCAAAATACTCAAAACTCTTCAAAATAGTCAAAATTTGTTCAAAAAAGTCAAAATTTTGCACGAGTCAAATTTTTTACAAAAAAGTCAACATTTTTCATAAAACTCAAAATTTTTCTAAAATGTCAAAACTTTTAAAAAAAAGTCAAAATTTTTTAAGAATATCAAATTTTGTCACATGTTTCAAAATTCTCAAACACATCATTTTTTCTAAAGATATAAAAAAAAATCGAGCCTTTAACAATTTTAAATTACGATACTCTAAGTTCCAGCAATTTGTCTCAAGCCACGATGCCATGCACCACTAATTCAATTACAAAAATGACAATAAAGAAAGTAGTATCACTAGCTCCCTGTCTAACTCTGTCTCTCATATATATTACAAGAAAACCAATAACAACCTTGTAATTCGCATATGATGATTTGTTCTGGAGCTACCTTTGCATTATTTATTACCTTCTGCAGAAAACCAATCATCCCACTTCTGAAGTGGCCATAAAAAATAAATAGGAAGGAATAATAACAATAATAATAATAAAGATCCTTAAATTTAAAAAATATCATTAAAAAAATTAAATAAAAAAATAAAAAATAGTATTTATGTTACGTGTGATTCACGTTCGTCAGTTCGAACCTCGCTCTAGGTAACCTAGCAACGGGCAGCAGTGATATCCGTTTTAACTTGAAAATATAGATCAAAAATATGTTTTCAATTGGAAATAAAGCATTGCGATATGAAATGGCAATGGGAAATCTTTGACACCATTCTCACCTAAATCGAGTCGAACAAAGTTTACTAAATATGCCATGTATGTACTTATCTTTTATGTCCTTTATGTTCTTTACAATGATGTCGATAATTATTTTCTCGTGTCAAAAAATTAATAAATTCCAAAAAACAAAAGTTAGGTCATTAAATGGGTTCACTTCGCCGACAAAGACTGTTATTAAACACTTTGTATGTCCGATGGACGTCATTAAAAAATGCGGACAGATGCGATTTTTTTTTTCATTATTAATTTTATTTGACGCCGAACTAATCGCACGATTTGCATAAATCGAACGTTGGAAGATACATACACACTTGTAATAATATTTAATATGAATAACACACTCCATTGATTTTTACAGAAAAAATATATTTGATAATCGAAAAATTGTCTCTGAATTTTCACTTTAAGCTCTACCTAATTATATATTCCTACATAGTTTTTTTTAACTTCCCGAAGGAGAAGTTTATGTTTTCATCAAAAAATCCGAATCGCTAATTTTATGTTTTCTCGACGTTTCGAGCCATTCTGAATCGAATGAGACCAAATTTGGAAAAAGTATGTGTGTGTGGGTGTGTGTGTGTGTGTGTGTGTGTGTATGTGTGTGTGGGTGTGTGTGTGAACAGATTTTTTGCCGTAAATCGACGTTTTCTCCAAAACGGTTGGACCGATTTCAAAAATTTAAAAGCCATTTGATGTATCTCGATGAGGACTATCGTCTCTGAGTTTTGTGCGGCGATCGGCCGGGCCGTTTCTTTGTAAATTGCAGAAAAGTGAAAATTTTTTCGTCCACGTTTTAGCCCGCAATTCTGAATCGATTCTGAAAATTCAAAAACCGTTCGGAAGATATTGGTTGGGAATCGTGCTGATTAGTTTTTGGTAAAGATCGGCCGGGCCGTTTTCTTGTAATAAAGTATTTAAAAAAAAATTTTGACGATTTTTATGATTATTTTTTTGACGATAGATACCATAGTTTTCTAGGTCATACTAAAATATTACGGCCCTACGACAACTGGTTCAGCTTTAAAAATTCGTCAAAGTTTGCAAAAATCAGTATGGTCTTTTTGGCATTTGTCAAAATTAGACTTTTGATCGACGTTTTCTCAAAAACGTCTGAACCGATTTTAGAAATTTAAAAGCCATTTGATGTATTTCGGTGAGGACTATCGTTTGTCAGTTTTGTGCAACGATCTGCCAAGCCGTTTCTTTGTAATTTGAAAAAAAGTGTTGAACTTTTCGTCCACATTTAAGCTCAACCTACCGAACCGATTTTAAGAAATCAAAAACTGTTCGAAAGATATTAGTTGGGAATGGTACTGATTAATTTTAGGTGAAAATCTACCGAGCCGTTTTCTTGTAATTAACTGGTAAAAAAAAAATTAAGCCGTTTTTCATGGAACGTTTTTTGTCGATATACATCATGGTCTTATAGAACTTACTGTAATATTACGGCCTTACAACAAGTAGTTTAATTTTAAAAATTCGTCAAACTTTGCTAAAATTATTATCGTTTTTTTTTAAAGTAGGATTGATGAAGTATATTATTTACACATTTTTTTGATCAAGTCGATTAATTACACATATCGGGAAGTTCATGTAATTTGCCTCAAGGCTAAATACCAAACCAACTAGTTTTAAGTATTATTTTATTAAATGAATGTCAAACAATCCTTTATTCTCGAGACTGCAATCAGACAGAATAAATATATAGATAGACAGAAACTACTTACAGAGAAAATATCTTCAGAAACTAGTTTTAGTTCTTTACTTTTTTTTCTTATTTTATTTTATATTGATATTGCTTTGCACGTGAAGATTTGCATAGACATCGGTCAAGAAAAAAAATTGTAAAGTAAACTGTACAAACACTTTCATAAAATAAAAATTAATTTAAAGAATAGATTGATAAATAATATATATATATATATATATATATATATATACTTTTTTTGCAAAATCCGTCAGCGTCGTATCAAATCGCCATATTATTATTATCGCGCCATAAATTCAAAATTAACAACGTGGAAAGACATTTATGGGCTTTTAGAAAGTCACTGGCACATGTTTATATATTAAAGTTATTGATAACATTTTATCTGTCGAGGAAATAGAAAGGTAAACTGGTAAACTCACTTTGCTACTAGAATGGTAATATAAAAAAAAATATTTACGGCCTTTTATTACACAGTATTTTGTTTTCTTCTAATTCATAACTGTCAAATTTGGTAGAAATTCCTGAAATTTTCAAATTTTAAATATGAAGTGGGATTTTTAATATAGCTTATAACCTAAGTTGCATACAAATGCACAAAATGAGCCAAAAAAAATTAAAATCGGTTCAGTGATTTAGGAGTCTATTCCGGACACACATACTCTGACAAGTACTTTATGTATATATACTTGATATAAAAGTCTAATTTAAAAGTAAAATTGCAGATATTTATTATAGACATCAATAATTTCAAAAATACAATTTGGTTAGGAATTTTCTATTACGATGATAAATTATTTATTTTATTATTAAATGTTTTCCACAACTGTCCCTTTGCGAAATATTCAATCGACAAGAGGAATCTCAGTTGAACGATTCGCGTGCGAACAAGCATTTTACAAGATTCATTTTTGCATACATGACATAATATATATTGTATATTGATATTTGACATGTATATTGATATGAGCAATGTTGTGACATTGCATCTTGACATCTGCCAGCTTAGTATACTAGATAACCCGACAGTCGTTGTCCTGTACCCACGTCTACTATTAAAAAGTTCCAAATTTTTTAATATTTTATCCTATACTTTTTAAAATTCTATTTCATATCCCGCCGCCTTTGTGATTCATTTATGGTCTTAGCATAAGCAGTATAGGAAATTCTGCGTAAATTCCTTTGACAAACTCTAAAAAGATTTATCAAAATCCGAATAACCGTTTAGGAGAATTATCAAATCCGTACAAAAAAATTATATATAAGATTATAACAAAAAATAATTTTACCGAATGTATCATATATTTTTAGATTCAATTAGCTTGAACAATTTTTGAAGTAAAACTTTTTTAAGCGCGACTGAGGTGTAAATCCGTACAAAGGCAACGGAAATAGCGTTACGCCCGAACAATTCGTCATTCACTCTCAATGATATCATTTCTATACGGGTCGATTGTGATTAGTCGTCGTGTCGAGTGAACAGAGATCTGTCGTTGTATGCGTACCGGCATCAACGTTGTACGCGTACCGATATCAACAAAGAAATCGGCATAGATAAATAAACATTTTAAAGTAACATCGTAGTACAAATCTTGATTTAATGAAAAATGCCTGAATCAGAAGAATATATTATTATGTCTCCCGTAAATAATTATAATGAATCTAATAAGACATGAAAATGTAAATTTATAAATTGATGCATTGATGCATTTTTGATAAATTTGCATCTAGTTTCATAAAATTGCATCTATATTCATAAAATTGCATCTATATTCATAAAATTGCATCTATATTCATAAAATTGCATCTATATTCATAAAATTGCATCTATATTCAGAAAATTGCATCTATTTTCATAAAATTTTATTTATTAAAAATTACACATTTTTATAAAATTGCACATTTTATAAAATTGTACTTTTTATAAAATTGCACTTTTCAAAAAAAAAATTACAATGAAACTAATAAAACAAACGAAACATTTGTGCCATGTACGAAATGTAAGTTTATTGAAATAATTTCTATATTTTTCGTAGTTCCTATAAATTTTTAAAGTTAGAAAAATAAAAAATATTTTTTAGGCAAAACAGATACTATAGCTGCTCAAAGAATGAGACTGTATCTCCAGCGAAAAAATAAAAAAATCGCAAACAGTCAATGAATGTATGTTAATTTTAATTGCATGAAGTTCTTCAAACACAACTATTGCATGATGAGTGAAGTTACGAAAACAATATTTGTTTAGGCGTTGTTTAACATAATCAACTGTGTGAAAGAATATTAAATAATTTATTAATCAGCAATTACTTCATTCCTCTAATGAAGGCTCATTTCTAAATGCTAAATTACAATGACAAACCGATCATGTCATATTTCAAGTACGACTTTGATTACATTATTGTTTGTCAATATTATACATATTTTTAACGCAAACATAAATATATAATTTATAATTTATCAATATATCAATGTGTATAATGGTCGACACTAATAAGTGTTTGCATTACGAGTGTGGTCATATTACTAATAAACACTATTCAAAATTGTTATATGATTGATGTATTTATTTTTACTTAAATGCCATCTTGTACAGTAGCAAATAAGTTTTACTTCAATCGTGTGTAAACCTTACGCGCACTCTTTTTAGAGTGTCCATGTCTCTGATCCATACAGAGCTATGCTCCAAATATAAAACTTTATCATGTTCTTCAGCAAATTAAGAATTCTGCTTGTTTTAAATCAATGTTCCAAATCCCTTGTTATATCTCTCTCCAAATTTTACATTTTTTTTACCATTTAGGATGAGTGACCTATTAACGTGAACGGACATAGACTATCTATTAAAATATTTATTTTTCTCCCAAATTTTTCCACGTGTGCATCAATCATACACCTTCTACCGCGACTAAAAGGGAATTCCCTTGGTCCCTTTATCGTCGTTTGTGTGAAATGCAACGCGCTGCCCGCCGCAGGCATCCGACTCCTTGATTTACTGCCAATATATAGACTGCGAAAAAGAACGAACCAACACACACCTAACGATATATATGATAAGATAGTTGATGGAAAACTTATTAATTGCTAATCTAAAAACCCAAGAAAAATATTCAGTTCAGTTCGCACAAAGTACTTTACTATCTATCTGTTCAAATTTCCCTTTCTACTATGGACACTACATACATTCTCTATGGCCACGATTTTTCAGACAGAACGCGAGCCCTTTAGAACCTGCGCTAGTACATATTCTCTTTTTAGAAGCCTAGGTGACCCCAGTTATGGGCAACATTTAATAATAAAATAAATATTTTGTCTAATTTATCATCTTAATAGAAAAATACTAATCAAATAGTATTTTTAAAATTTTTAATGCCTATAATAAATAACTGCAATTTATATATTCAAGTACAATACATGAAGTACATGTCAGAGGATGCATGTCCAGAATAGACTCTCAAACTGATGAACCGATTTTAATTTTTTTCGGATCATCTTGCGCATTTATATGCAATTTAGGTATAGGCTATATTAAAAATCCCTCAACACAATATTAAATTAACTCCTTATAATATTACTATTTAATAAATGTATTAAACGTTGCGTTTTGTGTGTATATCTATCTCAATTTTATTTGTTCGCGAACAAAAAAGTATTGACGAAATGAAGAATTGATTATTTTTTTTTTTTTAATTTTCAAAAATATACAGAGTTTTATAATTTTAAATATAAATTTTGAATTTACAATTCAGTTTAAAATTGTATATATTTAATAAGCGTTATTCTACTCATAAGTAATATATCCTCAGATGGATTCATTTGGCATCTCTTGTTAATGTAAACATTCTTAAGCGTTATACGGTATAATGAATAAATGTTAAAATATACAGTAATTTTAATTATCTATTTGAAAAAAATGTATGATAATTGTTATTAATTATTTATTGATTATTATTTTTTTATCTCGACCATTTAATCGTGGTACGCCACACACCACTAGTTCTAACTGGCTTTTTTAACCTTCTTCACAAATCAATTAAAAAAGTAGATATATTTTTATAAAATTTTGAAAATTCTAAAAAATTTCGGAATTTTTTTATTTAATTTTGATTTTGTTTCAACGTCAACAAAAAAATGTTTTTCGCATTACTTTATGATCTCTGAAACCGCTAGAACTGCCTTTTGCAAAAACTAATCTCCACTTCTTCCCATCATTACCAGGTAAATGTTTTTGGAATCAGTCAAATCGGATGCTCCGTCCTCTCAAAAATTCGATTTCTATTTTGTGCACTCTTTGCTCCGTATCTCCGTAACGGCTGGACCTGCCTTTGCCAAAAACTAATCAGCACATCTCCCATTTTTTTTCAAAAAATCGATTTGTTTCAAAAATTTTAGATAATATTGATTTTCAAAAATATATAAATTTTAAATAACAATAATTTTAAATTTTTAAAAATTCTTGTTTTTGGAATACAAAAAAATCAATATTAAATATTTTCCAAAAAATCCTAAATTTTCCAAAAAATTCTAAATTTTCCAACAAAAATCAAAATTTTCCAACAAAAATCCAAAATTTCCAACAAAAATCTAAATTTTCCAAAAAAAAAGTTTTAGATTTCCCAAAAAAATTTTAATTTTCAAAACAAAAATTCTAAATTTTTAAAAAAAAAATCTAAATTTTTCAGAAAAAATTCTAAATTTTCCAAAATATCAAAATTTGTCAAAAAAAAAAAATCAAAATTTTCCAAAAAAGAATTTTTAAAAAAATTAACATTATTCTCATAACATACACATAAGCGCTTATAAAAATGTATTTTGTATTTATAACAATTTGAATATATTTTAAACAATTATTATTAACAATTAAATATTTTTGGTTGATTTTCATTCCTCGAAATTTCTTTACGGTACGGAAAGTTCCTGCAATTTGCCTGAAGGCACTTTTAATTTATAATATTAACTGAAACTTGTAAATTATATATATATTCATATTACATTTATTCATGTGCCCAGCTATCTGTCTATCTATTGAACAAAAATAAATAAAAATGCAAACGCCAGGACAGACGGAGGCAAAATGCAGACAATATTGAATGCCACTATTAAATATTATCGAAGGAACAACGAATGCCATTTAGATAATATATTATCTTATCTTTGAATGAACAACTATTCCGATTTACTCAAATGTAAAAGGAAAAACACTACTCCATCGATAATAGGCATATGAAAGAAAATGCGAGGGTACTTCGAAAAACAAAAATCGATAATTTGCAGACACAGAAAATTTAGTCTGGGGAAAAGTTAGTTAATTTCCAGAAAAAAGCAAATAAACTTTGAAAATTTCTGCAGTTATTCAATTTGTCTATCACAATCGTGTGTTATTTTATTTCCTTTGTAAGATAAACTTTTAGGAGTTTAGACAAAACAATTTTGTTTGAATTTTGCAACACTGTCAAAAAATTTATACAAGTATCGTATGACAAAAGATAAAAATCGTACGATCCAAAAATATGCAACGGTTTACAATTACTATGTAGATTTTTTTTGTAGTTGTGCAACGATAACTAAATTAAGTTAGTCATAATAATAATTATAAGTTATGAATGTCAAATTTATTTTTATCATTTTTTTCAGTTGGGTTCCTTTTTAAAATAATAACTCATAATTTTTTTTATTTTTTATTTAACTCATTAATGTTTAAAATGTATAATAAATAATATAATAACTTATGATTAAGGATAATGTTTACATAATAGTTTTAAAAATATTAATACACTTTTATTGTAAAAGAACATTCTTATCCGTTAAGAGTCCGTATCAGTTTCCTTTTCATTGATAGTATTTTTTTATTGATTTTTATTGATTATTAAAGCAATTATACTAAATATAAAATCACATTGATGATGATACAATTCATAGTTTCGAAACGTTTATAATAATCCTGGTGATAATTTTTAAAAAATATGTTGGATATGACTTTCGATGATAAAAAGATGATAAAATATGTTGGATATAAAGTGATGATAATTTAGTTTTTTTCTTTTTTTTCATTTTCATTTTTGATGCATTTATACCACAAAATTGTGCATTAATATAATAAATTTGCATTCATATTTTTGATATTGCGTTTTTATTGATTTCAATTATTTCTAAAAGCATTTATTTATTTCGCTGATTAATTTTTTTCAACATTGCCTCTATCATGTTTTTATGTTGCATTTTTGGTAAATTTGATGCATTTTTGGTAAAGTCGATGCATTTTTGGTAAAGTCGATGCATTTTTGGTAAAGTTGATGCATTTTTGGTAAAGTTGATGCATTTCTGGTAAAGTTGATGCACTTTTGATAAAGTTGATGCACTTTTGGTAAAGTTGATGCACTTTTGGTAAAGTTGATGCACTTTTCTTAAAAAATTGCATTTTTTATGAAATTGCATTTTTCTAATAAACTTGCATTATTCCCTATAAAATTGCATGTTTCGCTATAAAATTGCATTTACCATAAACTTGCATTTTTCATAAAATTGAATTATTTACAAAATTGCACTTTTAAAAAAATTGCACTTTTAAAAAAAATTGCACTTTTAAAAAAATTGCGCTTTTAAAAAAATTGCACTTTTAAAAAAATTGCACTTTTAAAAAAATTGCACCTTTTAAAAAAATGCATTTTCTTATGTAATTGTATTTCTTAATAAAATTGCATTGTTCTTACAAAATCGAATTTTTCTAATAAAATTGCATTTTTTTTATAAAATTGTTTTTTTTTTTAAATAAAATTGCTTTTTAAAAATAAAATTCCTTTTTTTTTAATTAAATTGCATCTATTTTCACAAAATTGCATCTAATTTCACAAAATTGAATCTATATTCACAAAATTGCATCTATATTCAAAAAATTGCATCTATATTCAAAAAATTGCATCTATTCTCACAGAAGTGTATCCATTTTAATAAAATTGTATCTATTTTTACAAAAATGCATCTATTATCACAAAAATCCATCTATTTTTATAAAAGTGCATCCATTTTTATAAAAGTGCATCTATTTTCACAAAATTGCACTTTTAAAAAAATTTCATAAAACTATACTTTTTTCATAAAAATTACCTTTTTTCATAAAATTGCATTTTTTACAGTACTGAATTTTTATAATAAAATTGCATTTTTCTAATAAAATTGCACTTTTAATAAAAGTGCATTTTTCATAAAATTGCATCCTCTACAATTTTTTTTATAAAATCGCATGTTGTATAAAATTGCATCTTTTATAATAATTTTGCATTTTTCACAAAATTGCATTTCTCATAAAATATATTTATCAAGCTTATTAAATTGCATTTTTGGTTTTACTCATTTATTTTTGAAAGATGCATTTATTTATTATCTGAAATTCATGATTCATTTCTTAGAAAGTTTTTTGAATCATTCAAATCGGACGCTCCATGTTCTCGAAAACTCGATTCATATTTTCTGCACTCTTTACTCCGTATCTTCGAAACGGCTGGACGTGCCTTTGCCAAAAACTAATGAACACGTTTGCCTAATAATAGTAATCGAATGTTTTTTGAATTATTCAAATTGGTTTATCGGTGCGCCCGAAAACGTGGACGAAAAATTGTATCCACACAAAACACACACACATCAATTTTTTCTGAAGTATGCCAAAATGTTCAGAAACCTCAAATGTGAAAAAATGCTAAAAAAATCAATTTTGATTTTTGGACGTTTACAATAACTTACCCTACGGGAAGTTTAAAAATCAATAGATAAATATGTATAAAGTCGATTTTTTTGCAAACCAACTGTTCTACCAGCTCTCACACTATTAAGCGTGATTGCACGTACTGTTTCCAATAAGCAATTACAAAAAATTGATCGGCATCATTTTTTTCGCTTAATCGAAAGCTTATTTGAAGGCTTATTAATAATTTTTGTGCCAATGAATTTCTTTGGCGGAATTATATTTTTGAAGTGGCCGACCAAACGACAGATGGACATTAATCGAAGAAAAAATTCAATTTATTAACTTTATGACCTATAAATACATTTATAAAATGCTTTAAATACCGCTACGAAGATTATTAGAAACAACAATAAATTAGTGGTGTATGGCATCGTGCCTTAAGGCAAATTTCTGGAACTTCCCGTAACGTAATGAAATATTCGAGAAATTTTAAACGTTTTCAAATATATTATTACAACAAATACTGCAACTTTCATCATTTTTGCTATGTTGTTTGTTATATCTGAGCAAATCAAATGTAAATCATAATTCAATAATTTATCTCCAGAACAATAACAATAGTCATTTCATTTCGAATTCAATTTCGAAAAAAAATAGTTGCCTAATTTACACAAAATTGAAAAAGTGCTCCCGTATAGTCACAGTCTAAACGCACTTGCAAATAATTCGGTGCGACATTTTCACTTATACTGTGTTTAGCTTGGCGGCATTTTCACATTTTTCAATAGTTTTCACAAAATTGGAAAAGTGCTCCAAAACATTTAACAGTCTAAACGCACTCGGGTAAACATTTGAACCAGAGTGGCGCTTAGACTGTGCTTAGCCTGGGTAATTTTTTTGGAATTCTTAATCCAAAATTGCAAAACTATTTTATGGAAAATAAAAAAGGATGTAATAATTTTTTATCCTCAAAAGCAAATGTTTTGTCAATACAAGCAGAAAGTTTTTTAGATCATTCAAATCGGACGCTTAGTTCACTCAAAAACTGCCATTTTTTGCACATTTAGCTCTGTATCTTCGAAATGGCGGGACCTGTCTTTGCCAAAAACTAATCAACTCTTCTCCCAATCATTACTAATTGAATGTTTTTTGGGTCATTCAAATCGGACGCTCCGATCTCTCAAGGACTCGATTTGTATTTTCTGCACTCTTTGCTCCGTATCTCCGTAACGGCTGGACCTGCCTCTGCCAAAAACTCAGCACATCTGCCTATCAATTGAAATCGAATGTTTTTTGAACTATTCCAATCGGTTGATCCCTGCGCCCGAAAACGTGACTGGAAATTTGCATCCATACATACAAACACACACACATCTATTTTTTCTGAGATATGCCAAAATGTTCAGAAACCTTCAAAACGTCGAGAAATGCAAAAATTATCATTTTAGATTTTTGGACGATTACAATAACTCACCCTACGGGAAGTTAAAAAAACTGACCTCGCAAACGATTCAGAATGACCTGAACCATCTAGAATCTAAATTTCTGGCAAAAACACAAATTTTTCCTCCGGAATGCTCAAAATTGCCATTGCTACTAAATTTAATAATTCTTTTCACCACAAAATTACTAGCATCAAAAACCTACCCCAAACAACTAATTCTTTCATTCTTGACCGGAGCTTTGTAAAGACAACATCATCATCCCTTCGTGTGATGTGATTTCAATTCGACCAGATTAAGGGAACATTTGTTACGTCATCCTCACCCACCAGTGGCGTTCGTGTCACTTGGTCACACCGAATAAGGGTGACTCTAAGGGTTTAGGTTTTGGGGTGAAACAAACACTTAACAATCGCCGACGACAAAGTGATAGTAGTTACCCTGCTGAAAGTTAAGAATATCAAGGGATTTGAGTGCACCCAATCTGAAAGCTACGTTATATAACTGTTATAAGTTTATAAGTAATCCCTTGGGAGGGGGAGGCTCTAGTCGGACAGTGGACAGGGGATGTATAGGAATAAATTGGAGAGAAATTGATAAATGGAAATTGATAGAGGGATACGATTATTTTTTACTTAAGGGGCACAACTGGTGTGAAATTTTCAAAAAATCGAATTTTTAATTTTTCCACATTTCGATAGGTTATACCTTTAAAAATAACATACCAAAATTTTAAATCGATATCTTAAATAGTTTTTGAGTCACAGCCATTTAATTAGTATATATATAGTATATAGTATAACGATCATTATATTTTTAAACGCGTTTTCCTCGAAACAGCATTTTCCGAATTTGCTGCAGCGATTACTCAAAAACAAATGTTTCGATTACTATCACATTTTTTTTACATGTTCTATATATAGTTCTCCGTAAAATGAACTATCGATTTTTTAATCGGATCAAAAATCGAATTTTGGCAGTCCAAAAACGGCCAAAATTTTGGGTGAAATACGACTTTTTTAAAAAAACGCCGTCATTTTGTCGGTTTTATCGTAGTTCATTTATCTAGTTTAACGAGATTTTTTTTTTAATTTCATCCACGTAGAAGGCCGGAATCACTGCAGCAGTGAAGCGCCTTTTTTTGTCGCGCCGTTGGAGATCGACGATAACTTAAAAAAATATTCAATTTTTTTTCTTTTTAAAATTTTACTATGTATGCTTAAAACATGTATAAATATATTCCTAAAATTTTGAATTGATTGATAAAGTAGTTTTTTTAAAATAAATTTCCAAAATTCACCTTTTTTTAGGCGGTCACACTAGTTGTGCCATGAAAGATGTGTTACTGTATAAAGTGTTGGTCATGATTATTTTTCTTAATGTTTGAAGATTGGTAAAGAAAATCAAATTTTTTGAAATTTTTCATAATTTTCAAAAAAAATAAATAAAAATTTCGGTCCACCACCAATTTTTCAAGTAAATTTCTTTAGCAATACTATTTTAAAGTAGAGGGCAAAAACATGTTACTAGTTATAAACGAGATAAACGAGCCACAATATCATTTTTTCAAAAAAAAAAATCAAAATTTCAAAAAACGTACGTTACGGCAGATAAGATAAGATAAGAGTCTAGTGCCAATGATTCGTCATTCGCCCTCGATGATGTCATTTTAATACGTGTCGATTGTGATTAGTCGTCGTGTATGTGAATAGAGATTATATGCGTATCGGCATCAACGTTGTATGCGAACCGATATCAACAAGGAAATCGGCATAAATAAATAAACATTTTAAAATTACATCGTAGTTTCACAAATCATGATTTAATGAAAAATGCCCGAATCAGAAGAATATTTTACCCTGTTCCTTGAAAATAATAAAACAAATTAAACATTTGTGCCGTGTACTAAACGTAAGTTTATTGATTAGAAATTATTTCTATATTATTCGTAGTTTCTATAAATCTTTGAAGATATTAAAATGAAAAATATTTTTTAGACAAGGCAGATATTACAGCTGTTCAAAGAATGAGACTGTAGCGCCAGCGAAATAGCAAAAAAAATCACAAGCAGTCAATGAATGTATGTTGATTTTAATTACATGAAGTTCTTCAAATACAATTATTACATGATGAGTGAAATTGCGAAAACAATATTTGTTTAGGCGTAGTTTATATTACTAAAAAAAATTATTCAAAGTTGTTATATGATGTATTTATTTTTATTTGAATGCCTTGAATTGAATCTTTTATTTACTTCCTTGTTAGTTATTTTTAGTCTTGAGCACTGTTGTTTAGTTCACGATACCTGAATGTAATTTTTAACTTTAAATTTTTTAGCCGAAAATCGAAGATGAAAATTTTTGCATTTCTCGACGTTTTGAAGGTTTCTGAACATTTTTAAGGGGCATACCTCAGAAAAAATGGATGTGTGTGTGTGCGTGTGTGTTTTGTATATCCGCATTTTTTCATTATTATTTGTTAAAATAAGTATTTTTAATTGTTTCTCACTGTTCAATTACCTGGGCCTGGTTTTTGGTTCCAAATTTTTGGTTTATCATTTTTTTACATCCGTGTGCAAAAATATAAAAAAGTCGAAAGTGATAAAAATAAATGCGTGAAATTTGAACTCATTAAAATAATTTAAAAATAATCTATTATCTGGTGCCAAATGTTTTGTGGAAGGTCAGTATGGTCTACCAGAAGTCAAAACAATTATGTAACGAGAAATAAATACACAAAAATGTGATAAGGAAGAAATGTTATCATTTATTTTCATTATTTTACAAAGATTTGAATGATTCAAAAAACCTTTTGCTTGTATTGACAAAACGATTATTTTTGGAAAAAAATCTGGTTTAGATAGTACTAATAGTTGGTACTAACTATAACATTGATAAAATTATTTTATCTTATATATAAAAATGGAGCTCGATATTATATTAGGTTACGCTTAAACTTGAAAACGGCTGAACCGATTTGGCCACTTTTAGTCTTGAAATATTTGTGCTAATCCAGAGGTTGTTGGAAAGGTGCGAAATTATTTTAAAACCGCGTAGAAACTTTACATTTTTAATTTGAAATTTTTTATAGAAGCGTAACTGAATTTAGAACTAAAATTAAACTTCATTTAATTTCTATAAATATTTTTTTAAAGTAAATTGTAGTATGTAATTTCATTCAAGAACATCTTCTGACAAAAATCTGACTCGTGGCTGGTAAAAGTCTTAAGTTGTGCTAATTTTTTAGCAAATAGATATCGTCTGATTTTTTTCGCGAATGATCTATTTTATAATAGAACATTTGGGTTAATAAATATAATTACAAAGTTCATGTAAAAATGTCAAAAAGTCACGAAAGGGAATTATGGGAAATAAAATATAATAAGGAAGGAGGAATATTTGAATAACAATTATGGGTAATATGTCTTTATATTTTATCAAAAAATTTATTTTTTGGTTTTGTAAAGAAATTGCTCATAATTCTAGATTATTTATATTCTGTTCTAATATAGCAATTTATTATAATAAATCTCAATTTTATTACACTAGTTAAATTTCCAAATTTTAATAAAAATTCGATAACCGTTTTTGACTATTTACATTATTCATTTAGTTTAATTTGCACCTGTTAGTATTTTAGCGTTAATTGGCAAATTACAGTCAATGCCAACACCTGATTCTCTTCTAGAATTTCTCAAGAAATTTATTTATAGACTGATCACATTTTGGGAAATTCTTTCGAGAATGATTCATTGAACTACTTGTCTAATTTTGGATACAAAAATTTTTTTTGAACAAAATTTGAAGAAAAAGTACTATGTTATACTTTTTGAAGATCTGCCGGGCCGTTTTTTCTTAATTAAATGTTGAAAAATAAAATTTTGCATTGTCATGAATTTTATGATTTACCCAAATATTTTAGCATATTATTTGAATAGTATTTTAGTTATAAAAATTCGTTGAATTTCAGCCAGATATAAAAAATGGACCCGAAATATTTCGATAAGTTTCGATGCAATGTCAAAGTTTAGTCATTTTTGCCAGATATAGTTGTTCTAAGACTTCTAAATATTTATATACGTAGTTATAGATAATTTTATAAGCTTTCCAACGATGTATAATAATATTAATATATTAAATTAAATTATGACCAAAAAAAAAAATTTTAAACCAAAGCGTTGAAACTAAAATAATATGAACGCCTTTATGCATTTTAATTTAAATTGGTTTTATATAATTTTGTTCTAACAATTACAAAATGTTGCACACAGATTTATAGATAATTTTATAGAATTTTCAACAATATATGGTGATGTGTAAAAATATAAATATGGTTGAACAAAATTTTGATAAATTTAAAAAAATGTAACCAATAAAATCCTCCAATGGCTAGGAACTTGATACTAAATTTTAAATTTAATGTATTTTTCCTATTTAGTTTTGTTCTAATACTTATTAAACGTTGTACGCAGTTAAGTAGATAATTTTATTAGGTTTCTAATGATATATGATAACATAAAATATATAGAATTTGGAACAAAATAATGATAAATATAAAATAATGTAACTAATGAATTCCACCAATGTCTGATATCTGGATACTTAATTTTAAATCTCACGTATTTTTCCTACTTAATTTTGTTAAAAAAGTTGTCAAACGTTATATGCAGATTAATAAATAATTTTATAAGGTTTTCAACAATATATAATAATATATGAAAATATAGAAAACCTGAATTAAATTATTGATAAATATAAAAAAAGTAACCACTAAAATCCACCAATGGTTTACATCTAGATAATAAATATCAACTTTGAAATATTTTTCTTATTTAATTTTGTTCTAAAAGTTATTAAACCTTATATGCAGTTCAGTAGATAATTTCCATTGAAATATATAACCATCGTTATATTTCACTTACATAGAATAAAATAATCTGAAGTATGAAAAACTGCAATCTTTAAAATTCTTAGTATAAATTGAAAATCGTGCTGATTTGTTTTTTCGTCAAGATCCGTTGAGCCATTTCTTCAAAATTAATTTTTAGTATTAGTCTTATAAAACATTCTGAAATATTATGAGCTTACAGTAATCAGTTAAATTTAAAAAAGCATTAAAATCTGGAACGATTTGCTATAAAAGTTGAAAATAATAATCCTAATTGATTTATGACGATTTGTCACATACTTGCCTTAAAGCAAATTAGCCTTAAGGCAAAATGCCACTTACACCTAGTTTCTTTACATTTTTTCTCCAGTAATAACTTTATCATTTGCAATTTTTTCTCAAGTTATTTTTGTACAACATTTATCTTGATTTATGATTTATATTCGATATCAAAAAGGCTACATGCAGTGATGGCCATAAATTTGAATTTTATCAATTTCTGGCCCGGAGCGTACGCGAAATTCCAATTAATATCGAGATTTATTATGACAATAAAAAAATTCGGCAATTTGCAAAGGAGACTGCTGTAAATCTTGGTCAATTTGGTATAAATAACTTTTGATCTTTTTTTTTTTGGGAATACGGAAGTAAAGTAAAGAAATTTTCTTAACGAAGAAACGTCTTAGCCGATTTTTATATATTTATCAGTTGACCTAGTGGTTTTATGAAGAGTTACAGAAATTAAAAATAGGTTTTTGAAAATTGTTTTTATGTAAAATTAGTTTTCTGTGCGCCACTGCATCTAATCCTAAACCCGTTCCATTTGCCCGACAACCGGTCATTTCATTTAATCTTTTTAAATATATATATATATATATATATATATATATATATTTATATATATATATATATAAAGAAAGACATTAGAATAAAAATAAACGATTCAAATCATAAACTTCGAATGGAATTAAAATGTATAAGAGACCTTTCTCGATTTCATATTACGACACAGTTAATTAGAGACGTCTCAATCTCAATCTGATGAGAGAAATTCGAGTCGTTATTTTATTTTTAGGGAAGAATTATCTTTATTTCATATCGTTAAATTGAAGTAATATATTTGTATATTTTATTCCCTTTTATAATTACTGAAGAAATACTGGATAATTAATTATGTCACCATCTAACGATATGCTTTTGTAAAAGCATTGTTTAAAGAATAAAATTAAAAGCTCAAAATTGCGAGTCAAAAGTCCCCCACTCGATTTTGAGCTTTTAATTTTATTCTTTTATTATTATGTATGTAAAATGTAGGTGATAGTAATACATGGCTAAGACAACATAAACGTTTTATTCGAGTTTTTTTATACAAATATTGAAGATGAATGTTGAGGATTTTAAAAGTATGCAACGAGAATTTAATAATACTGTTTCAAAAATTTGGGAGAACTAAACATCCGATTTGAATGATTCAAAAAAACACTCTGCTTGTTTTAACAAAATAATTACTTTTGTAAAAAAATTTTTTTTTTGTTTAAATTTTTTTTGTTCATTTTTTTTACTTTTTTTTGTATATCGAAAATAATTCAGATTTTAATTTTAATTCTGACTAAAGTTCTAATATACTTTAAACAAATAATTTAATTTTTGCAATTCAGTTTATATAATTCTTATAAATTAGACAATGTTACAATATTTATAATAATCTATTTGAAAACATTCAGTATTTCTCGAACATTTCGTTACGGTACTGGAAGTTCCAGCAATTTGCCTTAAGGCACGTTGCCATACACCACTAGTTTATTAATTTTTCTTGAAAAAAATGCTGAACCATTTTCGTCAATTTTATGATCATATTTTGATAAATAACAGCTATATTTTTATTGAAAGTTTTGATAAAAGTTTGTATGATGACTTTTTTTGATAACTTCGAATTTTTATCAAAATTTAGAAATGTTTTTGAAAGTTTGAATTTTTTTTAGAATCTCTGGAAAAAAATCTTTTAAATTTTTTGAGAATTTGGAAATGTTTGAATATCTTCAATTTGTTTTGAAAATTTTGAAATATTCTCAAACTTTTGTAAGAAATCTTTTTTAAATTTTGATATTTTTGAAAGTTTTTTAAATTGAGTTTTTTTTTTTTGAAAATGATGAAAATTTCGAAAATTTGAATTTTTTGAAAATGTCAAAATTACTAAATTTTCTGTAAATGCATTTTCGCACACCGACTACACAGGCAAAAGGTTTTTTGAATTAATCTAATCGGATGATTCGTTCTCTCAAAAACTGCGTTTACACAAACCGTTTTTACACGCTTTGTCCTCCATTCCTCCGAAACGCCTAGACGTGCCTTTTGCAAAAAAAATTTAAAATCTTGGTACGGAACCCGTGAAAATTTACACAAAATGTGTACACATTATTAAAATCTCCATAAAATATCTGATAATTTGATGTGCATATGCCTAATGAATATTTTTAATTTTTAAATAACCGCTAAACCTGCCTTCTCAAAAATTTTATCAGTTCTTCATCTTGTCAATACAAGTAAAATGTTTTTTGAATTATTCAAATTGGTTGATCCGTCGACGTCTCGAAATCGTCGACGAAAAAGTATGCCAAAATGTACGGAAACTTTTGAAACGTGAAGATATATAAAAATTTTCTTCTTCGTGTCAAATAGTGAATAATTGACTATTCATTACATCAAGTTTTCGACACAGTTCTATTATTATTAGTTTGAGCTATTTTCGTAGCTATTATGTTGCGCCACTTTAGAGCTATTTTTAGCACTGTCGGTTAATTGGCGATAACAGAAATAACCGCACAATATGTATATATTGTTTGTTAATAACCAGAGATAAGTTTCCGGATAACTAACTAACTTGGCTAATCAACGACTCATGAATATTGCATGAAGGTGCAAAAACTATTTGCGCACACCTGTACAAAGATAAATGATCTAGTTAACTTTTCGAAGGAAAAGTTTATGTTTTTATAAAAAAATTCGATTTGCTACTTTTATGTTTTCTCCTGAACGTTTTAGGTCATTCTGAACCGAATGAGATCAACAATTGGAAAAAGTATGTGTTCACACAGATTTTTTACTTTAAATTGAGTTTTTTTTTCAAGAACGGTTGGACCGATTTCATAAATTTAAAAGCCATTTGATGTATTTCGATGAGGATTTTGCCAGTTTTGCGAGACGATCAGCCTAACAGTTTCTTTGTATTTTGCAAACAGTGAAAAATATTTTTAAAATACGTTAAAAATTCATTTTAAAACAACAAATGGGAAAGTTGTGATGAACAGATACAATTTAGCCCTTACGATATAAATTGGGAGAAGTTTACGATGCAATTTTGGATATTTTAAATAATGAAAAATTAAATTAAAATAATCCAACATGAAGTACCAGTGTTATGTTTAATGATGATAGGCTAGATTTTTTTTTGATTTCTGTGATTTGCTCAATAGAATAAATCGCATAAAATGTCCAAAATAAATAACATGTTTCAAAACCCAAATATTGATATTACATATACGTTAGAAATTATTTAAAATTTAAGAATATTCTTGCAAGAAATAATTAACATACTGAAATTTTTAGATGTGTTAAAAAGTTTGGATTGAAAATATGAATTTAAAAATAGTTTAGTAGTGCGACAGTGATAGAAGACACAAACAATTGATTATTGATTAAAATTTGATAAATTTAAAATCATTGTATTTTTGCACTTAATCTATTTTTTCGTGTACTAAATTCATGATTATTAAAAAAAATATTTTAAAAAATTAACATAAATATTTTCATAGTTTCAATGATAAACTTTTGAAACAGTTGAAATAATAGGAGGGGATATTTTGAAAAATAATGGCAAAATAATGTCTAGAACAATGTACATTAGGGTGGTCCTTAATATGGACATTTTTGAATTTTCTTGCTCCTAAGGGCTCAAATGCTTCCAAATTGATAAAAAACAATTCTCTCAAAGTTTTAAGTCTCAATATTAACTTTAAGATAGTCGGCACTCTAACCAAATTTCCTGGTACTCCTTCCTAAGTAAATACTCATTTTATAAAACACATCAAATTTTTGTTATAAATTTTTGATTTATGATCAAAATAAGCAAATACCATATTCTCAAAAATTTGATTCACTTGCCGCTGAGTTATAAAATTGTGAAAAACAACTGGAATTTAACTCATAAGAAACTTTGGTTGGAGTGCGGATTATTTTGAAGTTAATATTAAGACTTACAACTTTGAGAGAATTGTTTTTTATCAATTTGGAAGCATTTGAGCCCTTGGAAGCACAGAAATTCGAAAAATCCATATTGAGGGCCACCCTTATTAACTCATGTTCAGTAGTAGTAGATGCTTAATATTTCACAAAATAATGCATTAAGTTTTGTTTAAAAAAATTTCCACGTTTTTCATAAAATTTAATATGGCGATAAAACATAGGTTGAAGGTAGTTTAGGCACTGAAAAATTGGTTGAATTATATAAATTCATTAAAATTTAGAAGAATAAGCTACAATTTTAGGACATACAAGCACGTGTCTGTGCAAGATAATTAATATAATTACAGTTAATTTAAATGTGTTTGAGAAAATTCAATTGGAAATCGCAATGAAAGCGAAAATTGGATTTTCGAAATAAACAGTTGATTATTTTTTCTAAATTCCCAATCTCGGTTGATCAAGTCAATTATTACACCTGAAGAAAGTTTTTGCAACTTGCCTCAAGGCTAATGTGACTATACGTCCCATTTGGCAGGGATATTCCCGGTTTTCCACCTTGTGTCCCGGATTTAGACCTTTTGTTCTGGATTGTCAAAAATTTTCAAAAATATGATTATAAACATGTGCTAATTGTTTTAAAAACCAATGTTTTAGCAATGTTTGTTCGAATTGATTTTTGAAGGACCAATTTGTTGTAAAACACTTTAATTGTAATATTATGTGTTTATTTTAAATTATTTACAAATTGTATTTGTATTTATTACAAATTGTATTTGTATTTACATTATTTTTAATGTTTTAAGTATTGTATTGATTGATTTTATTTTATAATAATTATTGATTGATTTTATTTAATTTTTATATCAATATATGTCAAGCTTTGATTGTGGCGTGAACATGCCCCCGGCTTTGAAATATATCGAAAGTTAAACTAATTATAAAGAAATTGAATAGAATAAGATATAATATGATAGACAAAAAACATTACATATATTTGACTAATAAAGTTTTTACTGAAAGTCAGCAACTCTAATTTAAAAAAAATCGACTTATAAAAAAAACTCTTACACACCCCGTCATTTGTTCTGAATTAGCATAACTAAAAATTGCCGGTTTTGATAATAATTTTTGATTGATTTTATTTTGTTTTTATATCAATATATGTTGAGCTTTGATTGTCGCGTGAACATGCCCCCGGCTTTGAAATATAACAAAAATTAAATTAATTACGAAGAAATTGAATAGTATAAGATATAATATCACAGACAAAAAATTATTACACAAATAATAAAGTTCTTACTGAAAGTCAGCAATTCTAATTTTAAAAAATTTGACTAATTTAAAAAAAAAAAATATATCCCACACCCTTTGTTAAGGATTAGCGTAACTAAATACTGTCGTTCCGGTTTTGGTTTAAAAAAAATATGTTCACTTTATTTAAGGCAAAATGCCACTTTCAATTAGTAATGTAGATATTAGCAAACTGACTTCTTAGTGTATAAGTAAATCTCTTCCTGTATTTTCTATATAAACCGTTAGTTGGACCCTAGTAGCACCCACACGGCTTCTACTTGCATTTTATAGGTTAGGCCTAGATTGTCGTCTGTCCTAGTAAATAAAAATAGTAGTAGAAACGCTGGTGAAAAATTTACTCATTAGCTAAACCTTGGTAATTTAACGACAAAATTCATAAAGGGTCCGCCATATAACATTTTTTTATTGGTAGCAATTTATAATTTTTTGACAGCCATTGAAAAGTTAGACAGCCATTTCAATGAAATTATTTTTGATTATTAACCAGAAGGATAGCACTTTCAAACAGAAAAGATTTAGATTGAGAAAATATTCAGTAGTTTAATATAGCATTTTCAAAAAAAAAATGATCTGACGGACCCTATATTTTTATCATAATAAAGTATTCAATAGATGTTTAAAACTAATCTGAATGGTTTGAGACCAAAATTGAAAAATTGGAAAATGTATTCATATATTTATTTGTAAATGCAAATGATCCACAATTTTACCATTTTTAACTTCCCGTAGGGCAAGTTATAGTAATCACAAAAAAATCGAGAATGAAAATTTTTATATATCTTTACGTTTCAAAGGTTTCTGAACATTTTGGCACACCTTAGAAAAAATGGATGTATGTGTGTGTGTGTGTGTGTGTGTGTATGTATGTACGTGTGTGTATGTATGTGCGGATACAAATTTTCGTCGACGATTTCGGGAACACGGATCAACCGATTTGAATAATTCAAAAAACATTCGATTCGTATTGATAAGGAGACGTGCTGATTAGTTTTTGGCGAAGGCAGGTCCAGCCGTTCCAAAGATACGGGGCAAAAAGTGCCGAAAACGGTAACTCGGTTTTTAAGAGAACGGGGCGTCCGATTTTAACAATTGAAAAAACATTTGACTTGTATTGACAAGATGAAGAATTGATCAAATTTTCATGAGGGCAGGTCTAGCGGTTTCGGAGATCTAACGAAAAAAGTAAAAAAATATGCCATTAGCGGTCTAAAATGAACATTAGACATATGCACATCTAATTATCAGATATTTTATAGATATTTTAACAATAAGTATAAATTTTGTTTGCGTTCCTATGGGTTCCGTACCAATGTTTATGCGTTAGACGGCGGCGCGGCACTTGCGCTGTGACAATTCGTCTCTATGCACTTAAAGCAGTACGATTGCTTTGAAAAAAAGTTCAGATCTTCCAAAATATGCCAAAATAAAGAAAACATTTTTTTTTTCAAAAAAAGTAATTTTTTGTCCAATTTATAGTTTGTAAAGTTTTTAGTCCATTTACTATTTGGTAAAGTTCGAGAAGTTTCTTCCGAATTATTTTCTGAAATTGTTTTATCTATTCCATTTATTTTTCCCCCAGCTCTCCGTCTATCTGCCACCGGTCACCCTACGCATTGTGCGTTCTTGTCCTTTCGCAGAATGTTGTCAACGCACCGTATATTCTATATTGAATGAATATAGTTTTCCAAGTGGAAGATTGTTTTTGATGGCCCATAAATTACGACGTTATTTGCAGATATATGCTAATAATAATAGATATAGAGATTTTTCGCCAAAAATAGAGAGGACTTTCACTTTTGTAGGATAAAACTAGCCGAGACACGACAAATATCGAGGAGAAATAGAAAATTTGACCGACAGTTAGTAATAATTTAAAAACAAAAAAATTCTTGAGTGTAAATTTTTATTTATGAACGAATATACATTTGATTTTTTCCATCTCACCATATGCCTAAAAACTTGAGATTAAATTAATTTCAAGAATCAAGCACGTGATATTAATATTAATTACTAAATTTTAATAAAGATTTATTTATAAATGACGAATTAATACCGTGATGAATGTTTTCTACAAATTTCAAATATGTTACAGTTTATAAATATATTAAACGAAACTTGAAACTTTCACTCGAACTATACAGCTATTCCATACACATGTGGAAATAATAAGATATTTGCTACAAACTACGAATTAAATATCATTAACATGTCAAAATTATAACTGAAACAAATTATTTTAAAAGACATTCTGTCGAGATAATTATAAGTCATAATATTTTTGCAAAAATAATGTAACGTACGAAAATAGTAATGTTAGATAGTTTTCATACTTTTTCATTATATTTCAAATATTGATTAATAATTATTAATTTATTACATTGTTATTAATATTTTGCAAATATTTTATTTACATATAAGAATTATCACCCTTTAAATTCATTACATTCATATTTTTACGATTTTTAATTACTCTTCTACATATACTTGTATTTTCTCCTGTAAGGTGTCTATTAAATGTCAAATTAAGTTTTAAAATTGCATCAGGGTTATTATTAGGGTGCGTCCGCATTGTATTGTGGCTGTTATTTTTCCTAAAGTTTATTTAAAGTAATTAGCCGATTTCTAGATTTTTGTATCATTCTTAGTTGAAAATAGAGCAAGTTTAACTCCTAAATGCAACAAGAAATATCTCAAAAATGAGGCAAGCAAGCTTGTTTCCCTAGAAAATCTTTCAGGATGTCAGATAGAAAACTTATCGACAAAATCCCGCAAATGCCAAAAAACGTTCTTAGATAACAGGGTCTTTCTGACTCAGCTTCATAACATTCGAGTACGTGAGCTAGCAAGAAAACTTTTCCGAGAACAGAGCAAGCAAGAAAACTTTTACGGAAAATGGAGCAAGCTGCATTTTTGCAGCAAGTTTTTCTAGACAATGCAAGAAGTAATAAGATATTCTGGAAAGAAAAGCAAGAAACAAGCTTTTCAAGATAACGTCACAAGCAAACAGGCAAAATTTTGCATAAAATAAGATAAAACTTTTATTTATGTAATGGAGTAAGCAAGGAGCTTAGTCGTAAAATTAGGTAAGCAAACTCAACCGAAAATTTGTGCAAAAAAATATGTCACAAAAAAAGAGCAAGTAAGCAAGGAAGTAAGCAAGGAAGTATGCAAGTTTTTTCGGAAAATTGAGCAAGTATGCAAGTTTTACCGGAAAATTGAGCAAGAAATTAGGATTCACCCTAAAATTGGAGCGAGTAAACAAAAAATATGCTAGTTAAAAATTTCCTACTATAAACTGTGATACTCGTATATGCCATTAAAGGATTTCCAAAAAAAATCAGAAAAAAAAATTCAGAAAAATTTGGATTTAAGCATGATAAACATTTAGCATTCCACATAAATAAAAATGTAGACATTATTAACTTCTCGTAGGGCAAACTAAAGTAATCGTAAAGAAATGGAAAATGAAAATGTTTGCATATCTTTACGTTTCAAAGGTTTCTGAACATTTTGGCATATCTTAAAAATGGATGTATGTGTGTGTGCGAATACAAACTTTCCTTGACGATTTTGGGGAGTACGGATCAACCAATTTGAATAATTCAAAAAACATTTTATTTGTATTGACTAAATAAATATTTGGTTGAATTTTTGGGAAAGCAGGTCCAGCGTTTTCGGAGATCGAGCAAAAAAAGTGAAAAAAATGCCATTTGGCGGTCAAAATTGATCATTAGACATATGCACATCAAATTATCAGATATTCCATAGAGATTTTAACAATAAGAACAAATTTTGTTTACATTTCTATGGGTTCCGTACTAATGTTTATCTGTAAGACCGCGACGCAGGGCTTACGCGCTTCGATATCTCTTCTCTAAAATAGACACGCAGCTTAATTGCTTTGAAAAAAAAATTTAAACTTCCAGAAAAGTTTAAAGTATAACTTTAAACAAATTGCTGAAACTTCCCGTACTAAAAATATTTTTTTTTTAAAAAGATTAATTTTTTTTAAAATTTTTAAAAAATTGTATTTTCGAAAAAATTTAAATTTTTGACAAAAATGACTTTATACTTTGAAATATTTTGGAAATTTTTAACGTTTTTTCAAAGCAATCGCGCTTTAATAATGAAATTAAAGTCATACTTCAAATATGACATGATCGGTTTGTCATTGTAATTAGCATTTAGGACTTGAACCTTCATTAGAGAAATGAAGTAATTGGTGATTAATGAATTCTATAATGTGGATTATCTTAAACGCCTTCCGTTAACGCCTAAATAAATATTGTTTTCGCAATTTCACTCATCACTCGGCCGTAACGCACTTCCGTTTTATTTGTACGGATTTACACCCTGGTCGCGCATAAAACAGTTTTACTTTAAAAACTAATATTTGGTACGAGAAGTTCCAGGAATTTGCCTTTATAGTTTATATCCAAAATGCATTCCTTCTTTCTCAATCTACTATCCCATTTAACCCCTGTTTCCTCTATTTCGGTTGCATCTGTTGTATCTCTATGTATGTACATAATTGGATTAAGCGCCGCATAACAGTATCGCACATCAAATAATAAGGCAAGAGAGAGCTTTTTGAATGACGTTACATTCGTTATATTCATTCATTTTCTAATATATTATTCGGTGCATTCAAAGAGATAGAGAGTGAGTTCGAGCTAACTTTTATTTGCCTGACAACAAACCACCCACCTATCTACATTTGCCAGTAAATGCAAATTCCCTTACTGATTTCGATTTATTTTATCACATCAGGAAATATATGTATATATATATATATATATATATATATTATATATGTAGATTGCAAATTGCGAGTTGCAGGTTTATGGGAACGTGGGACCGGGATAAAAACCAGACGAGATAGATAATTGACTCGGATAAAAAAAATGCAGTAATTAATAATCGACTTTAGATATAGATTAAAGTACACTATATGGACTGCTAGTCCATGTTTCACATTTTATTTAAGTGTCAGAAGATAGAAGGGGACTGTGACGTCACTGAGTGAACGAGCGTTGCCGACGATCGTGTAGAACACTCCCGATTGATTAAACGTCGAGTGAAAGTTTCATTTAATATATTTATTACTAAAAAAAATAAAAACTAAAGAATTGGAATAAAAATAAATAAACAAAAAAATGAAACAAAAAAATAAAATGAAAATAAACAAAAATAAGGATATTAAAGGGTAAAAATGAGAAAATTTAAAACGAAATGATGAAATTGAAGGGTAAAAATGATGAAATTGAAGGGACAAAATGATGAAATTGAAGGGTAAAAATGATGAAATTGAAGGGTGAAAATGATGATATTAAAGGGTAAAAATTATGAAATTAAAGGGTAAAAATGATGAAATTAAAGGGTAAAAATGATGAAATTGAAGGGTAAAAATGATGAAATTGAAGGATAAAAATGATGAAATTAAAGGGTAAAAATAATGCAATTGAAGAAAAGTGATGCAATTGAAGAAAAGGAAGAAAAATGATGCAATTGAAGAAAAGTGATGAAATTGAAGAAGAAAAATGGGACTACTTAAGAAAAATTGGAAAATTTAAGAAGAATTGAATTGAAAAAATTGAAGAAGAAAAATTATGAAATTGAATAAGAAAACTGATGAATTTGAATAAAAATGATAAAATTGAAGAAAAGTGATGAAATTTGAAAAAGGTGATGAATTTGAATAAAAATCATGAAATTAATGAAAAAAATGAGGAAATTGAAGAAAAGTGATGAAATTGAAGAAAAATCATAGAATTAAAGAAAAATCATAGAATTAAAGAAAAATCATAGAATTAAAGAAAAATCATAAAATTAAAGAAATATTATGAAATTGAAGAAATATTATGAAATTGAAGTAAAGTGATGAAATTGAAGTAAAGTGATGAAATTGAAGAAAAGTGATGAAATTGCAAAACAAATGATGAAATGGAAAAAAAATTTGGTAAATGTAAGAAGATAAATGGGAAGATTTAAGAGGAATAATGAAATTAAATAAGATCGATGAAATTGAAGAAGAAAAATTATGGAATTGCAGAAGAAAAATTGTAAAATTTAAGAAGAAAAATAGGAAAACTTAAGAAAAATTGTGAAATTTAAGAAGAAGAATGACGAAATTAAAGAGAATTGAAAGAATTAAAGAAGAAAAATTATGAAATTGAAATCAAAATGAGGAAATTGAATAAGAAAAGTTATGAAATTGCAGGAAAATTATGAATTTGAATAAAAATGATGCAAATGAATAAAAATTATGAAATTAAAGAAAAAATGAGAAAATTGAAGAAAAAATAAAGGAGAAAAATAATAAAATTGCAGAAGAAAAATGATGAAATTGAAGAAAAATTATGAGACTAAAGAAAAATAAGGAAATTGAAGGAACAAATCATAAAATTAAAGAAAAATTATGAAATCACAGAAGAAAAATTATGAAATTAAAGGAAAAATCATAAAATTAAAGAAAAATTATGAAATCACAGAAGAAAAATTATGAATTTGAGTAATAATGATGCAATTCAAGAAAAATGATAAGATTAAAGAAAAATAAAGAAATTACAGAAGAAAAATGAAGAAATTAAAGGGAAAATGAGGAATTTAAAAAAATGAGAAAATTGAAAAAAAAAATAAAAAAATTGCAGAAGAAAAATGATGAAATTAAAGGAAAATATGAAGAAATTGAAGAAAAATTATAAATTTGATTAAAAATAATGCAACTGAAAAAAATGATGAGATTAAAGAAAAATAAGGAAATTGCAAAAAAAATGAAATTGAAGGCAAAATGAGGAAATTGAAGGCAAAATCATAGAATTAAAAAAAAAATATGAAATTGGAGGAGAAGTGAGGAAATTGGAGGAAAAATGAGAAAAATGAAGAAAAAATCATAGAATCAAAGATAAAGTATAGAATAAATTATAGAATTTTAAATCACCATTATTAACTATTAACTATTGCTCCATATATTTTCTAATAAATACTTTCACAAGCGTCAAAAATTCTTACACTACCATATTATTATCGATTAATTATTACCTATGTTAATTTCAATATTCATAAAACAAAAAACTGAAATAATAAATCCAACACTATTTCCTTTAAAAAAAAATTATATCATTGACATTCCAGAATGACATTTCACTTGACAAATGGTAACGACTATAAAAATCGACATAAAAAACTAGATATCACCTTAGAATTATATGTCAATCAATTTGGTAAAAGTTCAGTCATAAATGTAAATATATATATATATATATATATATATATATATAAATTGAGATATGTTATTCGAAGCAATGTCATTAACTAATAACGGTATCAAATTTTAAACAAGGTTTTTAATAATGTATAAAAACATGTCGTGGTGATATTGTAAATTTCTTTAATTGACTTTGATTATGAACGAAATGTTTGTATTTAATTGCTGATATTAAATTTAAAATTTTATTGGATTTATATACAATGTTGTGGCATTTGATAACTTTTTTCCAGTTTGTATAAAAATTACGAAAAAAATATGAATTTTATTTAATTATGATTATTTTATACAAAATGCATTCTTATAAAATCTTTCGTTAGCAACTAAAATTTAGAATGTTTTTTTTAAATAAATAGTACATAAAACAAATGGCTCATTCATTCGATTTCGAATTTTAATTTATACAAACGCATATAAATTGGACGAGTTTTTACGATAGCATTAATTTTGTTACTTTTGTTGTCCGATGTTTCTAAAATTGATTTATAAATTAAACAATTTAAAAAAAATTGACAGAGTAGAACAATTACTTAGAGATGATATTGTTATCATTTTTAGAAGATATATTTTTTATACAAAAAGCAATTTTACTTAATTAAATTTATCAAACAAATGAAGCAAGAAATTAAAAACGTTTTACTGTTTCATTAGCATCAACAAACATTCTTAGAAATTTTATAATTTTCTAAAATATCCGATGTATGTGTTCAAATAAAATGTCAACATTTTATAATAAAGGGTTATTATGTCAATTTATAATATATACTGTGTTAAACTTATTAAAATTGAAGTTTTGTCTAATTTTTTTTCAACATTTTTGATTGCAATTTTCTGTACAAATACTCAAAAATCAAATAAAATTAGTGAAATAATATATATGTAATTCTAATAACAAAATATGAAAAAAAAACTTCACTGTTTTTATAATATGTAAACATTATTTATAATTTCAAAATTTCTTTCATGAATTTTCTAACAATTTTATTGGATATTTTACAATTGTTAAATCATTTATAATATTTTTCTAGACATCAATATTTTGAATTTTTATTAAAAGAAATTCGATATTTCCAATTTGTTTGTTCCACTCTTCAAATTTCATAATTTCCTGAATTTCTATTTTTTCTATTTTATATTTTTCTAAGTTTTATAATTTTAAAAATCTTACAATTTTAAATTTGTTTAAATTTGAATTTTACGATATTCAAACCAGTAAAGCTTTCTTCAATAAAAATGCATATTCAAAAAGGGGAGTGATGTGACAACACGAGTTGGTAACGAATTTCGATTCGACTTCGAGATGTTTTTGTCAAATCGATTTTTATGTATTAAAAATTTAAATATTTTGAAATTCACAGTGAAAAGTTCTTTAATAAAGTTGCACATTGAAAAAGGGGGAGTGATGTGGCAACAAGATTTGGTCACGAATTTCGATTGGGTTTCTAGATTTTTTTTAATAATTGTCACACAGTTGTCAAATCATTTTTTATATCAGAAATTTAAATAATTCCTTTGAAATGTCATTGTAAAACTTTATGGAATAAAGTTGCATTTTAAAATAGGGGGAGTGATGTGGCAACACAAGCTATGAATTTTGAGTTGGGTTTGAAATGTTTCTGTCAAACCATTTTATAGGTCATTAAATAATATAAGTAATGCAATAAAACGTTCTTGAATAAAACTTAAGGTTAAAAAAAATGGGAGTGATGTGGCAAAACGAGTTGGCAACGAATTTCGATTTGGCTTCTAGATGTTTTTGCCAAATCATTTTTGATGTCTTAAAAATTTCAAAATTTTGAATTGTCACAGTAAAACTTCATTAAATTTAGTTGCAGATTTAAAAGGGGGGAGTGATGTGGCGACACGAGTTGGCACCGAATTTCGTCAAATCATTTTTATATATTAGAAATTTAAATATTTTGAATGGTCAAAGTAAAACCTTCTTGAATGAAATCGCAGATTTGAAAAAGGGAAGTGATGTGGTAATACAAATTTTGAGTTGGCTTCAAATGTTTTTGTTAAATCATTTTATATATCAGAAATTTAAATATTTTGAAGACACAAACTAAACATTTTATCGCAGTAAAATTTT
>NW_020539726.1:35471441-35541912 GCF_003426905.1 Ctenocephalides felis | reverse complement strand
GTATAAATTCAGTGGTTGAGAATAAATTTGGTGATTTTTGGTTCTATAAAAAATTGGTGATTCTTTAATAAAACTTGGTGACTAATTTTCAATACAATTGAGTGATTATAACTTCAATTAAATTTACTGATTATAATAAAATTTGGTGACTAAGTGATTCAATAAACATTTTTGTATAATTGATTCAATGAATATTTGTGTTTTATTCAATCAAAAACATTAATAAAAAATTGGTGAGCAATTTTTCGAAAAAATCTGATGATTATTCCATTAAAAAATTTGTTTTTGATTTGGTAAAAATTTCATTAAAATTGTGATTATTCTCATAAAAATTTGGCGGCAATTGTATTTATGGAGAATTGGTGATTCCTATCATATTCGTATTAACAATTTAAAAATTGGTGACCCTATGAGAGAGATATACAGACAAAAGTGATTGTGTAATAAGTGTTTCATAAATTTCCGTTCAATTTAAAGTAAAGGATATAAATTTAACAGTGATTTTTTATCATGTGTTGATTTAAACATTTATAAAATAAAGATATTTTAAATTTTTTCCAAACTAGTTTGAAATCTGTGATTCCAATCGCTTGTTTAAATTAATTGTTCTGATCAAAACCATAAGCAAATTTTGTAACAATACACAACAATCGTAATACTCTAAAATTTTCATCCATTGATTTAAATTTTTTTAATAATTTACTTGCCAAATGTGTGAATTTATTCTTGAGAATCAAGTGATTCCAATCGTTTTTTCTTGGAAGAATAGTGGTGTGATGATTTCATAAAGGTAGTAGTGATTCCATAAGATTTTTGTGAATAAGAATGCCAATATATAATTAAAATAAAACTATATAGACCAGAATAATAAAAATCAACTAATTTATAAAATGGTAACCAAAATTGCTGACAAATCCTACTAAGAAATGGCGCTAAATTGGCGAAAAGAAAAATAATCGGCGAGCAATTTGATAATACAAATATTTTTTTGACTATTTCAAGAATAAAAGAAATTAGCGACTAGTATTAATAATAAATCAGTGATTGTTGCAGCTACAAAAATTGGTGACATCAACTAAAAGTCGTGATCATCAAATAAATATTGGTGACCATTTTGGCAATAAAAATTTGGCACTCATTCCAGAATTAAAAATAAATTGAAGCTAGTTTTAAACTAGCAATAAAAAATTGGTGACTGTTCTATCCATAAAAAATGGTGATTTCTTCAGCAATAAATTTGGTGGATTATTGCATCAATAAATAATCAACAGAGAATAGAAGACGTGGATTTTTTGGTGATAGTAACGATAGTAAATATTGTAACTTGCATATCAATAAAAAATTGTGATGAGTTTAGTAACAAAATTGTCAATTGGCATTATTAAAAAATTGTTAAATCGTTAAAAATTGGTGTCTTTGAATCCAGAAATTCGATAACTATTGCTCCAATAAATTAGTGATTGTTGCATTATTATAAAATTAGCGACAGTTTATCAACAAAATTTGGAGACCATTCTAGCATAGAAAATTGCAAATTGGCAATTATCAATTGTAAAAAATTGATGATATTTGCTTTATTAAAAAGTTGGTAACTTTTAAATTAATAAAAAAATGTTGACTACTAATAAAAGTGACTGACATCAGTATAACTTTGTGACCGTCAAAAAAAATGGACGACGATTTGAATCAATATGGTGACTAAAACAAAATATTGGTGAACATTTAACAATATTTTTGTGATAAAAAAATTGGTGGTTATTTCAGCAATTAAAAATTAAAGACTAGTATCGAAAACACAATTGTGACTAGAGCAACTATAAAAAATGGTTAAAACTGAAATAAAAAATTAGTGACAATTTCAGCAAATAAAAATTGGTGACTAATTAAGTAATAAAAAATTGGTGACTAATTGAGTAACAAAAATTTGACTTGTTTGGTAAATATAAAGTTAGCGAAAGTGCATCTATGATACATAGAAGACGATTAAAAATTGGTGAATATTGCATTATTAAATTGGTGCAATAATAAAATTGGTTACTTTTTACTGAAAAGAAAAGTGTACTATTCCCTTTATAAAAACCTGGTGTTTATCATTTTGTATAAAAATCGGTAACTAATTTGTATATAAAAATTGGTGTAAATTACATAATTAAAATTAGTGCATTAATAATAAAATTGGTGCATTAATAAATAATTGGTGCATTAATAATAAATAATGGTGACTTTTCGGTTTAAAAAAAAGTTGGTGACTATTTCCTTTATAAAAATCTGTTATTAAAATCAGTGACTTTTTTGTATACAAAAATTGGTAATTAATTACTAAAAATTGGTGACTTTTTAGTTTAAAAAATAGTTAGTTACTATTCCCTATATAAAAATCTGGTGTCCATTCCGTTCCCAAAAAATTGGTGACTATTTTGTATACAAAAATTGGTGTGAATTGCATTATTAAAATTGGTGTGCATTAATTAAATTGATGACTTTACAATTTAAAAAATATTTGAAACTATTTAGTTTAAATAAATTCAGCGTCCATTGCGTTTATAAAAACCAGTGACTATTTGTATACAAAAATCAGTGACTATTTCATTTACAAAATTGGTGACAATTAGAACATTCAGTGATCAAGAAACAATCAGTGTTTCGTGCAGGAATTTTCATAACTTTTACCAAGTATTAAAACTTGAACAATGTCGCTACAAACCAAAATTTGTCCAAATAAAAATAACAATCCAAAAATAGCAAACCCACATTTAAAACCTTCAAAATTTCGGACATAAATCAAATTCATCCAACATGATTTTATTAAAAAAATCGGTTTTCGGTGCTCTATCAGACCAAAGGTCTTTGACAACATGGTTTGTGTTGGTGACGATGTTTTTGGACGTTTGTACGGCTCGTAGAAATTCCCGATTTAATCCTGGTGAAAATCCAGATCACCAGGGACATCTGATGACGAAGACAGAAGACTTAGATTTTTTGGCCATAGATTTTCTTTTGGACGGCGAAAGGGAGCGCCGGCTGAGATATCGAGGCGTTTCTGCTAAGGAAACTTCTACTGGCGGAGAAAGGTAAGATTTAAGAAAAAATAGAAAAAAATTGAATGAGAAATTGTTGTATTCTATTTATATATTTAAATGTTATCTAGGATTAAAACCAAAAGGTAAATTTACGTGCTACAATTAGTGGCGCGCTCTATGGAGAGCGCCAACGACTAAAATTTTAGTAAATGCAATTTGGTAGCATTTGCGATCTATTCACTTATTTTATTTCCTTATATAGTTACCTTATTAATTTTGGCGTCGTCCCAGATAATTCTCAGTACTCTTATCAGTAAAAGTTTTTTTTATCAATTTTTAATAAATTTTGCAACTGACACATATCATAAATTAAATATTTGCTCCCGTTCGGCAGACCGAATGATTTATTGAGCTAATTTTAACCGTAGCGGAATGAATGAACGATTTTAGTCGAATTAAAATTTGGTTTTAACGATTTTGTATAGTTATCTGATATGTACATCGAAATTAAATTTATTTGAATGGATATTGAAATTATGAAAAAAGTTACGAGAGCTTTCATAAAAATATTCATAATCAAATATCTAAATTATTTGCGCACGGAGCATTCTAGGAAAATAGTTGAAAAAAAAAATATCTCGCTCAAGTTTTTGCATTGTTTACTTTATCATATTAAAATAAAAATCTCAAAAACGTTGCAAATAATTTAATTAATAAATAAATCAAAATAATTTTTATAATTAACGTTTTTTCATGGTTATCTAGGGAAAAAAATAATTCTAAAATTCACATTTTTGGAATAAGAAAATATATAAAATGAACATTAATTTAATAAATGCCAAATTTAAATTCAATATAATAAAATATACAAAAATTGCATATTTACTTCAGACCAATTTTTTTTCTAATTATTTTAATTTTGCAGTAAGTTTTTTTTACAAAGAGTACTAAAAATTTGAAATTGGTATTTTGAGCCAAATTGTAAAATATTCGGTTACAAAATTTAGAAACTCCTTTCCTGCTCAATTGTCTATGTATGTATTTCAAATAAAAATCAAATTAAAATATTTTTTGTAGAAAATCTAGATTTCAGACAAAAAAACTGGATATAAAAATTGTTTCTTATGATTTTCATGTATTGAAAAAGAACTAGGAATAAATAAATGATGAACAAGAAAATAACTAAAAATAAATAAATGATAAACAAGAAAATAACTATAAATAAATGAATAACTTTAAAGCAAAAATAATTATTTTAAAATTCTAAAAAAATTCTAATACAAAATTTTATAAATAGCCTCTAATAAAAATTTTGGTTCTCCAATTTTTTGAGTTTTAGTTTGAGTTTCATCGAAATCTTTATCGAAATTATCTATCTTTTGGCAAAAGATGCTAATTCTTGACAAAAATTGATAACTGTTAACCTTAAATAAAAGAGAATCATCAATTTCTGTCCAGAATTTCAAATTTTGGTCAAAAAGTTATAATTGTGGTTGAGAATAACCACACATAATAATTTTTAACCACAATTTATATTATTCCACCAAAATTCTTAATTCTTTATCCGAAAAGTTTTGTTCTGAATTTGAACGATTTTCGACTTGTTGAATGATTTTTGACCAAAATTTGAATAGTTTTTGACCAAAATTCGAATATTATTGACCAAAATTATTTTGTATCAAAATTGATACTTTTCAACAAAAATTGATAATTTTTCACCAAAAGTTAGAAATATGCACCAAAAATCATATTTAAAAATCTAATAACGTTCATAATGGAATTAAAAACCAAATTTTGACCAAAAAAGATGTGATTATTTTTATGAAAAGTAAGATTTTATGAAAATTTATATTCTTTTTTAAAAATGTATATTTATGAGATATTTCAAAATGTGTAATACTTGAAAAGTGAATTAAATATATAGTAATATAAATGAGATAAATGTATAGTACGTAAAGTAAAATAAATATCTCTGATATTTTGTAATTTGGTTTTTCAAATTTAAAAAAAGCGTTAAAATCTGGATCAAAAATGTGAATTCTTTCCCCAAATTAAATATTTAAAATATTTAAAAGTACTTTTGCATTTCAACTAGAAGACACATAAAATTTGCTATAGTAAAATTTACTATTTGAACATTTGTTGCCATTATTTTATTATAAATTAATTATCCATAAATGAGTTTCTATAGAAACAATTTAATAAGTAACCGTATTGTATTTGATTTAATAATCTGATTTAATTGATCAAGAAGCACAATGTATTTATAATTAAGTAGTAATTTCATATTCAATTATAATTACGATGCATTATTAGCATTGGCAAACCTAAAATCAGACCATATATGAATAAATCTAACTTGACCTCAACTTGACGACCTATTTTGAGTATTCTATAATAAAATATATAGAATCATGATCGATTATTGACTTGCGATTATTAATATTAAATTATATCCATATCGATATGATGCATGGATTTGAATTTCAATTTTCCATTTTTAGAAATCTTGAAATAAACTATCGACTGATGTATAACCAACATCTACACTATCTATACAGAAATGAAAATCAGTAATTTTTTACCAAAATAAATAATTTTTACCAAGATTAATAATTCTTGCATCAAAATTGTTAAATCTCAACTAAAATTGACAAGTTTTGAGCTTGATTATTAATTCCTAATCAATATGGTGAATTCTTGATCAAAATTGATAATTTCCGATTAAAATTGGATTAATCTTGACTAAAGTTGACAATTCTTAACCTAAATTGTAAAATCTAGATCAAAATAGATGAATCTTTATTAAAATGGACAATATTCAGCAAAATTAAAAATTCTTGACTAAAATTAATGATTCTTAACCAAAATGGATAAATTTTAACTAAAATCGATAAATCTCGATCAAAATTGAAGATTCTCGACCGAAATTCAAAATTTTTAACCAAATAGATTTTTAGATAAATTTCAACCAAATTCATAATTTTCAGTAAAGAAAACCAAATGCGACATGCATGAGTTAAAAAAAATGTATATGCAATTTTGGACTTGTTGTCTTATTTATTAAACTGAAGTATATAATTTCCATCTGCCAACGTATACTGTACGAGGTGTGTTCAAAAAGTACCCCGGAATTTTTAAATTTCGCGGGTCTGGAGTGTCTGATTGTCAAAATTTTTTTTTTAATTGTGTTGGTATACATGCCCCTAAAGTATGATGAAATTTTCAGCTATATTCACTGTTTACTTTGTCTGTGGTAGTCGCTAAGGTTCGACGTGTTTTTTTCTGCTGAGCTCGGCGATTTTTACACAATGGAAATTGAAAAGTGAAAAGTCAAAGAATTTGTATTAAATTTTGCGTAAAAAATGAATAAAGTGTTGCAAAGTGCAAAATTCACACCAGATATGGCTCCGTGTGACTTTTTCCTATTCCCAAAGTTGAAGAGACCCCATGAAAGGACGGCGGTTTTCCTCGATTGAGAAAATCGCTGAGAGTGCTCAAGGACATATCAAAAAGTGAATATCAAGGGTGCTTCGAAAATTGGAAAAAACGCTGGCATAAGTGTATTATATCTGGGGGGGACTACTTTGAAGGGGACCACATTAATGTAGACGAATAAATAAATATTTTTTTGAAAAAACGAAAATTACGAAAACTTTTTGAACAGACCTCGTATATTATATTATTGTAATTTCTGGCACATCTCAGCTGCTTTTCGGCAATAATAATGTAAACATTACATTTTTCTGTCAATACCAAGTAAATTGATGGCACTAAAAATTTTGCACAGTTAATTATAAAAAGACGTCTGGACCGATTGTTACGAAAAACTGATAAATAAAAGACGTTATCGAGTTTTACCAAATGGCTTTTAAATTTTTTAAATCGGTACAGCCGTTTTTGAGAAATTATCTATAAAATGTCAAATGTTGGGTAACAAATATTATTGAGAAGAAATTCTTCTCATTTTGTTAAATATATTTATTTTTAAAATATTTAGTTTGCATTCAAAATTGAAACATATTTTACATAAACCTTGTTTTCTCTCTTGTTTTTTTTTTTCTAATTAATGAATCCCTTAATTGATTCAATACTTTGGCTCCAGCCAGTATTTAGCATTTAAATTGAAACTGGAAGAGGAGGTCCTAAAGACCCATCATATAATTTATCACAAAGATTCTTTTAGAAATAAAAACAAAATGAACCGAATATAATTATTTTGTAATAATTATTTATGTGTGCTCATTGATTTATTAGTCGTATAACAATATTTTTGAAGAAGTTACATGTTTCAATTATTTGAAACGTTGTTTGATTTTATATGTTATAAATATTTATATATATATATATATATATAATATTTTTATATAATATTCAATTGTAACTAACTTTATTAGGTTCTGAAGGCGAAGTCTATATTTTTACTAGAAAATCTGATTTTCAGTGCTCATAGCGCCAATAATATCCAATTTGTCGATAATTTTTAATTTTGGTCGAGAATTATTTATTTTAATCGAGAATTTACAATTCTGGTCGAAAGTTATCAATTTCAGATAAAAATTATAATTTCAGTTGAAAATTATCAATTATGGTCAAAAATCATGAATTTCAGTCAAGAATTATTAATTTTGGTCGAGAATTTTCGATTTTGGTTAGGAATTATTAATTTCGGTCAAGATTTAACAATTTTAGTCGAGAATTTACAATTTTAGTCGAGAATTTACAATTTTGCTTAAGCATTTACAATTTTGGTTAATAAATATTAATTTTGGTTGAAAAATATCAATTTTGGTAAAAAACAATTAATTTCGATCAAATCATTTAATAGAGGTCAAGAATTATTAATTTAGGTAAAGAATTAACAATTTTAGTTGAAAACTTACAATTTTGGATGAGAATTTTCAATTTTAGTAAGAATTTACAATTTTCGTTGAGAATTTACAATTTTCGTTAAGAATTTACAATTTTATCCGAAAATTATGAATTTAAATCAAGAATTCAAATTTTTGGTTGAGAATGTATAATATTTTTCAAAAATTATCTTTTTTGGTCAAAAATTCTCCATTTCAGTTAAGAATTATTTTGGTAAAAAATTATTTATTTTGATTGAGAATCGTCAATTTTGGTTAAGAATTTATCAATTTTGGTTGCATATTATCAAAATTGGTCAAAAATTATCAATTTTGATCGAGATTTATCAATTTTAATCCAGAATCATCAATTTTGGTCAAAAATTAAAATTGTTTGTCGAATATTATCTATTTTAATAAAGAATTTAAAATATTGGTCGAAAATTATCAATTATAATCGAGAATCATCAATTTCGGTCCAGAATTTGTAAATTTGGTTAAGAATTTTTAATTTTGGTCAAGAATTTACATTACTTAAGATTAATTTTAGTCAAGTTCGATCCATTATCAATTTTGGTCAAAAATTATCAATTTTCGTAAAGAATTGTTAATTTTGGTTGAGATTTATCAATTTTCGTTAAAAATTATCAATTATAATCGAAAATTTCAAATTTCAATTAAGAATTCACAATTTTGGTCGAGAATTTAAAATTTTGAACAAGATTTATCAATGTTAGATGAAAATTATTTGACAATGCAAAAAAAATATTCCTACTTATTATAAAAATTATTTAGAAATTTGTTTCATGTGTTAAAAATTCATTTGTTTAGCATTAGATATGGAATATTTAGTTAGTTGGTCTTAGATTGAATAGTGCACATATAATAATTTAATTCACCATATATATGTATATATATATATATATATATATATATGTATATATATCGTCTCTGATCGTTCCATTTATGCAAATCGGGCGATTAGTTCGACGTCAAATAAAATTAATAATGAAAAAAAAATCGCATCTGTCCGCATTTTTAATGACGTCCATCGGACATACAAAGTGTTTAATAACAGTCTTTGTCGGCAAAGTGGTCCCATTTAATGACATTTTTTGTTTTTGGCATTTATTAATTTTTTGCCGTACGAAAAAATAATTATCGACATCTTTGTAAAGAACATAAAAGACATAAGGGATAAGTACATACATGGCATATTTAGTAGACTTTGTTTAACTCGATTTAGGTGAAAATAGTGTCAAAGATTTCCCATTGCCATTTCATATCGTAATGCCCTATTTTCAATTGAAAACATATTTTTGATCTATTAAAAACGTATATCACTGCTGCCCGTTACCTAAGCAACCTGGTAAGCGGGATTCGAACTGACGAACGTGAAACACCCATAGAGTAACACTATTTTTTATTTTTTTGTTTAAATTTTTTAATGATATTTTTCAAATTTAAGGATCTTTATTATTATTATTATTACTCCTTCCTATTTATTTTTTATGGCCACTTCAGAAGTGGGATGATTGGTTTTCTGCAGAAGGTAATAAATAATGCAAAGGTAGCTCCAGAACAAATCATCATATGTGAATTACAAGGTTGTTATTGGTTTTCTTGTAATATATATGAGAGGTAGAGTTAGACAGAGAGCTGGTGGTGATACTACTTTCTTTATTGTCATTTTTATTATTAAACTGGTTTAAGGAAAATTGCTGGAACATACCGTACCGTAATTTAAAATTTTTAAAACTTAAAAAAACATATAGATTTTTGAGAATTTTACAAATTTTGAAAGAAAATCGACTTTTTGAAGATTTAGATATTTTTGAATTTTTTTTTTGGAAAATTTTGAATTTTTTTGAGAATTCAGATATTTTTGAAATTTCGAACTTTATTTTCAATAATTGTACTAAATTCTCAATCCATGCTCCCGAAATCGTCGACGAAAATTCGTATCCACATGCATCTTTTCAAGACTAATACAAAATTGTTTTAAACATCAGTTTTACTCATGGGTCACTGGCTCTTGGTCTAACACACAAAACTCGTCTATTAATAGAGAACATTAGAATTGTTTTTCGATGCAATTATAGACGTCGTGCAAATTATACGATAATTTTGCCGTGAAATTATTATATGCACGCGCCGACGATATTATCTTTAATGTCTTTAAAAGATAATGCAAGTTGCATAATTGCAAGCACGTGCAAAAGTTGCAATATATTAACTTACCGTAAGGTAAGTTATTGTAATCGTCCAAAAATCTAAAATGAAAATTTTTGCATATCTTTACGTTTCAGAGGTTTCTGAACATTTTGGCATACTTTAGAAAAAATTGATGTATGCGTGTACGGATAAAAATTTTCGTCGACGATTTCACGAACACGGATCAAAGGATTTGAATAAATCAAAAAACATTCAAAACGTTCAAACTTGAAAAACAAAAATCAAAATATAAAAAAATCACATTTTTCAAATAAGTCAAGTTTTTTTCAAAAATTACAAAATTTCTCAAAAATCTGATTTTTACAAAGTTTTGCAAAGTTTTTTTTAATAATTTAGTACGGGAAGTTCCAGGCACGATGCCATGCACCACTAGTAAGTATTATTTTTTTAAATGGATGTCAAACAATCGTTTATTCTTGAGACTGGAATCAGACAGAATAAATATATAGATAGACAGAAGCTACTTAGAGAGAAAATATCTTCAGAAACTAGTTTTAGTTCTTTACTTTTATTTTTCCTTTTTTCATTTTATATTGATATTGCTTTGCACGTGAAGATTTGCATAGACATCGGTCAAGAAAAAAATTCAAAAAATTATAACTGTACAAACACTTTACTTTCAAAAGATATAAATTTTACTTATATTATCATTATATTATCATTTATTTAATTTATTATATTATTTATATATATATTATATTTATTTATATATTATCATTTTTTTAATTTATTTACAAATTTTACTCGAATTATTTAATTAAACTTTGTAATTTATTATGAGAAAATGTAAATGAAGTTTGCAGTTAACAATTAATAACAAGAGACTTAATGAAATTTTAAAAATAAAGATAATAAATTAAATAAAAATTAAGAAATATCAAGAAAATAATACAACAATTAAGTAATTCGCATATAACCATTTTCAGAAAATATTAAAATTATAGAAAATATTGTTTCCATAAAAATTGTGAAAATAGTTGACATTGATTCTTTTAGTACATTTGTTTTTTTTATATTTTTATTCTAGAGCTTACCAGTTTACCTTTCTATTTACTCGACAGATAAAATGTTATCAATAACTTTAACATATAAACATGTGCCTGTGACTTTCTAAAAGCCCATAAATGTCTTTCCACGTTGTTAATTTTGAATTTATGGCGCGATAATAATAATAAGGCGATTTGATACGACGCTGACGGATTTTCAAAAAGGCTAAAAATGTTAATATATATATATATATATATATTAAATTGTTTATTATTTGTTCAGTCAATACTTGGAACTAACAGCAATAATTATTATAAGAAAGCTCGAAGCACTTTATAAAATAAAAATTATTTTGTAGATTAAGGGGCGTCTATTATTTCTCACCACTAGTCCTTTACATCTAGGAATTGATCTATTTTCTTCTTCGACTAGTTTTATGACATCTACGTCGCCAGATGTCAAAATGCAATGTCACAACATTGCTCATATCAATATACATATATTATGTCATGTTTGCATAAAAATGAATCTTGTAAAATGCTTGTTCGCACGCGAATCGTTCAACTGAGATTCCTCTTGTCGATTGAATATTTTGCAAAGGGACAGTTGTGGGAAATATTTAGTAATAAAATTAGGTGTAAGTGGTATTTTGCCTTAAGACAAAAAACGTGTGAATGATAGATTTAAAAAGTAGGAAATCAATATGTTCAATAACGAAATTGAAAATGTTTGCATTTCTTCACGTTACAGAAGTTTCTGAACTGAATATAAGTTCCGAATATTCGTTTTTTTTGGAAAAGTTTGGATTTTTTCGAAAAATTGTTTTTGTTCGAAAGAATTTAGAATTTTTGGAAAATTTAGATTTTTTTCGAAAATTTTAATTTTTTCGAAAATTTAAATTTTTTTCGAAAAACTTGATATTTTTGGAAAGTTGATTTTTTTAGCATAACTCAGAAAAAATTGTTGGGCGCCGAATAGCTCTTTTCTTCATCAACCAATTTCGTTAGATGTTATTGTAATATCATAATAATTTCAAATTAAACACAATATTTTTCATCAATACTTTTTATTTTTCCCGTTCATTAATACTCTGAGATGCTGTCGTCTATACGAAAATTACACAACTGAGCAACTTAAAATTCCTTTTTGGCTTTATATAACCTTTTATTTAGAAGAGGGGCTTTACTCCTTTTAGGATATGATAAACTAAATTCATTTATATGTGTGAGTGCAAATTATGTGATTCCCCGATCGAAATTCATAGGAATTACTGCGTCGCATGCTGAGGATCACGTACGCATTAAGAAAAAGTTCATGGATCCCATTTCTGATTATAATACTTTTGTTACTCGATATGAGTTTAATACAATGTAACGAGTTCTTGGGATGAATACAATGTTGAGAAACTAGAGAATCGGATATGTGCGTAGCTTATATTATAGTTAGTAATATATTACTTATAGTTAAACCATTCGGTCGCAACAAAATATACTTGTGTGTGTGTCTATGTTAAAATACATTCGATTACTATTGATAAAGAGATGTGCTGATTAGATTTTGGCAAAGGCCGAATCCAATGCTTTCAAATCCGATGCTTCGCTCTCTCAAAAACTCGATTTGTTTTTTTTGCATTCTTTGCTCCGTTTCTCCGGACCGCCTGAACCGGCCTTTGCCAAAATCTAATCGGATTTGAATGATCCAAAAAACATTCAATTCGTAATGACGGGGAGAAGGGGTGACTAGTTTTTTGAATTTTCAAAAAAAAAATTTTTTTGTATATCGAAAATAATTCAGATCTCAATTGTAATTTTGACTTAAGTTCTAATATAATTTAAACAAATATTTTGAACTTTGCAATTCAGTTTATATAAGTCTCATGCAATACAATGTTACAGTATTTATAGTAATCTATTTGAAAACATTTAATATTCCTCGAACATTTTGTTACGGTACGGGAAGTTGCAGCAATTTGCCTTAAGGCACGATGCCATACATCCCACTAGTCAAAATTAAATTCGAAGAAGTAGAGTTACACCAACAATAAACAGTAGATCCAAAGGTGACGTATCATCTAGGTACAGACAAAGAAAAATAATTATCAATTGCCGTTTGTTAGTAAAAAAAAATCATTTATAGCTTCAAAAAATTTCCAGAGCATTAATCAAGCAAGGGATTCCCCTGATTCCTTATAGTCCTCCGTCGTTTGTGTGAAATGCAACGCGCTGCCCGCCGCAGGCATCGGACTCCTTGATTTACTGCCAATATATAGACTGCGAAAAACGAACGAACCAACACACACCTAACGATATATATGATGGGATAGTTGGTGGAAAACTTATTAATTGCTAATCTAAAAACCCAAAAAAAATATTCAGTTCAGTTCACACAAAGTACTTTACTCTAAATCTATCTATTCAAGTTTCGCTCTCTACTATGGACACTACATTCTCTATAGCCACGATTTTTCTTCCATGTTAGCATTGTTAATATCATGTAGAGACTTTTTTAATTCTTTACAAGCTTTGTTAAATTTGCTTCGGATCTAGTAATTTGCCATTTTTTCTGAGACGTCTTTTTATGGCTATTTTTTCTTTAATGTGAATTGGAATTTGTTTTGTAGAAGAACTATCAATCGTAGGAGTAAATTTTTGAGCTGCTAGTTGTATTGTGTTTGGCGGGCCCTTTAAAATCTACGCTAGTACATTTTCTATTTTTGGAAGTCAAGATGACCCAATTTTTAACACAAACAATAATTAAATTACATTTTTATAATATTACTGTTTAATAAATGTATTAAAAGCTGTGTTTTCTGTATATATCTATCTTAATTAGTATAGACAAACTGAAGAATTGATTTTTTTCATAATTTCCAAAAATATACAGAGTTTTATAATTTTAAATATAAATTTTGAATTTACAATTCAGTTTAAAATTGTATATATTTCATAAGCGTTATTCTACTCGTAAGTAATATATCCTCAGATGGATTCATTCGGCATCTCTTGTTTATGTAAACATTCTTAAGTGTTTTTTGCGGTATGATCGTCACTGTATATTATATGAGCGATAAAATATATAGTAATTATAATTATCTATTTGAAAAAATTTATAATTGTTATTAATTATTTATTGATTGTTGATTTATTTCTCTCAAATATTTAATTGTGGCACGGGAAGTTCCAGCAGTTTGCCTTAAGGCACGATGCCATGCACCACAAGTTTCAACCCACTTCTTCGATTTTATTTTTCACAAATCAATTTTATAAAAATAAATATATGTATCTTGAAATTTTTCAAAATTTTAAAAATTCTGAAAAATTTCGAAAATTTGAATTTTTTTTCTTAAATTTTGATTTTGTTTCAACGTTGACACAAGCAACATGTTTTTCGAATTCCTGCATCAATTCCGAACCGCTAGACCTTCCTTTTGCAAAAACTAACCAGTACGTCTCATGTCAGTACGAACTGAATATTTTTTGAATCATTCAAATCGGATGCCCTGTTTTCTCAAAAACGCGATTTCTATTTTCTGCACTCTTTGCTCCGTATCTCCGTAACTGCTAGACCTGCCTTTGCCAAAAAACTAATCAGCTATCAATAGGAATCTAATGTTTTTTGAACAATTCAAATCTGTTGACCCGTGTTTCCAAAAACGTCCATTACACACATCAATTTTTTCTAAGATATGCCAAATTGTTCAGAAGGTTTTGAAACGTCATATGCAAATGCATAAATGCAAAATTTTCCAAAAAGATTCTAAATCATCAAAAAAAAATCTAAATCTTCCAAAAAAATCTAAATTTGCCTCTAATTTAATTCATCTAATTTTTCCAAATAAAAATCTAAATTTTCCAAAAAAATTCTGAATCTTCCAAAAAAAAAATCTAAATTTGTCAAAAAATCTAAATCTTCCAAAAAAAATTTAAATTTGCGTCTAATTAATTGTTCCAAAAAAATCCAATTTTTTAAAAAAAATTCTAAATCTTCCAAAAAAAATTCTAAATTGTCCAAAAAAAATTCTAAATAGTCCAAAAAAAATTCTGAATTGTCCAAAAAAAAGTTCTGAATTGTCCAAAAAAATTCTATATCTACCAAAAAAACTAGATTTTCTAAAAAAAATACCATATTTTCCAAGAAAAATTCTAAATTTTCCAAACAAAATCAAAATTTTGCAAACAAAATCAAAATATTCCAAAACAATCCAAGTTTTTCAAAAAAAATCAAAATTTTCCAAAAAAATCAAAATTTTCCAAAAAAATCAAAATTTTCCAAAAAAGAATTTTTAGAATTTTCAAAAAAATGAACATTATTTTCATAACATACACATCGGCACTTATACAAATATATTCAGTATGTATAACTATTTGAATATATTTTAAACAATTATTATTAATTGAATATTTTTTATTGGTTGATTATTTTCATTCCTCAAATAATAAATTACGGTATGGAAAGTTCCAGCAATTTGCCTTAAGGCACTTACAATTTATAATATTTGCTGAAACTTGTATATTATATATATATATATATATATATATATATATATATATATTCATATTATATTTATTCATGTGTCCAGCTCTCCGTCTATCTATTGAACAAAAATAAAATAAATAAAAATGCAAACGCCAGGACAGACGGAGGCAAAATGCAGACACAATACTATACTGACTTAATGCCACTATTAAATACCATCGAAGAAACAACGAATACCATTTAGATAATATATTATCTTATCTTTGAATGAACAACTATTCCGATTTACTCAAATGTAAAAAGAATAACACTACTCCATCGATAATAGACATATGAAAGAAAATGCGAGGGTACTCTGGTTTGAATTCGAAAAACAAAAATCGATAATTTGCAGACGAAAGACACAGAAAATTCAGCCTGAGGGGAAAAGTTAGTTAATTTCCAGAAAACAGCAAATGCACTAAAAATTTGCCAAGTTTTACAATTTGTCATTTACAATCGTGTGTTATTTAATTTCCTTTGTAAGATAATCTTTTAGAAGTTTAGACAAAACAATTCTGGATGAATTTTGCAACACTATCAAAAATTTTACACAAGTATCGTATGACAAAAGATAAAAATCGTACGATCCAAAAATTTGCAACGGTTTACAATTACTATGCAGGTTTTTTTTTGTAGTTGTGCAACGATAACTATATTAAGTTAGTCATAATAATAATTGTAATTTATAAATGTTAAATTTAATCTTATCATTTTTTTCAGTTCGGTTCCTTTTTAAAATAATAACTCATATAATATTTTTTATTCTTTATTTAACTCATTAATATTTAAAATGTATAATAAATAATATAATAATTCATGATTAAGGATAATGTTTACATAATAGTGTTAAAAATATAAATACATTTTTATTGTAAAAGGACAATCTTATCCGTTAAGAGTCCGTCACGACATGAGTCAGTTTCCTTTTCTTTTACAGTAATTTTTTTTAGTGATTTTCATATATTATTGAAGCATTAATACCAAATACTAAATTACAAACGTTTATAATAATCTAACGTTTCGAAACGTTTATAATAATTTTAACAGCATTCATTTATTTCGCCGGTCAATTTTTCATTCAACATTGCATCTATCATTTTTTTTAAATTGTATTTTCTTTATAAAATTGCATTTTTTATAAAACTACATTTGTTTATAAAATTATTTCATAAAATTGCATATGTCATAAAATTGCATTTTTACAAAATTGCATTTTTCATAAAATAAAAAATGCAGTTATATAAAAATGCAGTTGTATAAAAATTGCATCTTTAATAATATTAATTGGACGGATGCTCTGTGCTCTGAAAAACTCGATTTCTATTTTCTGCACTCTTTGCTCTTTATCTCCGTAAATGCTGGACCTGCTTTTGCCAAAAACTAATAAGCAGATCTCCCTATCAATAGGAATTGGGTGCTTTTTGAATTATTCAAACTCGGAGTATTCAGATAGGTGCATCCAAAATCGTGGACGAAAAAATTGTATGCACACAAAACACACACACGCACATACGCACATCCATTTTTTCTAAGGTATGCCATAATGTTCAGAAACCTTTAAAACGTAAAAAAATAATAAAATATTGTGAAAATATTTCCCAATTAATTGTTCTACCAGCTCTCCCACTATTATGCGTGATTGCACGTACTGTTTCCAATAAGCAATTACAAAAAATTGATCGGCATCATTTTTTGTCTTAATCGAAACCTTATTTGAAGGCTTATTAATAATTTTTGTGCCAAAGAATTTCTTTGGCGGAATTATATTTTTGAAGTGGCCGACCAAACGACAGATGGACATAAATCGAAGAAAATTATCAATTTAATTTATTAACCGTATGACCTATAAATACATTTATAAACATGCTTCAAATATCACCAAGAAGATTTTTAGAAACAACCATAAATAAATTATTTTTTTTAACGCCTAACAAAATTACTCTTATACTTTTAGATGACCGTCAGAGTAATTTTCACAATAGCCATGCAAAAATTACATTTATCACAAAATATCAAAAATCTATCCTAACTATCCTAATTCTTTTATCCTTGACCAAGACATCATCCCAATCATCCCCCAAAATCCCTTCATATGACGTGATTTCAATTCCACCAGATTAAGGGAACATTTGTGACGTCACCCTCGCCCATTGGCGGCGGTTGTGTCATTTGGTCACACCGAATAAGGGTGACTCTAAGGGTAAGGGTTTTGGGGTGAAACAAACACTTAACGAGAGACAAAGTGATAGTATAGTCACCCTGCTGAAAGTTAAGAATATCAAGGGATTTGAGTGCACCCAATCTGAAAGCTGCGTTATATAACTGTTATAAGTTTATAAGTAATCCCTTGGGAGGGGGAGGATATAGTCGGATCGGATAGTGGATAGTGGGTTACAAGTTGGGGGATGAATAGGAATAAATTGATAAAGGAATTCAATTTTTAACTTCCCGTAGGGTAGTTATAGTAATGGACCGAAAATCGAAAATGAAAATTTTTGCATTTCTCGACGTTTTGAAGGTTTCTGAACATTTTACTGGCATATACCTAAGAAACTAAATGGATGTGTGTGGGTATGGATACAATTTTTCGCCCACGTTTTCGGGCGCACGTATCAACCGATTTGAATGGTTTAAACAACATTCGATTTCTATCGATAGGAAGATGTGCTGATTAGTTTTTGGCAAAAGTAGGTCCAGCCGCTACGGAGATATGGAGCAAATAGTGCAGAAGATACGAATCGAGTTTTTGAGAGAGCGGATCATCCGATTTATGTGATCCAAATGCAAACATTCGGTTCGTAATGACGGAGAAAAGTGATTATTAGTTTTTGCCAAAGGTAGACCCAGCGGTTTCGGAGATACAGAGTTAAATTTGAAAAAAAATGGTAGTTTTTGAGAGAACTAAGCGTTGGATTTAAATGATTCAAAGAACTTTCTGCTTGTTTCAACAAAATAATTGCTTTCGGAAAAAAAAGTTTGTTTCTAATTTTTTTTTAAAAAAATATTGTAATTTTGAATTAAAAATTCAAAAAATGACCCAGGCTAAGCACAGTCTAAGCGCCACTCTGTTGCAAATGTTTTTGCAAGTGCGTTTAGACTGTTTATGTACTGGAGAGCATTTTTCCAATTTTGGGAAAAAACTATTGAAAAATATGAAAATGCCGCCAAGCTAAGCACAGTATAAGTGAAAATGTCGCACAGAATTATTTGCAAATGCGTTTAGACTGTGACTATACGGGAGCACTTTTTCAATTTTGTGTAAATTAAGGCAACTATGTTTTTTTTTTGAAATTGAACTCGTAATGAAATGACGATTGTTAATGTTCTGGAGATGCTCATATATAACAATAAAATAGCAAAAAAATGAATGTTACAGCATTTGTAATAATATATTTGAAAACGTTTAAAATTTCTCGAATATTTCATTACGGTACGGGAAGTTCTAGCAATTTGCCTTAAGGTAGGGTGCAATACACCACTAGTTTTTTAGTTTATACCATTAAAGATTCGTTACAATATAAAATGTTGGTTATAAAATTTTTTCTTGAAAGTCTAAAGGTCCACCACCAATATTTCAAGTAAATTGTTTACCAATACTATTTTAAAGTGGAGGGCAAAATATGTAACTAGTCATTGTTTTAAATCGAACATATTGTCAAGTTTCCAACAAAAGAATTTTGAAGTAAGACTTCTTTAAACGCGACTAGGGTGTGAATCCGTACAAATGCAACGGAAGTGCGTTACGGCCGAACTGTACGTCATTTGCTCTCGATGATATCATTTCCATACGTGTCGATTGTGATTAGTCGTCGTGTATGTGAATAGAGATCTGTCGTTGTATGCGTACCGATATCGACAAGAAAATTGGCATATATAAATGAACATTTCAACGTCACATCGTAGTACAAATCTTGATTTAATAAAAGAATATTTTACCCGTTCCTTGAAAATAATAAAACAAATTAAACATTTGTGCCGTGTACCAACTAAACGTAAGTTTATTGATTAGAAATTATTTCTATGTGATTCGTAGTTTCTATAAATCTTCGAAGTTATTAAAACGGAAAATATTTTTAAGGCAAGACAGATATTACAGCTGTTCAATGAATGAGATTATATCGCCAACGAAAAAGTAAAAAAATACAAGCAGTCAATGAATGTATGTTAATTTTGATTACATGAAGTTCTTCAAACACAATTACATGATTAGTGAAATTGTGAAATTAATATTTATTTAGGCGTTGTTTATATTACTAAAAATCCTTATCCAAAATTGTTATATGATGTATTTATTTTTATTTGAATGCCTTGAGTTGACTCTTATTTACTTCCTTGTTAGTTTTTTTTTAGTCTTGAGCACGGTTGTTTAGTTTACGATATCTGAAAATAATTTTCAACTTCAAGTATTTTACTTGTTTTATTATTTATTAAAACAAGTAATTTTAATGGGTTTTCACTGTTTTATTACCAAAATTTAAATTGCACTTGGTTTTTGGTTTCAAATTTTTGGTTTACCTTACATCCGTGTGCAAAAATATATAAAAAAGTCAATAGTGATAAAAATAAATGCGTGAAATTTGAACTCATTAAAATAATTTAAAAATAATCTATTATCTGGTGCCAAATGTTTTGTGGAAGGTCAGTATGGTTTACCAGAAGTCAAAACAATTATGTAACGAGAAATAAATACACAAAAATGTGATAAGGAAGAAATGTTATCATTTATTTTCATTATTTTACAAAGATTTGAATGATTCAAAAAACCTTTTGCTTGTATTGACAAAACGATTATTTTTGGAAAAAAATCTGGTTTAGATAGTACTAATAGTTGGTACTAACTATAACATTGATAAAATTATTTTATCTTATATATAAAAATGGAGCTGATATTATATTAGGTTACGCTTAAACTTGAAAACGGCTGAACCGATTTGGCCACTTTTAGTCTTGAAATATTTGTGCTAATCCAGAGGTTGTTGGAAAGGTGCGAAATTATTTTAAAACCGCGTAGAAACTTTACATTTTTAATTTGAAATTTTTTATAGAAGCGTAACTGAATTTAGAACTAAAATTAAACTTCATTTAATTTCTATAAATATTTTTTTTAAAGTAAATTGTAGTATGTAATTTCATTCAAGAACATCTTCTGACAAAAATCTGACTCGTGGCTGGTAAAAGTCTTAAGTTGTGCTAATTTTTTTAGCAAATAGATATCGTCTGATTTTTTTCGCGAATGATCTATTTTATAATAGAACATTTGGGTTAATAAATATAATTACAAAGTTCATGTAAAAATGTCAAAAAGTCACGAAAGGGAATTATGGGAAATAAAATGTAATAAGGGAGGAGGAATATTTGAATAAGAATTATGGGTAATGTCTTTAGATTTTATCAAAAAATTTATTTTTTGGTTTTGTAAAGAAATTGCTCATAATTCTAGATTATTTATATTCTGTTCTAATATAGCAATTTATTATAATAAATCTCAATTTTATTACACTAGTTAAATTTCCAAATTTTAATAAAAATTCGATAACCGTTTTTGACTATTTACATTATTCATTTAGTTTAATTTGCACCTGTTAGTATTTTAGCGTTAATTGGCAAATTACAGTCAATGCCAACACCTGATTCTCTTCTAGAATTTCTCAAGAAATTTATTTATAGACTGATCACATTTTGGGAAATTCTTTCGAGAATGATTCATTGAACTACTTGTCTAATTTTGGATACAAAAATTTTTTTTGAACAAAATTTGAAGAAAAAGTACTATGTTATACTTTTTGAAGATCTGCCGGGCCGTTTTTTCTTAATTAAATGTTGAAAAATAAAATTTTGCATTGTCATGAATTTTATGATTTACCCAAATATTTTAGCATATTATTTGAATAGTATTTTAGTTATAAAAATTCGTTGAATTTCAGCCAGATATAAAAAATGGACCCGAAATATTTCGATAAGTTTCGATGCAATGTCAAAGTTTAGTCATTTTTGCCAGATATAGTTGTTCTAAGACTTCTAAATATTTATATACGTAGTTATAGATAATTTTATAAGCTTTCCAACGATGTATAATAATATTAATATATTAAATTAAATTATGACCAAAAAAATAAAATTTTAAACCAAAGCGTTGAAACTAAAATAATATGAACGCCTTTATGCATTTTAATTTAAATTGGTTTTATATAATTTTGTTCTAACAATTACAAAATGTTGTACACAGATTTATAGATAATTTTATAGAATTTTCAACAATATATGGTGATGTGTAAAAATATAAATATGGTTGAACAAAATTTTGATAAATTTAAAAAAATGTAACCAATAAAATCCACCAATGGCTAGGAACTTGATACTAAATTTTAAATTTAATGTATTTTTCCTATTTAGTTTTGTTCTAATACTTATTAAACGTTGTACGCAGTTAAGTAGATAATTTTATTAGGTTTCTAATGATATATGATAACATAAAATATATAGAATTTGGAACAAAATAATGATAAATATAAAATAATGTAACTAATGAATTCCACCAATGTCTGATATCTGGATACTTAATTTTAAATCTCACGTATTTTTCCTACTTAATTTTGTTAAAAAAGTTGTCAAACGTTATATGCAGATTAATAAATAATTTTATAAGGTTTTCAACAATATATAATAATATATGAAAATATAGAAAACCTGAATTAAATTATTGATAAATATAAAAAAAGTAACCACTAAAATCCACCAATGGTTTACATCTAGATAATAAATATCAACTTTGAAATATTTTTCTTATTTAATTTTGTTCTAAAAGTTATTAAACCTTATATGCAGTTCAGTAGATAATTTCCATTGAAATATATAACCATCGTTATATTTCACTTACATAGAATAAAATAATCTGAAGTATGAAAAACTGCAATCTTTAAAATTCTTAGTATAAATTGAAAATCGTGCTGATTTGTTTTTTCGTCAAGATCCGTTGAGCCATTTCTTCAAAATTAATTATTAGTATTAGTCTTATAAAACATTCTGAAATATTATGAGCTTACAGTAATCAGTTAAATTTAAAAAAGCATTAAAATCTGGAACGATTTGCTATAAAAGTTGAAAATAATAATCCTAATTGATTTATGACGATTTGTCACATACTTGCCTTAAAGCAAATTAGCCTTAAGGCAAAATGCCACTTACACCTAGTTTCTTTACATTTTTTCTCCAGTAATAACTTTATCATTTGCAATTTTTTCTCAAGTTATTTTTGTACAACATTTATCTTGATTTATGATTTATATTCGATATCAAAAAGGCTACATGCAGTGATGGCCATAAATTTGAATTTTATCAATTTCTGGCCCGGAGCGTACGCGAAATTCCAATTAATATCGAGATTTATTATGACAATAAAAAAATTCGGCAATTTGCAAAGGAGACTGCTGTAAATCTTGGTCAATTTGGTATAAATAACTTTTGATCTTTTTTTTTTGGGAATACGGAAGTAAAGTAAAGAAATTTTCTTAACGAAGAAACGTCTTAGCCGATTTTTATATATTTATCAGTTGACCTAGTGGTTTTATGAAGAGTTACAGAAATTAAAAATAGGTTTTTGAAATTTTTCGTTATGTAAAATTAGTTTTTCGTGCGCCACTGTATCTATTCCTAAACCCGTTCCATTTGCCCGACAACCGGTCATTTCATTTAATCTTTTTAAATATATATATATATATATATATATATATATATATAAAGACATTAGAATAAAAATAAACGATTCAAATCATAAACTTCGAATGGAATTAAAATGTATAAGAGACCTTTCTCGATTTCATATTACGACACAGTTAATTAGAGACGTCTCAATCTCAATCTGATGAGAGAAATTCGAGTCGTTATTTTATTTTTAGGGAAGAATTATCTTTATTTCATATCGTTAAATTGAAGTAATATATTTGTATATTTTATTCCCTTTTATAATTACTGAAGAAATATTGGATAATTAATTATGTCACCATCTAACGATATGCTTTTGTAAAAGCATTTTTTAAAGAATAAAATTAAAACCTCAAAATTGCGAGTCAAAAGTCCCCTACTCGATTTTGAGCTTTTAATTTTATTCTTTTATTATTATGTATGTAAAATGTAGTTGATAGTAATACATGGCTAAGACAACATCAACGTTTTATTCGAGTTTTTTATACAAATATTGAAGATGAATGTTGAGGATTTTAAAAGTATGCAACAAGAATTTGATAATACTGTATCAAAAGTTTGGGAGAACTAAACATCCGATTTGAATGATTAAAAAAAAACACTCTGCTTGTTTTAACAAAATAATTACTTTTGTAAAAAAAATTTTTTTGTTTAAATTTTTTTTTATTTTTTTTACTTTTTTTTGTATATCGAAAATAATTCAGATTTTAATTTTAATTCTGACTAAAGTTCTAATATACTTTAAACAAATAATTTAATTTTTGCAATTCAGTTTATATAATTCTTATAAATTAGACAATGTTACAATATTTATAATAATCTATTTGAAAACATTCAGTATTTCTCGAACATTTCGTTACGGTACTGGAAGTTCCAGCAATTTGCCTTAAGGCACGTTGCCATACACCACTAGTTTATTAATTTTTCTTGAAAAAAATGCTGAACCATTTTCGTCAATTTTATGATCATATTTTGATAAATAACAGCTATATTTTTATTGAAAGTTTTGATAAAAGTTTGTATGATGACTTTTTTTGATAACTTCGAATTTTTATCAAAATTTAGAAATGTTTTTGAAAGTTTGAATTTTTTTTAGAATCTCTGGAAAAAAATCTTTTAAATTTTTTGAGAATTTGGAAATTTTTGAATATCTTCAATTTGTTTTGAAAATTTTGAAATATTCTCAAACTTTTGTAAGAAATCTTTTTTAAATTTTGATATTTTTGAAATTTTTTTAAATTGAGTTTTTTTTTTTTGAAAATGATGAAAATTTCGAAAATTTGAATTTTTTGAAAATGTCAAAATTACTAAATTTTCTGTAAATGCATTTTCGCACACCGACTACACAGGCAAAAGGTTTTTTGAATTAATCTAATCGGATGATTCGTTCTCTCAAAAACTGCGTTTACACAAACCGTTTTTACACGCTTTGTCCTCCATTCCTCCGAAACGCCTAGACGTGCCTTTTGCAAAAAAAATTTAAAATCTTGGTACGGAACCCGTGAAAATTTACACAAAATGTGTACACATTATTAAAATCTCCATAAAATATCTGATAATTTGATGTGCATATGCCTAATGAATATTTTTAATTTTTAAATAACCGCTAAACCTGCCTTCTCAAAAATTTTATCAGTTCTTCATCTTGTCAATACAAGTAAAATGTTTTTTGAATTATTCAAATTGGTTGATCCGTCGACGTCTCGAAATCGTCGACGAAAAAGTATGCCAAAATGTACGGAAACTTTTGAAACGTGAAGATATATAAAAATTTTCTTCTTCGTGTCAAATAGTGAATAATTGACTATTCATTACATCAAGTTTTCGACACAGTTCTATTATTATTAGTTTGAGCTATTTTCGTAGCTATTATGTTGCGCCACTTTAGAGCTATTTTTAGAACTGTCGGTTAATTGGCGATAACAGAAATAACCGCACTATATGTATATATTGTTTGTTAATAACCAGAGATAAGTTCCCGGATAACTAACTTGGCTAATCAACGACTCATGAATATTGCATGAAGGTGCAAAAACTATTTGCGCACACCTGTACAAAGATAAATGATCTAGTTTAACTTTTCGAAGGAAAAGTTTAGGTTTTTATAAAAAAATTCGATTTGTCTAATTTTATGTTTTCTCCTGAACGTTTTAGGTCATTCTGAACCGAATGAGATCAACAATTGGAAAAAGTATGTATGTGTGTGAACAGATTTTTTACCTTAAATTGAGTTTTTTTCTAAGAACTGCTGGACCGATTTCAGAAATTTGAATGCCATTTTATTATGTATTTCAATGACGACTTGCGTTTGTCAGTTTTGCGAAACGATCAGCCGAACAGTTTCTTTGTATTTTGTTAACAGTGAAAAATATTTTTAAAATACGTTAAAAATTTCATTTTAAAACAACAAATGAAAAATTAAAGAAGAATACATACATTCAGCCCTAACGATATAAATTGGGAGAAGTTTACGATGCAATTTTGGATATTTTAAATAATGAAAATTTAAATTAAAATAATCCAACACGAAGTACCAGTGTTATGCAATGGTTATGTTTAATAATGAAAGGCTAGAATTATTTTGCTTTCTATGATTTGCTCAATAGAATAAATCGCATAAAATGTCCAAAATAAATAAATAAAATGTTTCAAAATCTAAATATTGATATTACGCATACGTTAGAAATGATTTAAAATTTAAGAATATTCTTGCAAGCAATAATTAACATACTGAAATTTTTAAATGTGTTAAAAAGTTTGAATTGAAAATAAGAATTTAAAAATAGTTTGGTAGTGCGACAATAATAGAGGACACAAGAATTTGTTTATTGATTAAAGTTTGATAAATTTAAAATCAATGTTTTTTTTTGTACTTTATCTAATTTTTCGTGTACTAAATTCATGATTATTAAAAAAAATATTTTAAAAAATTAACATAAATATTTTCATAGTTTCAATGATAAACTTTTGAAACAGTTGAAATAATAGGAGGGGATATTTTGAAAAATAATGGCAAAATAATGTCTAGAACAATGTACATTAGGGTGGTCCTTAATATGGACATTTTTGAATTTTCTTGCTCCTAAGGGCTCAAATGCTTCCAAATTGATAAAAAACAATTCTCTCAAAGTTTTAAGTCTCAATATTAACTTTAAGATAGTCGGCACTCTAACCAAATTTCCTGGTACTCCTTCCTAAGTAAATACTCATTTTATAAAACACATCAAATTTTTGTTATAAATTTTTGATTTAAGATCAAAATAAGCAAATACCATATTCTCAAAAATTTGATTCACTTGCCGCTGAGTTATAAATTGTGAAAAACAACTGGAATTTAACTCATAAGAAACTTTGGTTGGAGTGCGGATTATTTTGAAGTTAATATTAAGACTTACAACTTTGAGAGAATTGTTTTTTATCAATTTGGAAGCATTTGAGCCCTTGGAAGCACAGAAATTCGAAAAATCCATATTGAGGGCCACCCTTATTAACTCATGTTCAGTAGTAGTAGATGCTTAATATTTCACAAAATAATGCATTAAGTTTTGTTTAAAAAAATTTCCACGTTTTTCATAAAATTTAATATGGCGATAAAACATAGGTTGAAGGTAGTTTAGGCACTGAAAAATTGGTTGAATTATATAAATTCATTAAAATTTAGAAGAATAAGCTACAATTTTAGGACATACAAGCACGTGTCTGTGCAAGATAATTAATATAATTACAGTTAATTTAAATGTGTTTGAGAAAATTCAATTGGAAATCGCAATGAAAGCGAAAATTGGATTTTCGAAATAAACAGTTGATTATTTTTTTCTAAATTCCCAATTTCGGTTGATCAAGTCAATTATTACACCTGAAGAAAGTTTTTGCAACTTGCCTCAAGGCTAATGTGACTATACGTCCCATTTGGCAGGGATATTCCCGGTTTTCCACCTTGTGTCCCGGATTTAGACCTTTTGTTCTGGATTGTCAAAAATTTTCAAAAATATGATTATAAACATGTGCTAATTGTTTTAAAAACCAATGTTTTAGCAATGTTTGTTCGAATTGATTTTTGAAGGACCAATTTGTTGTAAAACACTTTAATTGTAATATTATGTGTTTATTTTAAATTATTTACAAATTGTATTTGTATTTATTACAAATTGTATTTGTATTTACATTATTTTTAATGTTTTAAGTATTGTATTGATTGATTTTATTTTATAATAATTATTGATTGATTTTATTTTTTTTATATCAATATATGTCAAGCTTTGATTGTGGCGTGAACATGCCCCCGGCTTTGAAATATATCGAAAGTTAAACTAATTATAAAGAAATTGAATAGAATAAGATATAATATGATAGACAAAAAAACATTACATATATTTGACTAATAAAGTTTTTACTGAAAGTCAGCAACTCTAATTTAAAAAAAATTGACTTATAAAAAAAACTCTTACACACCCCGTCATTTGTTCTGAATTAGCATAACTAAAAATTGCCGGTTTTGATAATAATTTTTGATTGATTTTATTTTGTTTTTATATCAATATATGTTGAGCTTTGATTGTCGCGTGAACATGCCCCCGGCTTTGAAATATAACAAAAATTAAATTAATTACGAAGAAATTGAATAGTATAAGATATATTATCACAGACAAAAAATCATTACACAAATAATAAAGTTCTTACTGCAAGTCAGCAATTCTAATTTTAAAAAAGTTGACTAATTTAAAAAAAAATATTATACCCCACACCCTTTGTTAAGGATTAGCGTAACTAAATACTGTCGTTCCGGTTTTGGTTTAAAAAAAATATGTTCACTTTATTTAAGGCAAAATGCCACTTTCAACTAGTAATGTAGATATTAGCAAACTGACTTCTTAGTGTACAAGTAAATCTCTTCCTGTATTTTCTATATAAACCGTTAGTTGGACCCTAGTAGCACCCACACGGCTTCTACTTGCATTTTATAGGTTAGGCCTAGATTGTCGACTGTCCTAGTAGATAAAAATAGTAGGAACACTGGTGAAAAATTTACTCATTAAATAAACTTTGTTAATTTAAAGTCAAGGTTCATAAAGGGTCCGCCATATAACATTTTTTTATTGGTAGCAATTTATAATTTTTTGACAGCCATTGAAAAGTTAGACAACCATTTCAATGAAATTATTTTTGATTATTAACCAGAAGGATAGCACTTTCAAACAGAAAAGATTTAGATTGAGAAAATATTCAGTAGTTTTTATATAGCATTTTCAAAAAAAAAAGTTATCTGACGGACTCTATATTTTTACCATAACAAAGTATTCAATTGATGTTTAAAACTAATCTGAATAGTTTGAGACCAAAATTGAAAAATCGGAAAAAGTATTCATATATTTATATGCGAATAAAAGCGATCTACAATTTAACCATTTTTCTGAAAAGTTGACAAATATACTATTAACTATTTGGTAAAAATCGAGAAGTTTCCTTCCGAATTATTTTCTGAAATTGTTTTATCTATTCCATTTATTTTTCCCCCAGCTCTCCGTCTATCTGCCACCGGTCACCCTACGCATTGTGCGTTCTTGTCCTTTCGCAGAATGTTGTCAACGCACCGTATATTCTATATTGAATGAATATAGTTTGCCAAGTGGAAGATTGTTTTTGATGGCCCATAAATTACGACGTTACTTGCAGATATATGCTAATAATAATAGATATAGAGATTTTTCGCCAAAAATAGAGAGGACTTTCACTTTTGTAGGATAAAAATAGTCGAGACAGGACTTGGCGTTAAATCCATACTCGGAAAATGTACTCTAGTTTAACTACATGCTTAGCTTTATTATCTAAGTAACTAAGCTAGTAATTCCATGGATTTAATTTTATTAATTTAAAAAAGACATATATTTAGTTATGAAATATATCTTTAGACAAATGTCGCAAATGTTATCTGCGAATTCCAAACGTACCACGGTTTATATATTAAATGAAACTTTCACTCACTGTCTTGTAATAATTATATATTATATTTGATGGAAACTATGAATTAAGTATCATTATGATATCAAAATTATAACTGTGATAAAATTATGAAATTTTAGCCGGCTGTAGACGAAATAATTATAATTAAAAATATCTTTACATTATAATTAAAATATTTAGATATTTAGTAATCTTAAAAAATTTTGTACACAGTCTCCCAATTACAGAGTACTGTTGTATTTTATAAACATTTATATTTTATTTATAGGCTATGAATAATGTTATTGTTTATTAACTTAAACTACTATTTTATATTCCAAAAATAATATATTTATTTAATTTCCTAATATTTTTACCATTTTTAATTACTCTTCTACATACTTGTATTTTCTCCTGTAAGCTGTCTGTTAGATGTCAAATTACGTTATAAAATTGCATCAGGGTTATTATTAGGGTACGTTTACATAGCCTTGTGGTTGTTTTTTTTTCAAAAAGTTAGTTAAAATGATTAACCGATTTGCCCTGTTTTGAATTTAGAATTTTTGTATCTTACATTAAAAATGAGCAATCAAGCTTTTGCAAAAAATGAATCTGAATAAGTAAGTTATTCCGAAAATTGGATCAAGCAAGCAAAATCATTTGGTAATAAAAATATAAAATAAAGCTTTTCAGCCAAAAACGGCGAATGCAAATTTCTTATTTCGAAAATGTAGCAAAAAAGTTGATGTTTTAAAAATAGATGCGAGCAAGTAAGTTTTCCTGGAAAATATAACAAGCAAGCATTTCTGGAACTAAGAGCAAGATTTTATTTTTGATGGAGTGCAAATAACGCGAGCAAACAAATTTGCTGAAAAATTTGAGCGAGCAAGCAAACTTTTTAGGAAAATGGACAAACTTTTCAGTAAAGCTGAGTAAACGAGCATAATTTTCCGGAAAATATAACAAGCGAGCAAGTTTTTCCAGGTAGCGAAACAAGCAAGTTTTTTTTGGAAATAGAAGCGAGCTTCTACGTTCAAAATTGAGTTTTTTGGAAAAATAGAGCAAGTGTGCAAACTTTTCCAAGAAATGAAGCAAGCAAGCAAGATTCTCAGGTAAAAGAATAAAGCAAATGAGATTTTTCCGAAAATGAAGCAAGCAAAAGCTTATCAGATAAAAGTCAGAATTATATTAATGTATCCCAACCTTGACAAATGAAACTAGTGGGGTGGGTGGCATCGTGCCTTAAGGCAAATTGCTGGAACTTCCCGTACCGTAACGAAATGTTCGAGGAATATTGAATGTCTTCAAATAGATTATTATAAATATTGTAACATTGTCTAATGTTTATAAGAATTTATATCAACTGAATTGCAGAGTTGAAATTATTTGTTTGAAGTATATTAGAACTATGGTCAGAATTAAAAATAAAATCTGAATTATTTTCTGAATTAAATCGAATAATTTCAAAAATTTTCAAAATTAAAAAAAAAAACGTTTTTTTTTAAAGTCAATTCAAAAAATTTCAAACTTCTAAAAACATTTCAAAATTAAATTTAAAAAAAATGAACAAGTTTTTTGTAGAATAGGCTCGTCGCCTAATTTTAAGTTTACAATATGTATTTATAACAAATAATGTTTTTAAATTATTTAAAACAATTATTGATTATTTTCATTCTTCGAATGTTTAATTACGGTACGGGTAGTTTCAGCAATTTGCCTTAAGGCACGATGCCATGCGCTACACTAGTTAGTGTTTACTATTTAATGGGTTCTATGCAAATGTTTATCTATAAGACTGCGACGTGGCGCTTACGCGCTTCGATGTTTTTTCTGTAAGATAACCACGCAGCACGATTGTTTTGAAATAAATAGATCTAAATTTACAGTAAAATTCAAAGTATATAAAAAAATCGAAATGAAATAATCAAATTTTTCAAAAAATTCTAATTTATTCAAAAATTACAAAATAGTAGAAAATCACATTTTTTAAATTTTAGTTTGATAGTATTTTGAAATGTTCAAAAAAAAAAATATATAATGCGAAATGATATTCTTAAAAAGTTCCAAATTCTCAGAAAATTAAAAAAAATCATTTTTCAAGAATTTCAAAGAATTTCGAACTTTTAAAAAACTTTCAAAATTTTGAAAAAAATTCAAAATTATCAAAAAAAATTAAATTTAAAAAAAAATAATATATTTCTTGTATCACGCAGCACGATTGCTAAAAAGATCAAACTTTTCAAAAAAAATTTAAGCAATAAAAAAATTCGAAATAAAAAAAATTTCAGAAAAGTCGAATTTTTTCAAAAAATTCCAAAATTCTCAAAAATCAAATTTTTCCAAAATTTAACCTTTTAGAAAAATAATTTTAGGTACAAGAAGCTGCAACAATTTGCCTTAAGGCACGATGCCATACACCACTAGATACAGTTTATATTCAAAGTGCACGTCTTCTTCCTCAATTTACTATCCCATTTAACCCCAGTATACCCTATTCGATTGCATCTGTTGTATCTCTATGTATATATGTAATTGAATTAAGCGCCGCATAACAGTATCGCATATCAAATAATAAGGCAAGAGAGAGCTTTTTGAATGACGTTGCATTCGTTAAATTCATTCATATTCTAATATATTATTCGGTGCATTCAAAGAGATAGAGTGAGTGAGAGCCAACTTTTATTTGTCTGACAACAACCCACCTATCTACATTTGGCAGTAAATGCAAATTCCCTTACTGATTTCGATTTATTTTATCGCATCAGGAAATATATATATACATATATATATATATATATATATATATATATATATATATTATATATTGTATGTAGTAGATTGCAAATTGCTAGCCGCGGTTTATGGGAACGTGGGACCGGGATAAAAACCAGACGAGATAATCGACTCGGATAAAAAATTGTAGTAATTAATAATCGACTTCAGGTATAGACTACATACTACTCGTGTATTTTCCATTTTATTTAAGAGATATAAGAGAACCGTGACGTCACTGGGTGAACGAGCGTCGCCGACAACCGTGGAACACTCCCGATTGATTAAGGGGCACAACTAGTGTAACCGCTTAAGAAAAAGGTGATTTTTGGGAATTTATATTAAAAAAACTACTGTTCCAATCATTTCAAAATTTTAGGAATATCTTTACACATGTTTTAAGAATACATAGTAAAATTTTTGAAGAAAAAAATTAAAATTTTTTTAAGTTATCGTCGATCTCCAACGGCGCGACAAAAAAAAGGCCCTTCACTGCTGCAGTGATTCCGGTCTTCTACGTGAATGAAATTTAAAAAAGAAAAATGCTCGTTAAACTAGATAATATTTTCTGTAAAATGAACTACGATGAAGAAAAAAAATCAAGAATTGATAAAATGAAGGCGTTTTCTTTAAAAAAAGTCGAATTTTACCCAAAATTTTGGTCGTTTTTGGACTGCCAAAATTCGATTTTTGATGAGATCAAAAAATCGATAGTTCACTTTACAGAGAACTATATATAGAACATGTACAAACATTTTGATAGTAATCGGATCATTAGTTTTTGAGTAATCGCTGCAGCAAATTCGGAAAATGCTGTTTCGAGAAAAACGCGTTTAAAGATTAAATGATCGTTATACTATATACTATAAATATACACTCCTTAAATGGCTGTGACTCAAAAACTATTTAAGATATCGATTTAAAATTTTGGTTGTTATTTTTAAAGGTATAACCTATCAAAATATGGAAAATTTGAAAATTCTATTTTTTGAAAATTTCAAACTAGTTGTACCCCTTAAACGTCGAGTGAAAGTTTCATTTAATGTATTTATAAAATGTAATATGTCTAAACTTTGCAAAAAAATATTTATCACAAGACTATTCCCTAATTTATAAATAAATCTTTTTTAAAATTTAATAATTTTCTATGTAATTTATATCGCCTACTTGATTCTTGGAAATAATTCAATTTCAAATTGTTAGGTACATTAGAAAGATGAAAACAATTGAAAGCATATTAGTTCATAAATAAACATAAACTTCTCCTTCGGGAAATTAAAAATTAACACTGGAGATTTTTTTGTTTTCAAACTATTCTATTCTATTTTTTTTTTTGATTGAGACTTAAAACAGTGATTATTTTATAAAGTAAAAAAAATGTAGTGGTCATTAGTGATTAGTTCATTAAATTACTAACTACAATTAAGAAATTAGATTGATTAAGACACAAGTTTTGCTCCAAACTTAAGGTCCATTCTAATAAATTATGAAGACATTTTGCTAACAAATCGAACTACAAAATAATTAAAACATTAGATAAATTTACAAATTACATTTGAATAAACATAGCAAATAAATTATTCATTACGTAATTGATTGTAATAGAATTCTAAAAGTATTTTATTCAATTTTAATTTATTACTAAAAAAATAAAAAAACTAAGAATTGAAACAAAAAAATAAAATGAAATTAAAGAAAAAAAATGAGGAAATTAAAGAGAAGAAAAATGATGAATTTAAGAAAAATGATGATATTAAAGAAAAATTATGAAATTGCAGAACAAAAATGATGAAATTGAAGAGAAAAAATGATGAAATTCAAGGGAAAAAATGATGAAATTCAAGGGAGAAAATGATGAAATTGCAGAAGAAAAGTGATGATATTGAAGAAAAATGGAAAAATTCAAGAAAGAAAAGGGTAAAATTGAATTAGAAGAATGATAAAATTAAAGAAGAAAAATGATGAAATTAAAGGAAAAAAAAGAAAATTGAAGAAGAAATGATGAAATTGAAGGGAAAAAAGGAAATGAATGGAAAAAGTGATGAACTTTGAAGAAAAATTATAAACTTAAAGAAAAATTATAAACTTAAAGACAAATTATAAACTTAAAGAATAATGATGAACTTGAAAAATAATGATGAACTTGAAGAATAATGATGAACTTGAAGAATAATGATGACTTGAAGAATAATGATGAACTTGAAGAATAATTGAAAACTTGAAGAATAATGATGAACTTGAAGAATAATTATGAACTTGAAGAATAATGATGAACTTGAAGAATAATTATGAACTTGAAGAATAATGATGAACTTGAAGAATAATGATGAACTTGAAGAATAATTATGAACTTGAAGAATAATGATGAACTTGAAGAATAATTATGAACTTGAAGAATAATGATGAACTTGAAGAATAATTATGAACTTGAAGAATAATGATGAACTTGAAGAATAATTATGAACTTGAAGAAAAGTGATGAAATGGGAAAAGAAAAATTGAAAAAAATTCAAGAAGAAAAATGAAACCACTTGAAAAATGGAAAAATTTCAGAAGAAGAATGATGAAATTCAAGGGAAAAAATGATGAAATTCAAGGAGAAAAATGATGAAATTCAAGGAGAAAAATGATGAAATTAAATTAAAAATTGAGAAAATTGAAGAAAAAATGAGGAAATTGAAGAAGAAGAGAAATGATAGATAAAGAAAAATTGGAAAACTGCAGAATAAAAATGATAAAATTGTAGAAAAAAATGATGAACTTGAAGCAAAATGATGAACTTGAAGCAAAATGATGAACTTAAAGCAAAATGATGAACTTAAAGCAAAATGATGAGATTAAAGAAAATTAAGGAAATTCCAGAAAAAAAATGGTAAAACTTAAGAAAAAAAATGATGAAATTAAAGAAGATCGATGAAATTAAAAAGAAGAAAAATTTTGAAAATGAAGATTCTTCTTGAGGAAATTGAAGAAAAAATCATAGAATTAAAGAAGAACTATGAAGTTAAATAAAAATATGAAGAAAATAAAGAAAAAAAGGAGTAAATTGAAGAAAAAATCTTGAAATTAAAAAAAAAAAAAAAAAAAATGATAAAATTGAAGGAAAAATAAGGAAATTGAAGAAAAAATCGTAGAATTAAAAAAAAATTATGATATTAAAAAAAAAATGAGGAATCTAAAAGAAATGAAGAGATTAAAGAAAAATAAAGAAATTGCAGAGGAAAAATGATGAAATTGAAGAAAAAAATCATAGAAGTGAAAAAAAATTATGAAATTATAGAATGAGAAAAGAGAAAAATGATAGAATTTAAAAAAATATATAAAATCATAGAAGAAAAATGATGCAACTAAAGAAAAATTGAAGGAAAAAATGAAGAAACTAAACAAAAAAATGAAGAAACTAAAGAAAAAAATGAAGAAACTAAAAAAAAAAAATGATAAAATTGCAGAAGAAAAATGATGAAACTAAAGAAAAATTAAAGAAAAAAATGAGGAAATTGAAGAAAAAATCAAAGAAAGAAAAATGGTAAAATTACAGAAGAAAAATGATGAAATTAAAAGGAAACTTGAACTTGAAGAAAAATGATGAAATTAAAGGAAACAATGAGGAGATTGAAGAAAAATGATGAACTTGAAAATAAACTTAACAAAAAAGAAAAATTAAAGAAAAATTAAAAAATTAAAAGAAATCAAGTAATTAAAAACAAAGAAAAAAAGTATATTAGGTTGCCTACTATTTTAGATCACCATCATTAGCTATTAACTATCGCTCCATATCTTTTCTAATAAATACTTTCACAACCGCCAAAAATTTCTACCGTACCTATTATTATCGATGAATTATTACTTATGTTAATTTTAATATTCATAAAACAAAAAACTGAAATAATAAATCCAACACTATTTCCTTTAAAAAAAACAATCATTGACATTCCACAGTGACATTTCACTTGACAAATGGTAACGACTATAAAAATATAAAAAACTAGATATCACCTTAGAATTATATGTCAATCAATTTGGTAAAAGTTCAGTCATAAATGTAAATATATATATATATATATATATATATATATATATATATTATATATATAAATTGAGATATGTTAATCGAAGCAATGTCATTAACTAATAACGGTATCAAATTTTAAACAAGGTTTTTAATAATGTATAAAAACATATCGTGGTGATATTGTAAATTTTGTTAATTGACTTTGATTAAAAACGAAATGTTTGTATTTAATTGCTGATATTAAATTTAAAATTTTATTAATATATACAATGTTGTGGCATTTGATAACTTTTTTCCAGTCTATATGATGAATTGTAAGACAATTAATGTGTTAAAGTAAAATAATTTGTATAAAAATTACGTAAAAAATTATGAATTTTATTTAATTATGATTGTTTTATACAAAATAAAAACTTTCGCTAGCAACTAAAATTTAGAATTTTTTTTTTAAAATAAATAATACATAAAACAAATGGCTCATTGATTCGATTTCGAATTTTAATTTATACAAATGCATATAAATTGAATGTGTTTTTACAATAGTGTTAATTTTGTTAATTTTGTTGTTCAATGTTTCTAATATTAGTTTGTAAATTGAACAATTTAAAAAAAATCGACAGTGTAGAACAATATTTAGAAAAAATGATACTGCTATCACTTTTACAGGATACATAAAAAATAATTTTGCTTAATTAAATTCATCGAACAAATGAAACAAGAAATTAAAAACTTTTTACTGTTTTATTAGCATCAACAAACATTCTTAGAAATTTTATAATTTTTCAAAATATCCGATGTATGTGTTTAAATAAAATGTCACATTTTATAATAAAGGGATATTATGTCATTTTATAATATATACTGTGTTAAACTTATTAAAATTGAAGTTTTTTCTAATATTTTTCTTGACATTTTATGATTGCAACTTTTCAAAATAATACTCAAAAATCAAATTAGTGAAATAGTGTATAAGTAATTCTAATAACAAAATATGAACAAAAGTCTCACTATTTTTAAAAAATATATTATAATTATAAAATTTCTGATGATTTTACCAGCAATTTTATTCAATATTTTAAAATTTTTAGATCATCGAGAATATTCTTCTAAAAATCTATATTTTCCATTTTTATGAAAAAAAAATTGATATTTCAAATTTGCTCGTTCAAATTTTTAAATGTTATAATTTTCTGGATTTCTAATTTTTTGTATTTATGTAAATTTTATAATTTTAAAAAATCTTACAATTTTACATTTGTTTGAGTTTGCATTTTCCGATATTCAAATCGGTAAAGCTTTTCTTTAATAAAAATGCATTTTAAAAAAGGGGAGTGATGTGGCAACACGAGTTGGCAACTTTTTTAATATTATAAATTACTTACATTACTTACTTAATACTTTTATATATTATAAATTGAAATAATTTGAATTGTCACAGTAAAACATTCTTGAATAAAGTTACAAAGGGGGAGTGATGTTGTAACACGTTGGCAACGAATTTCGATTTGAATTCTAGAGGTTTTTGTCAAATTTTTTATGCATTAGATATTTAAATAAATAGTTTGAAATGTCGCAGTAAAACTTTATTGAATAAAGTTGCAGTTTAAAAAAGGGGGAGTGATGTGGCCACGAATTTCGAGTTTGGTTTGAAATATTTTTGTCAAATCATTTTTTATAGTAAAAATTTAAGATAATATAATTTATCCAAAATTGTCACAGTAAAACGTTCTTTAATAAAGTTGCAGATTAAAAAAGGGGGAGTGATGTGGCAACACGAGTTTGCAACGGATTTCTAATTGGCTTCGAAATGTTTCTCTTAAATCAATTTTTGTATATCAGAAATTTAAATATATTAAAATGTTACAGTATGACGTTTTCGAATAAAGTTGCAGATTAAAAAAAGGGGGAGTGATGTGGCAACACGAGTCGGCGACGAATTTGAAATTTACTTCTAGATGTATTTGTCAAATAATTTTTTATGTATTAGAAATTCAAATAAATATTTTGAAATGTCATAGTAAAACTTTATTGAATAAAGTTGCATATTAAAAAAGGGAGGAGTGATGTGGCAACACGAGTTGCCTTTGAGATGTTTTTGTCACATAATTTTTTATGTATTAGAAATTTAAATAAATATTTTGAAATATCATAGTAAAACTTTATTGAATAAAGTTTCATATTAAAAAAGGGAGGAGTGATGTGGCAACATTAGTTGGCTTTGAGATGTTTTTATCAAATCATTTTGTATGCATTGGAAATTCAAATAAGTATTTTGAAATGTCACAGTAAAACATTATTGAATAAAGTTTCAGATTAAAAAAAAGGGGTGTGATGTGGCAACAAAAGTTGGACAAACTTATCCAGAAAAGTTTGATCTAAGAAAATGACTAGATTTTTGATTGAACACATTTTCTACGAGTAGCAAATAATTAAAAAAAAATATTAGTAATAGAGTAAAACATTCTTGAATAAAGTTGCAGATTAAAAAAGCAGAGTGATGTGGCAATAAGTCGAATCATTTTCTATGTCATTAAGAATTTTAAAGATTATTAATAATTAGTAATAAAAGTATTACTTTAACCTCAACTTTCGTCTTTTATTAATACTAATTATTTATTGAATTTATTTTTCTAAAATGAATTTTTTATATGAAATGAATAAATACAATTGTTGTCTTCCTCTGATATGAATTTAAACAAATTATTCTGAGTCAAAGGTGCATGTCATGTAATTATGCAAATTTTTATCGCAAAATTCTTTGACATTGAAATTTAGAGATAAATTAGAAATTACCTATTTCTCATTCAAATTTCATGGTCAAATAAAATTAGAAAGAAATTTCGCGAACAAATCGAACTGATAAATTAAACTAAATTGAAATAGTTAAATATATTAACATAATAAATTTGTATAAAGAACTAGTTAAGGTAATAAATTATTTTCAACAATATAATGGAATTTGCTTTCAAATTTTTGATAAAATTTGCAGTAAAAATAATAAATAAATAGTTGTTTGTTGAAATAAATGACTATACTTTTACCAAACAAATCTGCATAATTTTTCAATAAACTATTTAATATATTTTTTTAGTTTTCTTATATTGTACTTCATGGCATTAATAAATTTTGTTAGAAAATAAAAAAAAACTAAATTTGTCCTTGCACTTATTTGTCAATTATACTTTAGAGTATCTATCATACTTTTGATTATTTTCTGTAATTTTCCACCAGCTCTCCGTCTATCTATTTGCAAATCGTAACAAGTTAAGTAGTAGTATGAGATAGTAGTACAGTATCTATTTATTTAATATGCGAGCAATTCATTTATTATTCGCATTGACAGTTATAAGGAATTGTTTATGCAAATAGTAATAGTAATATGTATGAGAAAACTGGTATCGATTGATAAAAAAAAATCTACATATAAACTTGTGGACAGATGATGCAATTTTATCTTATACGATTTGTATGATTGATTTCGTAAATAATTACTTAATTAAAGTTACTCTGGATAAAAGATTTGTGATTAATTGAGTAATTAGAAAATTAAATCAAAGTTTCTTAACATTTTTGTGAGTGGGTTTATAAAATTTTCTAAAAAAATAGGAAGGTCGTTATAGTATAAATGTTAATAACAATTATAATAAAATTTTATTTTATTAATTAGAAACACTTACCATAACTCCGAAATGATATATCTGAAACAATAAAAAAAATCGTTAGTGCAAAATCAGTAAATAATTATTGCAATAAATTACTTATTTCATATACTTTTGGTTTTAATTTTAACCAAAAAACATTTGAATTAAAATTTATGTTTTTTGAAGCAAAACTTTTTTAAGCGCGACTAGAGGCCAAACCGATTAGTCATTCGCTCTCGATGATATCATTTCTATACAGGTCGATCGTGATTGGTCGTCGTGTCGCGTGAGAAGGTTGAAACAAATGAAAAATCTGGGCCGTGTAAGAAAGGTTTTGGAGATCCAGAAAAAAAGTTTTAAAAAATGGCATTTGGTGGTCGAAAATCAGCTATTGATAAAACTTTGAAAAAAATTTAAAATTGCCAAAAAACATAAGTATTTCAAAACAATTTCATATTTTTCAAATAATTTCATAATGTGCAAAAAAGCATATTTTTCAAATTTTCCAAATGTCTTCGAAATTATTCGAAAAAATTGGAAATTCTCAAAAAATAAATCTAATCCTTTCTGCTTAAGTTAGAAAAAATCTTATCTTTTCTACTTGGTATTTTAGAATATATTATTTTTATCCAGGACAACCTGATATATCCATTAGTTTGAAAGGATACGATCGATTTTTATTTACAAAATTTGTTAGAACCTCTAATTGAATAGTAAACAGTAAAATATTGATTTTAAAATTACTAAGACCCACCAGAAACATTTTTAAGTGCATAAGAAATTCCTTGGTAAAAATTTTATCGACATTAAATTCTAATTGAATAAAAGAATCTTTAAAGTATCAACTAATATCAAAAATATAAACACTAATAATTTTTAAATAGCTAGAAGGTAATTGTGATTATGAAGCTCGAACAAAATTTGCACAAGGTTTCAAAATAATTAAAAAAACATTATATAATTGTCTACTAAAAATTTAGTATTTATTGTATTGATTTATTCCAAAATTCTTGAACTTCTTGAAAAACAGAATTTTATAAATATTATCAATAGTGTCAATAGTTTTAGCATAAACAGAAATTCAGGTTAATGATGCAAAATAAAATATTACATTGAAATATTTTAATTAAAATTAAAATTACTTTAATATAACATTTTTTTGCATTTTTGATAACTATATTATATTTATCATTATTATAATCACTGTCATAATGTTTTTATAATCAATTTTAAGTCATACACGAATTTTCTTTGTCTAAAAAAATGTATCTTTTATAATATTTTGACTATAAATTGTGATTTATACTATTGTTTTATAATATTCTTCCTGTTGACAATTATATTAATGATTTCAAATTTCTGATTCAAATCTGGCACTTTTTTTCAATAACTCTCGAAGACTTTTTTTTGCCATAATTTAGACAGTTCATATTTTTTTTACTAGTTTTTAATTTTGATAACTCTTTTTTTATTTTTCTCCAAATCTAAAACTCCAAATAAGCTCTTAATATTACACAAAATGAATTGTAACGATTGTAATCGATGTTATGTAGGCGAAAGTTTACAAAATATTTAATGAATAAATGATAAATTTATTTTATGACTCATGTCGTGCATAAAATGAATTGTAACGATTGTCACCGATGTTATGTAGGCGAAAGTTTACAAAATATTTAATAAATAATTAATAAACTCGCATTATTACTCATATCGTTTATAAAATGAATTGTAACGACTGTGATCGATGTTATGTAGGCGAAAGTTAACAAAATATTCATAAAAAACAGTAATTGTAATTCAAAAAAATCTTGTATAAGTTTGTAATCCCTTGTTGAACATGCTGAATGATGACACACATGCAGTATCGAAACGTACACACAAAATAGATAATTGTTTAGTGGCGTTTTATTTCGACCGTTTATAAACATTTTAGGAATAAGCTAAAGAAGTACCTTGAATTATTTAATTTCAAATTGAGAACATTTAAAATGAGTAAGTGTATTTCAAATTAAAATTTTAAATCATTGTCCACCACTGTATATGAAGTTATGTTATCGTGTCAATATATCCGTGACATGCAATGTAGATGATATAATATAGATAATAGAGTCTCTCTATTACAAGGGCCCATTATTATACTATCCGATGGGTCATTATCTCATTAAGAACATTTCTCTCTGGACGAGAGAATTAATAAAGAAATTAAAACGACCAAAACCATCAATAAAGAAGAATGCTTTGATGTCGACAAAAGTTCGAAAATTAAGAAAAATAAATAATATAATTCATTAATATTGACAGATGATATAAATATTAATTTGCTTACAAAATAAATTGTAATAATTGTAATCGATGTAATATATTGGCATAAGGTAACAGCTAGGGTTTGTCGTTTTTCAAAAACTGGTTTTAAAAACCGGTTTTTTGGCGAAAAATATGGAATTCGAAAACCGGTTTTTCAGTGAAAAAAGACAGTTTTCACTTCATAAATAGAAAATGACAAATATAGCCAAATATAGAATAGATGAAAGCGTTTTGATTCTTGAAATCATATCGTTTCAATAGCATTTGATATCTTACAGTCTGCAATGGTTCCCAGTAAAATTTTGTATATATTAATTTAGATTTTTATGCCAGTGTATATATTAATTTTGAATCAGTGTGACTTCTTGTTGAAAAAATAACTTGCTCAACTCAAACTTAAAAAAAGAGTTTTAAACCTTAGAAGCCAAAAATTAAAGAACAAAAAACTTAGAATTATTATATTAGACTTTGAAAACAATTAAGCATAATTTGGTCGCAAGTATGAGAATATTTTCTATTTCAGTAGCAATTCGATAGACGTTCTCAGTTTTTTTAAATCATATTTTATTAAACAAAAAAAAAACAATTAGAATGTATAAAATTAATTAATTAAAATTGCTCGGAACAGACAATACCCGAGTTTAGCTTAATTGTATTTAAAACTAAAATTGATATTAACAAGTATGTATCAATATATATCTATTTTTTATTTAATGAATGCTTTTTATTTAAAAATGTATTATTTTTATTTATTCGAAAACTTTCCTTTCACTATCATAAAAATATTTTCATTCCTATATGTGAAAATGATGCATGAATAACGAATAATTAGTTTCAAAGCTATTTAATCAAGATAAACTATTATTTTTTAGTTCTACTAATTAAAATTAAAATAATTTTGTTTACTATTTATAAAATTGAACAATAAATAAATTCAGTCAAATACTATACTAAATTACACTAAATTCGCGGATAAATTACAGAATATTCGAGTAAAAATTTATTTTCTATATAAAATTCGAAAACCGGTTAAAACCGGTTTTTAGTAAAATTAAAATACGAAAACCGGTTTTCTAAAATGTCGGTTTTTGTATAAACTCTAGTAACAATTCAAAAAAAATTTGAATTGTCATGTAAAAAACAATTTAATATCATACTTTGAATGTTGAAAATTATTGGTGTAAAAATTTAAAATTTGACTTCCTAAATTGAACTTTTGAACAATTTGAATTATTTAAAAGCTAAATATAAAGAACACAATTCTTTTTCCTTTCCAAGTAACGCCTATGTATTTCATATATTCTAATAATAAAACCCATTGATAACTATATATCCCAATAATAAGAATGATTTCGACTTTCTAATTCTAAATGCTTTTACCGTCAAAATACCATCTATCGAATTATAATAGTTAATGGGACATGCTTTATGGTTTGTACAAATAAATGAAAATACGTAATAGAAATACTCTAACTTCAAAGAAAAAAATGATAAAATATTAGATTTTATACTTGATTTTTATTTCTTGAAACATATTTTTCAAAATTATTAGCAGTCACTTCAAAAAATAAATAGGAGTGCGCGCATAAGGGTTACAAAATAAATACATCATATAATTTAAATTTCAATAACCTCAAAAATACATAGTTAGCAGAAATAATAAAAATTGGAAAATAATACAACTGGAATGGTTTTTGAATCATTCAAATCGGATGCTCCGTTCTCTCAAAAACTCGATTTGTACTTTCTGCACTCTTTGCTCCGTATCTCTGCAACGGCTGGGCCTGCCTTTGCCTAAAACTAATCAGCACATCTCCCTATCAGTAGGGATCGAATGTTTTTTGAACCATTCAAATCGGTTGATCCGCGCTTCCGAAATCGTCGACGAAAAATTGTATCCACACATACATACACATATATCCATTTTTTGTATGGTATGCCAAAATGTTCAGAAACCTCTAAAACGTAAACAAATGTATAAACTTTTTGCATATAAGCAAAACTATTATATAGTTTTAAGTGGCATTTTGTAAGATTTTTTTTTTTGTTACAATTTATTTTTGTTAATCAAGACTTTAATGTCTTATTTACAAAATTGATATGAGCAAAAAAAATACAAAAAAAACAAAAAAATGCAATACATTGAATATAAAATGATTTTGTAAGATAAAAGAGCATTTCTGCCAATATTACTTCATATTTTATATTCTTGTGTACTACATTTTCAAACTCTTCAGAATTTAGTTTCTAGACACGATTGTGAAAAGAAAACTGGGTTGGGTTTATATTGCACAAAAAGCGACCTAAATGCATCTACAATATGGCAATCACTAATTTTCAAGTTCAAGACTTGTTCAAGAATTTTATTAATTAAGTACTTTGCATTAGTTAAAAATGTTTCCCTAAAGTGGCCCTTGCATAATGCTAATCGACCACCACTGTTACAGATGGTAGATATTCGGTTTACTGAATTAATTCTAAAGACATTTCAATTTCTAGTCGGCTGAGAAGAAGAAATTCAAAGCACATTCCATCCGACACATTTTAATCATTTCATCTTCAAAACCAATCCTCAAGTGTGTGTGTGTATGTGCGGATACAATTTTGTGCCCACGTTTTCGGGCGCACGATCAATCAATGGTTTGAAAAACATTCAATCTCTATTGATAGGGAGATGTGCTGATTAGTTTTTGGCAAAGGCAGATCCAGCCGTTATGGAGATACGGAGTAAAGAGTGCTGGAAATAGAAATCGAGTTATTGAGAGAACTGAGCATCCGAATCAAATGATTTAAAAAGCATTCGATTTATATTGATAGGGAGATGTAGTAATTAGTTTTTGGCAAAGGCAGGATTAACAGTTTTAGAGATATGAGGCAAAATGTGCAAAAAATTGCAGTTTTTGAGTGAACTAAGCATCCGATTTTAATTATTCAAAAAATTTTTTGCTTGAGTTGCTTTTCGAATAAGAAAAACATTTTTTTGTTCCATTTTTTTTTATTTTCAAAAAAACTTTTTTTTTGTATATCTAAAATAATTCAGATTTTAAATTTATATCTACCCAAAATACTAAAGCTCACTTATATACTCGAAATAAATAATTTTGACTATGCAATTCAATTTATATAATTCTTAGAAATATGAGATAAGGTCCTTCATTCTAGCCCGAATGGTTGTCCTATCTCTATCCGAGTGCACATGGAAAGCAAATTAAATGTAAATCGTGAGTAAATTTCTTCTTGGACTTTTAACTATATTTATTTTGATATTTAAATTTATCTAGTATTCCCTCAAATAATTAGCAATAATTTAAAATTTCGACTACAATTGTGACTTGTGCTATTGTTACAACTCAAGTTGGATATAAATACACTCATTGAGCAAATCAAATTCAAAATCGGTTCAGTAGTTTAAGAGTCGCATTACTAAAATATTAATATCCAAAATTTCCAGAAACATTGACAATAGCCATTTCACAGTGTTTTCTATCTGTCGAAATTAATTGAAATTTGTAAAAATTTAATATTTCTGATATAAACTGATTTTTTTTATATAGCCTATAACCTAAGTTGAATATACATGCATAAAATGAGTAAATAAAATTTAAAATCGGTTCAGTAGTTTAGAAGTACATCCCGGACAAACATCGTGATACTAAAATATTAATACACGAAATTTCCAGAAACTGACATTTCACAGTTCTTTTTTACTGTCAAAATTTATAGAAATTTGTGAAATTGCAATATTTTTAATATGACCTGAGATTTTTAATACAGCCTATAACCTAAGTTAGATATATATGTATACGATAAGCCAATAAAATTTAAAATCGGTACAGTCGTTTAGGAGTACATACAGGACAAACATCGTGATACTAAAATATTTACAAAATTTCCAGAAACATTGAAAATTCAGTTCTTACTGTCAAAATTTATAGAAATTTGTAAAATTTTTATATTTCTAATATGACCTAAATTTTTTGATATAGCCTATAACCTAAGTTGGATATACATGTATATGATGAGGTAATAAAATTTAAAATCGGTTCAGTAGTTTAGGAGTACATCGCGGACAAACATCGTAATATTAAAATATTAATATCCGAAATTTCCAGAAACATTGACAACTGTCATTTCACAGTGTTTTCTTACTGTCAAAATTTATAGAATTTTTTAAAATTTTAGTATTACGAATATAACTGAGACTTTTAATATAGCCTATAACCTAAGTTGAATATACATGCATATGATGAGCGAATAAAATTTAAAATCGGTTCAGTAGTTTAGGAGTACATCGCGGACAAACATCGTGATACTAAAATAATAATATACGAAATTTCCAGAAACATTGACAACTGTCACTTCACAGTGTTTTCTTACTGTCAAAATTTATAGAAATTTGTAAAATTTTAATATTTCTAATATCAACTGCGATTTCTAATATAGTCTATAACCTAAGTTGGATATAAATGCATATTGTGAGCCAAAAAAATTTAAAATCGGTTCAGTAGTTTAGAGGTTTATCCCGGACATCGTGACACGTACTTTATATATACATTTCTATGTACATATATTTATGATACAATTTTAATCACGACTTTGTTTGATTGATTCAAATGAATGGATGCATCTTAGTCATAAATCAATTATTTATCTTGAAGCATAAATATAAAAAAAAATTATCTGTAATAAAATGTATCGAAAACCTAAAACTTGTTTTGCTTCTTTTATCTGAAAGGTAATTATTAATTCCTTGAGCCGAAGAAGAAAACAAATAACTAGAATGTTTTTTTTTGTAATTATCAAAATGAACAAACATTAATATATTTTTACGTGTGTATGATAATGCGTGTTTTTGGTCTGTGATATCAAGCAACAGTGATGTACGTTTTCAAAAAAAAATGTAGATACACAAGTACATTTAGCAGAAAATAATTATCATATATGAACTGGCATTATGCAATATTCAATATTTTTTTAATCGAGCTGATATAATTTTTGAAATTTTTAGTAATTTCAGTCATTATTTCTCTCAATTTTTGTAACAATTCTATTACCCAGTATGTTGAAATTTCTTTTTCATGTTACAAAAATATATTTAGTTTGATTTATTATTCATGTTGAGAAATAAACGTAGGAGGAAAGGTACAAGTTTTTATTCCAAGATTTATAGACTGAATTAAAATAATGATTTATCAAATACACGATTATTATTGATTATGTTTAATAGAGAAAATATAGTTTAGGAATTTAAATTACATCACAAGTAAGACATACATACATACATATACTTATATATATATATATATATATATATATATATATATAAATATAAATTTGTATGTATGTGAAAAATCTTGTTAGGATGTATGACTCGAATAAACAATTAAACAAAAATTAAAACTTAAATTTTTTTGTCCTATTCGAAAGACTACAGTATCATTTGAGTTTTTATACCAAGTAACAAGTAATTTTTCTCGAATTTTAATGAAAAAACCAGGCACAAGTTACATAACTACTCAAAAAATGTATTAAAGTTCTAAAAACTTGTACACATCCCACGCATCAAAAGATTTCTAATAAATCAAATATTTTCTGTATTCTGTATACTAAATACTAAATTTATATATATATATATATATATATATATATATTTTCTATACAATTTCAAATATTATGATTTTGTGAACATCTATCACTAGATTAGTAGCCCATTTCGACAATGGTTTGTAGAAAGTTGTGATTTATTTATTTTTTAACAAATAAATCACTTTTGTAAAAGATTTTTGTTGTAGGTAAATATTTGGAATAAATTTGAAATATTTTTAGTAAAAATTTGGAATGTGTGAGATAGTTTTTGAAGCAACTATTGCAAATAAAAGCTGATGGTGTATGGTTGAATTACATTCATATTTTTTTTAGTTTTTTCATCCAAAAATGTACAAAGAAATTTGTCAGTCTCAATAATTAAGTACTGTTCTAAATAAATATTTATTGGAATTTTTAAAAATTTCTCATTTAGATTGTTAAACATCGAATACAAATCACCAACAAATTATTTTATTTTTTAGCATCAATATAAAATTTATAATAAAATTGCATTTGATTGAAAACCAAGTTGAAGGGGTTAGCTGTCCCAAAGACTTCTCTTAATGTTTATTTTTTCGATCAATTTTTATTTTCCAGTTTTTTTATAATACGTATATAAAAAAATACGTATAACCCTAAATTTTCAACCTCCTATCACAAACCCCTTATATTTTATAAGAATTATCATAGTAATTATATCTTTTTTAAATAATTGGTAACCAGTTACCAATCGGTTTATCTTATTACCAAGACAGGTAAAAATATAAACAAATAAATAAATAAACAGATAGACAGGTAAATTAGAGAATATGTAGACTGGTAGAGAGAACAAGTGGTAGATATACGATTATGAAGACAGATGAACAAGTAGACAAAAAAATTGCAAGACGGGAAAATTTGGTAAACGAAAAAATTACAAGACGGAAAAATTTGATAGACGGGAAAAATTGCAAGACGGAAAAATGGCAAGGCATATCAAGACGGAAAAAATTTCTAGTCGGAAAAATTTCCTAGGCAGATAAATTTCCTTGACAGATAATTTCTATACATTTAAATATCTAGGTAGATAAATTGCCAGACAGATAAATTTCTAGACATTTAAATTTCTATGCAGATGAATTGAAAGACAAATTTATAGACAGAAAAATTGCAAGACAGATAAATTCAGATAAATTGCTAGACTGAAAAATTGTTTGACAGATAAATTGTTAGACAGAAAAATTGCTAAACAGAAAAATTGCTAGTCAGATAAATTAGTAGACAGAAAAATTGCTAGACAGATAAATTTCTTGACAGATAAATTTTTAAACAAAAAAGTTTCTAGACAGTAAAATTGGTAGAAGCGAAAATTGGTAGGCGGATAAATTTACTAGACAGAAACATTTGTAGACTAGACAGAAAAATGGATAGGCTAGACAGAAAAATAGGTAGAAAGATAAATGAGTAGATAGATAAATTGGCACACAGTAAAATTGGTAGACAGGTTAATTAAATCAGTAGATATCTAAATTGGTAGACATTTAAATTGATAGACAGCTAAATTGATAGAAATCTAAATTGATAGAAATCTAAATTGATAGAAATCTAAATTGATAGTCTGGTAAATAGTAGAGATTTAGACAGATAGTTATATAGACAGATATACTTGAAGTCCAGAAAACTGGTAGACTAGATATAACAATCATGAATTTTTGTCCAAATTTTTACGTAAAACAATGAAGCGTGAACGGGTACAGCTAGTATATAATAAATCTAATAACGACCTTTGAACTGTACCTTGAGGAACACCATAATTGATTATATTTTTCAGTTTTTTGTAACAGTTGAATCGATTCGTATATAATTTGTGTTGTATTGTAAAAATATACAATTTGTTTTATATATTTTATACTCAAAACATATTGAATTATCGAATACAAATCACCAATTATAAATTATTGTAATTTGTAGCGCTGATATAAATTTATTAATAAAATTGCATTAAAAATAATTCAAGGATTCAATAGAAATCGTTGGTAATTCTAATAACACTTAGACTTTGTTGAGATCCAAAATTTTAAAAATATTCTACAAATAAATTTTATAAATTATTTATATATAATAAATCTAATAAGGACCCTCGAACTATTCCTTGAGGAATTCCACAATAAATAACACGTTTGTGTTTCCTAACAATTGAATTGTTTTTAATATACATTTTGTCATACATATTTTGTACTCAAGACCAATTGAATTATACATTTATTTTTTTATTTTCTATTTTTAGAAATTGTTGTAATTTGTTGCATCGAAATAGAATTGGATTGAAAATAATTAAAAATAATTTAAGATAAAAATTCTAGTTCAAGTTGTTAGGATCCAAAATTCTAAAAATATTTAAGTCTATATTATAAATTAAATTTATTCATACAATAAATTTAATAATGACCTTTGGAATGTTCCTTGAGGAACCCCATAATTGATAACATTTTCATTGATACAATTGAATTGTTTCGAATCTAACTTGTGCTGTCTTCTAAAAATATACAAAAAATAAAAATATTCTACAATTTTATAAACTATATACAATAAATCTAAAAATAGCCCGTATAGAAATATTCATCTTATATTATTAAAAATAGTAGATGGGAAAATCGATATACGAACAAGTAAGTAGACGGAAAAATTGATAGGCAGAAAAAACGGTAGACAGATAATTTGCTAGACGGATCAATAAAGAAAATATTTGATTTATTTAACAAATCTAGAAGCATTTGAGAAACTTTAATAATTTATTTGGCTCTACCATTACTTCAATTTTAAATAGTTCTGCACTCCATAGAATGCGCCACTATATGTAGCACGTAAATTTACTATTAGGTTTAAACCTAAGATCAGATTTATATGAATATATAAACGTGATTAATTTGGGTAGAAAAAACAAGAACAAAATATAGACAAAAAAATGTATTTACGACTAAATTACAATTGTTTTTACAAAAATAAATAATCTATTATATTCTTTTTAGTTCTTTAAAAATAGATTTGAATTTTAAGAATAGATAGATTTGAAAACTAAACGCTAAACCAAGATGAAGCACATTTGTTCTGATTTTACTACCTTTTATTTTTTTTTTAAATTGTTTGAATATAATAGTGGCCCTTAAAATGTTCTCTGAGGCACACCATAATTGATTTTTTGACACTGTTGAAATGTTTCTAATTTAATTCATGTTGTATTGTAAAAATATATAATTTATCCAATAAATTTTGTACTCAAGACAAATTGAATCATACATTTTTTATTTTCTTTATAAGAATCACCATTTATTTTAATTTTGTAGCATTGATGTAAAATTTCTAATAAAATTGCAATAAAAATAATTTAAGATAAAAATTATTGGTTTTCCTAATAATGAGACTTTGTTACGATCCAAAACTCTATAAATATTTAAAAATATATTTTATAAATTAAAATAATCCTATAAAATAAAATTATATAAATCTAATAATGGCCCTCGAACTGTTCCTTGAGGAACTCCACATGCGATAATATTTTTTCGTTTTTTTGTTGTCTTTTAAAAATAAACAATTAGTCATATACATTTTGTACTCAAGACAAATTGAATTATAAATTCTATTTCTATTTTCCAGGGGCATCAGCCTGCGCCAAATAACAGACGGCAAAAACTTCATCCAAATGATCCATCATCGTGGCCAAGGTCTTATGGACTGCGACTACAGTAGACGAAGAAAAACCATCGACGCATTTTTGGAATCCTTCAACAAGGACACCAGAAGAACCTACTCAGTATCAAGAACCAGCAACCACACCAGGAACCAGGGACAAAAATCTTCTGGCGAATCTGTTGATGATCAATCTGATAGTTCCTCTGATGGTTCTCCTGATGGTTCCCTTGATGGTGAATTGGGTAAAGATCGTCAGGACGAGAGGAGCAGAATAGAAAGTTTTATAGAAAATGGTGTCTTGGCACCTGAAGATTTAGATTTTAATTGGAACCAAAGACGAGTTGGTGTACACAATGCCACTTTTGTAATTATCAAGTCGATGCAAGAAGTTCCTAGAGACATGAGGAGTTGGTTGAATTATGCCAAAATGAAAAGGCAGTGTGAGAGGAAGCACAGGGAATTAAGAAGAAACTTCAAGAGACGTGAAAGACACGCTGACAAAATCAGGAGGTTGAAGGAAACCAAGGAGTTGCACCCAAGGTAAATACTGGTTTTAAACCTTATTTTTTACTGTTGGTGAAAGTTTGTTGTGCCAATTAATACCAAATCCTTTGGATCTTTTCCTCCTGGTTAGGTTCCGACGAGGTCTCACCGATTTCTTCATAGCCCCTGGCACAAAATGGTGCGGAATGGGAAACAGGGCAAATAGTTACACAGAATTGGGCGGTTTTACATCTGTCGACAGTTGTTGTAGGATGCACGACTCCTGCACTAATATCATAAGGGCTGTGGAATCTAAGTACGACTATTTTAACTTCAGCCCTTTCACTGTTTCGCATTGTGGGTGCGATAGAAGGTAGGGGACGATGGCAGATTTTTTTTGCCTAAAATTGTTTTGTGTTTTGTGTGGTTTTATTATAAAGTTGAATTGTGGATTAACCAACAGTATTTTCTACTGGTCTGTGTTTGGGTTGTATTTCTACTCTTGTATTGTCACTAACTTTGTCATCAATACAAATGTTGATCTTTCTGGTTTTCTTCACATCCATTAGACAGGATGTTGGTGAACTTTATTTGGAAAGAATTGACCAAACAAAAGGCATGCTCTGGTATAATTTTTTGTATTCTAACAAATCTGATACAAACTAATGTCAATGTATCATATTGGTATGGATTTACCTTTATTGGTGGTTATTGTGGTGTTATTATCTGGAGATAAAATGAAAAAAGGCTGATTTCTTTAGAGTTTGTTTTTAAGAAAGGGACCAGATTTTTGATTGTCATCAAAATCGATGACAACTTGTTTAAACATAACTTGTTTTTACTTCTATGAACATAGCAACTTTTTTGTGACCTCTCTGTTTGTTTTCACTTGAATTTTTCCATCCTTCTAAACTTTTAATTGATGGCAATTGCGATTTTTGTTTCTGGATGCAATTTGGAGACCAAGAAGTGTATTTTATGCAATTGGTTTTTTATATGGAATTTTTTGCTTATTGGAGATAAAGAAGAATTTCTTATAAAAAGTTAGAGACCTGAAATGTGACTATATAAGGCATGCTCTTGCATAATCTTTAATTTTCTAACAATTCTTCAGCTTTGATAATTGAAACTTGACACAAACTAATGTCAATGTATCATAATAGTATGGATGTTTTTGGATCTGGAAATAATTTGGACTAAAAGGTTAATTGCCTTGGAGTTTCTATTTCCAAAAAAGTGACCAGTTTTTGGATTGCCATCAAAATCTAGAACAAAAACATTCTAAATCTAACTTGTTTTTGTCTCTGATCTCTGATCTCATGTCTCTGATCCCCAAAGAGAGTTACTTTAACTAAAATCATCATATTTGAAAATATGTCCAGAAATAATATTTAAAAGTATATCAAGTTGGCATAGATATATCGTTGATAATTTTTAAGTTTGTTTTTGTTTTAATTTTGTTGGAATCAATTAGAAAAGAAAAAGACGTCTACAATAAGAAAATCATTTCATTTTGAGGTTTTGCTCCTAAGATCACCATAAAGACTTAAATAAATCAAAAACAAACAAAAAACCTATATGGCTAAGAATTTCATCGAAATAAATAGGATATAATTAAATTATATTGCTGCGATAAAAAACGAAGGAACAATAGATTTGAATCGTAAAACTAAACTCTTATTTTTTTTAATAAAATTAAGGGAAAAAATGCAACAAAATAAAAATAATGGACATTTTTTTTTATATAATTTATTTTTGTTAGAGAAGACTTTAATGTCTTATTTAGAAAATTGACATGTTCAAAGAAGAAAAAATACAGTAAATTGAATATAAATTAAAACAGTTGGAATAAAAATAAAATAAAAACAGTAATACAAAAATAATAAACAAGCAATCGATTAAATAAATTAACAATTTACAAAATAAAAAAACAAATCGACTGAATAAAAAGAAAATCGACTTAGTAACCACGGTAGACTTACTAAGTAGAGAATTACCATTGTATGGCAATGATGTGTCGTTAAAATAATTCGAAAAATGCAAAAATAAACAATTGGCTAAAAAGAAAAGAATTATTGAGAAAAACCTTGTAATACATATAGAAATTCGATTTATTAGAAAAAGTTTACCAATTTCCACCGAGAGAGAAGAAATTGCTACTAAAGATCATCAATCCAAATAAGTTTGGGAACTTTTAATTTTACAAATATATACTAAATCTTCTTTGCACTCGTTTTTTTTCAAAACAGAATAAAGATCTACATAATAAAAAATCATCCGGTGAACATCCAACCTTTTCTCTATTTGGTATTAGTATATATGACATAAAATTAGCGAATTAATTTTTTTAACGAAAACTTAAACTTCTTCGGGAAGTTAAGAATTTAGAGCGCCGAAAAACAAGTGTATTTATTCAAAGAACAATAATTTTATACAAATTTGAGAACCTTTAATTTTCTTATATACAAAATCCTCTCTGCTCTCGTTTATTTTTTTAAAACTGAATAAATATCTACACAATAAAAAATCATCCGGTAAACTTCCCAACTCTTTCTCTATTTGGTATTATTGGTATATCAGAGTCATAATAGTGTTAACTTAAATGGGCATTGAGAATTCTTGTCTTTTAAGGCGGCAATAAATATTACGACAGTAATAAAAACGTTAACGTTAACGTTTACGTTTGTATTTTAGAAATCCAATTTATTTCGAGATAATAATACAAAGATTCGTAAAAATCGGGCGCCTACATGGTGGATGGGGATAGACTCAGATCGAGGAATTTTTTCAATTGACAGTTTTCTACTTCGTGAAGAAGTTTATGTTTTTGTCAAAAAATCCGATTTGCTAATTTTATGTTTTCTCCTAGACGTTTCAGGTCATTCTGAATAGAATGAGACCGAATTTGAAAAAAAAGTATGTGTGATTTTTTACTTTTCGTCGTCGTTTTTTCAAAAATAGTTGAAACGATTTCAACAATTTAAAAGCCATTCGATGTATCTCGATGAGGACTATAATTTATCAATTTTGTTCAAAGATCAGCCAAGCCGTTTCTTTATAAATACCAAAAAAGTGAAAATTTTTTTCCCACGTTTTGGCCAAAAATGCCAACTCAATTTTTAAAATTTAAAATCTATTCAAAAGATTTTATTTAGGAATAGTGCTAATTAGTTCCGGAAAAAGATCGTCCGAGCCGTTTTTCGTAATTGACTGTTGCAATTATTTTGATTTTTCATGTTGATAGACATCGTGGTCCTAAAGAACATTCTGATATCTTATGGCTCTACGGTAAGTAGTCTAAATTTTGAAAATTCTTCAAATTAGAAAAGTGATAGTCAAAATTTGTATCAAAATTCGCTTTGTGATGGGATGAGTCAAAATTTGAATATTACAAATTTAAAAACCATTTTTTGAAATTACTGGGAAAATAAATCTACAGAACTCTAGTGGTGTAAAAAATGTTACCATTAATTTTTAAGGAAACGTCGATGAAAGGTATAATTGTAATAAAATTCAAGAAAACGCCACTAATTTTTTCAAACTTTGATGAATTTTTAAAATTAAACTACTTGTCGTGAGGTCGTAATATTTCAGTAAGTTCTATAGGACCATGATATATATCGCCAAAAAAGTTCCATAACAATCGGTTTAAATTTTGTTTTTTACAAGACAACGGCTCGGTAGATTTTCACCTAAAACTAATCAGTATCATTCCAAACTAATATCTTTCGAACAGTTTTTGATTTTTTGAAATCGATTTGGTATTATGAGCCTAAATGTGAACGGAAAGTTTAATACTTTTTCTGAATTAAAAAGAAACGTTTCGGTCGATCGTCCCACAAAACTTAATCTCGATAGTCCTCATCGAGATACATGGAATGGTTTTTAAATTTTTGAAATCGGTCCAGCCGTTTTTGAGAAAATGTCGATTTACGGCAAAAAATCTGTTCACACACACACACATACTTATTCCGAATTTGGACTCATTCGATTAAGATTGACTTTAAACGTCGAGAAAACATAAAATTAGCGAATCGGATTTTTTTATGAAAACAAACTTCTCCTTGGGGAAGTTAATCAATAGCGAAATAATAAGTGAAAATTAGCAAAATGAGAAAACAATCAGCAAATGTCAGTAAAGTGACAGTGACTCTTAAATAGATAAATAACCAAATAAGAAAACAAATGAACGTTTATACAACAAATCAATAATTTGAGATGCAATATCTAGACACGCTTGTTTTTAAAAAATGATAGTATAAATAATACATAAAGTATAAATAAAAATCTTAATTTAAAATGATATTTAAATATAAGCAATCCTATCAAAAAAAATGCACGTAATTGCAGTAAAACTTTTGTACGATTGTAGGAGAAAGAATTCAAAGTAAGGTTCATTGGTAATATGGTAACACTAGTAATATATACATTTAGTAATGTCAACTACTATAATTTGAAACAATAAACTTGCCCTACATTAAGTTAATTAATTACTATCATACTTCAAATATTGTACGATTGGTTCGAGATAACTTAAGCCATAAAGACATAAATTCTGCCAGCAAATCGTCTATGTCTGCACCAATTTTAGTGCTATATATTTCGCAGTTGATTGAAATGGAGACTTGGTCTTTGTTAGATTTTGTTTAAAAAATTTATAATGACGGCATTGACTATTCTTTTCGTCAGTCCCTATTTCCTTTAAAATGTTTATCTATGCCGATTTCCTTGTTGATATCGATACGCGTACAACGTTGATGCCGATACGCATTCAACGACAGATCTCTATTCACATACGCGACGACCAATCACAATCGACCCGTATTGAAATGATATCATCGAGAGCGAATGAGGAATCATTGGCACTCGACTCTTATCTTATCGATTCTTATCTGCCGTAACGCACTTCCGTTGCATTTGTACGGATTTACACCCTAGTTGCACCTGAGAAATTTTTACTTCAAAAAATAATTATTACAAAATAACCTTATGTCAGGATTCGTTTGGTTATCTTTGGAAAAACTAAGTTTGGCTGGTACAATCAGAAATTATATAAAAACTAGCAAACCCGACGAACTCCGTTTCGCCACCAGTTGGTTTCGTGAGAAAGATGAAGAAATTTTTTGTTTATTCATATTTGAAAAGGAAAAATTTGATTTTATTATACAACAGTAATGAATTTAATTCGATTACAAAAATGAAGTGTTTTTTAGTTGAACTTCTCTAAGGAAATGAAAGTGAATCCGCAAATTATCCGTTTCATTGAAGTGCTCTTTGGTAAACCACATTTTTTGTTTTCTGGTCTGAGGTTAACACAAACAGAGCGGATGGTTTCCGAACTCGTATACAGGTATAATTGCCCATTGCCCATGTGAAAAACAATGATTTTCTAAATAATCTATTTGAAATTTATCGCGCAAACACTAAGCGATTGGCCTTGCGACTTGTTATTGCAAACTGGAAATTGCAATCGTTTGAAGTCAAACGGAAGACCAGTCGGAATCATTGGTATGTCACCAAATCGCCAGCAATTTTTGATTGAATGGTGAAATTCAGTGCGTGTACATCATTATTGTTTGCGGCAAGAATTGCTCGTTGACTTAATCAAGCATAATTCTGATAATTCTCACTAATGTCATTACTCGAATTTTTAATCACGGTGCGTAAAGTTCTTAGCTATAAACCTTGCGGAGCCCGAGACCTTTCCAACGAATGCAAAAATGTCGAAATCGGTTCGTGCATTCTGGAGTTAAATCGTCAGGAAGGAAAACCCGACTTATTTTTATATATATAGGTAAATACTGTTAAACATTTGCCTTTAGCGATGGAGGTTATTTTGGTATTTTGAAACATAATACAAGTTTTATCGATTTATTACAGAATATAGATATTATTATACAGAACTTCATTAAAGTTTATTATAAGGTTATGTGTTTCTTGACGTACAGATAGAGAGTGTCCCTTGTGTTCCTTGTAGAGGTCCTCTGTCCAGCCGGAAATATAGAGTCTATAGAATGTAGAGTGGAACTCGAGAGATGTAGAGTAATAAATGTGGTAGTATGCACCACATAGAGGCATAAATGTGACGGTAAATAGGTAGGAGTGTCGGCGCATAAAATACAAATTTGAGACTAACTTTTGGCAATCTTTTGACATCAAACTGCAACAAACTTCACCACCTCAATTCATTAGTACAACCCATCTTATCTCACACACCCTTTATCATCTCATCTAACCCTTAAGCAGTCTACCATCCTCTACCCCCGGTCGTTCGAAGAGAGGCCTCTCCTCCCTGCTGCGCGTGCCCGGCACCGAGTGGTGCGGCCTAGGCTACGGCGTCACGAAATACACGCAACTCGGCGGCTTCTCGAAGGCGGACCGCTGCTGCAGGCAGCACGACATGCGCTGCAAGCACTGGATTCAGGGCTTTAGCGAAAGATACGGATACTTCAATTGGGGTATCAACACGCTGATGCATTGTAGTTGTGATCAGAGGTAAGTGGGATAGAGGATATTAGTTGGGTGAGAAATAAATATTTGTATGAAATTGATTTGGCTATCGATAGGTGAGCGTTTGTGTCTTTATGTATGTGTTGATTTTATTAGTGACATTCATATAAAGTATTTGTGTTGTAGATCAAAAAATAGTATGAAATAGAGTTTTGTTGGTGATGCATGTGTTTTGGTTTTTATTTGGTTAATGTTGGTGTTTTTGCATGTTTTGTGACTAACTAATTAATTTATATTTGATTATGGTAGATTTATATATATATATATATATATATATATATATATATATATGATATATTTTTGATATGACATTTTTTTGGCCAATACTTCGAATAAAATATAAACTAACTGTAAGTGGAATTCTGTCTTAAGGCAATTAGGGCATCGTGCCTTAAGGCAAATTGCTGAAACTTCCCGTACCAAAAATTATTATTTTTTTTAAAAACGATTAACATTTTTGAAAAATAATTACTTCGAAAAAATTAGATTTTTGAGAAACTATAAATTTAACAAAAAATTACTTTTTTTTTGGAAAAAAAAATTAAAAAAAAAATTAAAAAAAAAAAATTTTTTAAATCTTTTTTTTTGAAAAAAAATGTTTTCTTTATTTTGACATATGTTGGAAGATCTAAACTTTTTTTCAAAGCAATCGTACTGCTTTATCTGCATAGAGACAAAATGTCAAAGCGCGTAAGCGCCGCGTCGCCGTCTAACGAATAAACATTGGTACGGAACCCATAGAAATGTAAACAAAATTTATACTTATTGTTAAAATCTCTATAAAATATCTGATAATTTGATGTGCATATGTCTAATGATCATTTTTGACCGCCAAATGGCATTTTTTTTTACTTTTTTCGTTAGATCTCCGAAACCGCTAGACCTGCCTTCATGAAAATTTGATCAGTTCTTCATCTTGTTAATATAAGTAAAATGTTAAATGCTCTTAAAAACTGAGTTACCGTTTTTGGCATTTTTTGCCCCATATCTTCGGAACGGCTAGACCTGCCTCCGCCAAAAACTAATCAGCACGCCTTATCAATACGAATCAAATGTTTTTTGAATGATTCAAATCGCTTGAACCGTGTTCCCGAAATCGCCGACGAAAATTTGTATCCGCACGCACACACACACATACATCCATTTTTTCTAAGGTATGCCAAAATGTTCAGAAACCTCTGAAACGTAAAGATATATAAAAATTTTCATTTTCGATTTTTTTGCGATTACTATAACTTACCCTACGGGAAGTTAACTAACACTAAAATGACTCATGAAATAAGGGTCGGTGAATGGAGGGTAAAAATTTAGGACCGTATGTGTTTTTTTAACAACGCATAAAAAATAAATATTTTATTAATAACTATATTCGAAGTTAAATTAATTATATAATATTTCAATTAAGGTATAGTTTAATTATGTCAAAATTAATAAATTATTCACATTAAATTTTTTATTTCGTGACATTTTTTGCAAAAATAATAACGCTAGATATTACAATTTTCTCATGCAGAATCTAACATATATCAGCATTTATATAGAAATTGCAAGTGAATTCCAATTTTAAAATTTATTTATCAAAATTAATGAAACTTTATAAGTTTAAACAAGAACTAGTTTTTCCTAGAACAAATTTTTTCTTTGTTATTGTTTTTTTTTAACTTCAACCGATTCATTACAATTAATCTATAAGTCTGGTACAATAAAATCTTATAATTAGATATTTCTTCATATAATAATTCACTTCAATACGCATCTTTTGCAATAAAAATAATAACAAATAACACATCTGTATCAATTTTCAATAAACAAAACAATTATACTCTTCCAATTCAATAATTATTACAATATAATTTTTCCGTTGCATTCCACGTGGATATCATCTTACTAATTTAATTTGCATATATAGTCTTATTATACTAAATTATAAGATTTTTTTGTAACAGTTTCCGTTCCAATAACACATTTAAAAATGACATACGATTTATAATTATAGTAATTAATAATAGATACTTTATTCTTCTAACAAAACTAGGAAGAATTTTGTTATCGAAATCTGAATTGGGCTAAGGAGTTTATTTAAAAAAATTAATAAAATTGTAGTAAAAATAATCAAATTAGAAAATCATCAAAATAATCAAATTAGATAAAAAATCTTGAAGATTCTCAAGAAGATCAAAATAAACATCATTTTTATTGTATGATTTTTATCTAAAACAGTGAAGATCAAATCAAGGTGCAAATTTCCAATTGAAAAATAATAAGAAACGCAATTTTGTTAAAAAATATTAATAATAAAAATTATGCTGTATAATAAATAGTTTGACAAGTTTTGAATATAATAACAATAGCTATAAATCACATTTGAAGTTGGAAAAAATATTAATATTAATTATTTCTATTTTTTTTTAATTTGAAATTTTGCTTTATTTGACTTAAATACATACATTGATTTTTACATAAAAATACAAATGTGTGTATTCAAGTCAAATAAAGCAAATTCTCAAAATAAAAAAAAAATGTGTTAAAGAATAATAATTATGTGTTAATAAATAAAGAATAATAATTATGTGTTAATAAATAAAGAATAATATTTATGTGTTATTAGAAATGTTCTTTTAAATTAATTATTTATATAAAACATTTTATTCTTTGACATCTCGCTTGCTTTTAGGAAATTACATACATTTTAATATTGTAAAAAATAAATGAAAATAATTAATTAATCTAAATGTATAACAAAAAGTATAAACTTCTGGAAAGAAATTAGATAGAATAAATATAATAGACAAAACCACTGATTTTTTACCCCTGATGTCTCTCTCTATCTTTCAAGAAATATCTCAAAATCATCAAAACGAGTTGAAGGGTTTCTTTTTACACAGATTCCCACCGATTTCTATTTTTTTTTTTTTTTAACTAAAAGGACACACACAGACATCACAGATGTCCTTTTCGACATGTCAAGACGTTTACCTGTTGTCAATTACAAAAAAAAAACTTGTAAAACTTTTAAAACTTTTGCTTTCGTTGAAAAAAAATCTGGACAAACATTCATCTAATTCAAAAATATAAAACTTTAAAATTAACTATCAAAAAAAAATTTGTAATATGTAACAACATTGTTTTATCAAAGGATACATCTATTAGGTACGAGTTTGATCTAATTCAAAAAAAAAATAAAAAAAAAAAAAAAAGAAATGAATAAATAAAAAGAATAAATAAAAGAACTAAAAATAAATAAATAAAAAGAAAAAATAAATAAAATAATTAAAAAAAAAATAAGTAAAAATAGAAAAATTAAAAAAATAAAAAATTAAAAATAAATAAAGTAACAAAACAAAAAAATAAAAAAGACAACAAAAAAAAAATAAGAGAGAAAAAAAATAAAACAAAAAAAATTTAAAGGAATAAAGAAATAAAAAAACCAAAAAATATAAAAAAATAAAAAATGAAAAACAATAATAAAATAAAGAAAAAAAATAAAACAAAAAATTTGAAAATAAAAATAAATAAATGTAATAAAATAAAGGAAAAAGAAGGAATGAAAAAATATAAAAAATGAAAAAACAAAAAATAAATAAGATAAAACAGAAAAAATTTAAAAATAAAAATGAAGTAAAAAAATAAAGGAAAAAATAAAGAAATAATAAAAAAAAAACAAAAAAAATAAAAATAAAAATGAAGAAAAATAAAAAATAAAGAATAAAAAACAAAAAAAAAAAGAAATGAAAAATATAAAAATTTAAATAAAGAAAATAAAAAAAGAAAAATTAAAAAAAACTAAAAAAAAGAAAATAAGAAATAAAGAAATTATAAAATAAAATTAGAAAAAAATAAAAAAGTTTAAGAACAAGAACAAAAAAAATAAAAAAATAAATAAATATAAATAAAGTAAAAAACATATGAAAATAAAAATAAAAAAATAATAAAAAATAAACCAAACAAAATAAAAAAAGGCGAATTACTTAATCAAAATTTGTTTGACACTGCCAAATATTAGCATAAACTTTTTATTATCATTTTGAATCATTTTTTCTATAAATCCATTATATATCCTACAGGCAAGTTTTATTGGCCTATAAATCTAATCCAGTAGGCAATGTTGATTGGTGCATCAGATAAAAAAAATGCATCGTATAGGGATTTAAATGCATTTTGTGTACTTTTTAATAATTCATTTAACCATGTACAATGGGTTATCGATGTTTTAAACACTGGCGAAAAAGATTTTTGAAAATAAGTGCTAAAATACTATATGGCAAATGTTGTGCAGGAATTTCTGATACTCTAAATTAAAAGTCTATTTAGAGCAAAGTGACTTCCAAAAATTCTAAAGAAACTGGAAAAAGTATCTGCAAACACACATAAATATATATCTATCTATTTATATTAAATCTGGACTAAATCACAAATCGCTAAAAACTTCGGACAACACCCAAAAATCCACAAACATCCGAATCCAGTTTTCTGTTTGCAAAAGAGCCACTGCCTACTACTTTTTACCAATACTTTTGTGAATTTCTCAAGAAATTTCCAAAAAGTTGAATGTAGAGACTCGTCATTAATATGTTACATTGTTGTGCATATTGACATTTAAAAAAACAAGAAAAAAATAGAGTCAACAAAGTCAATGTTGACCTGAAGACAAATTGGAGCGCGGTCTAATTCTCCCACGGTAAAGGATTTTTAACATCGGTGGTCAAAATTATAAAAAAAAACTAATTAGAATTTTTGATAAATTATTTGACAAGATGTTTGATTTGGATTTTGCCTTTAGGCAAGTTGCATGAACTTTTTCATATAAGTATATGATAGACTTAATATCAATTTAGATTTAACAACTTTTATGTCGGTAGATTGTTTTAATTCCCTACATAGTTAACTTTAGGATTTGGATTTTATTCAAAAATGTATTTTTTTTTTATTTTTTTTTGTGTCTACCACTGCTCTAATCGCTAACGATGTTTACAAAATGCAATTTAGTTGCAATTAGCACAACCGCCGGCGGTGTTCGGGACGATTTTTTTTCTTTCTATTCCTAACAAGTCAAAGGCACGTTCCTACTTCTGAATACCTGAAGATTTATTGTTTTTGTTTGTTTTAAAAGTAGAAGTAAACCTAGAAGGCACAAATTGCTATTTTTAACTTCCCGAAGGAGAAGTTTATGTTTTCATCAAAAAACCCGATTCGCTAATTTTATGTTTTCTCGACGTTTCAAGCCATTCTGAATCGAATGAGACCAACATTTGGAAAAAGTATGTGTGTGTGTGTGTGTGTGTGTGTGTGTATGTGAACAGATTTTTTGCCGTAAATCGCCGTTTTCTCAAAAACGGCTGGACCGATTTCAAAAATTTAAAAGCCATTCGATGTATCTCGATGAGGACTATTGTTTGTCAGTTTTGTGCGACGATCGGCCAAACTGTTTCTTCGCAAATAGCAGAGAAGTGAAAACTCTTTCGTCCACGTTTTAGCCCGCAGTTATGAATCGATTTTGAAAATTCAAAAACCGTTCGAAAGATATTGGTTGGGAATCGTGCTGATTAGTTTTTGGTAGAGATCGGCCGGGCCGTTTTCTTGTAATAAAGTTTTTAAAAAAAAAATTTCGACGATTTTTATGATTATTTTTTTGACGATAGATACCATAGTCTTCTAGATCATACTAAAATATTACGGCCCTACGACAACTGGTTCAGCTTTAAAAATTCATCAAAGTTTGCAAAAATCAGTATGGTCTTTTTGGCATTTGTCAAAATTAGACTTTTGATCGACGTTTTCTCAAAAACGCCTGAACCGATTTTAGAAATTTAAAAGCCATTTGATGTATTTCGCTGATGACTATCGTTTGTCAGTTTTGTGCAACGATCTGCCAAGCCGTTTCTTTGTTTTTTGAAAAAAACTTTTCATCCACATTTAAGCTAATCCTACCGAACGATTTTAAAATATCAAAAACTGTTCGAAAGATATTAGTTGGGAATGGTACTGATTAATTTTAGGTGAAAATTTACCGAGCCGTTTTCTTGTAATTAACTGTTGAAAAAAAAATTTAAGCCGATTTTCATGGAACTTTTTTTGGCGATATACATCATGGTCTTATAGAACTTACTGTAATATTACGGCCTAACGACAAGTAGTTTAATTTTAAAAATTCGTCAAAGTTTGCTAAAATTATTATCGTTTTTTTTTTAAAGTAGGATTGATGAAGTATATTATTTACACATTTTTTTTTGATTAAGTCGATTATTTACACATTTCGGGAAGTTCATGTAACTTGCCTCAAGGCTAAATACCAAACCAACTAGTTTTTGATAGAAATCAGAACTACATATTCTATGAGGTAACAGTCAATCATATTATTTTTTGTGTATATGGCACATACAATATTAGATAATACCAAAATTTTGAAAAAAAACGATAATCTAGATCAAATCCTTTAACTTTGAAAAAAAAACCTTTAACTTGGAAAAAAGTTTAGACTTTGGCCATAAATCTACAATTTGTAGAGAAGTTTAAAATAAAAAAAAAAAAAAAAAAATAGTTTGAAAGAAAAATTTACAAAAATAGTTCAAGATTTAAAAAAAAATATTCAAGAATAAAAATGAAAAGAGTCCAGAATTAAAAAAAAACGAGTCCAGAATTGAAAAAACAGAGTCCAAAATTAAAAAAACAGAGTTAAAATTTAAAGAAAAAGCCCAAAATTAAAAATGCAAAGTCCAAAATTTAAAGAAAATAGTCCAGAATTTGAAAAAAAAGACTCAAAAACTAAACTAAATTCAAAAGAGTCCAAAATTAAAAATGAACAGAGTGTAAAAATTCAAAAAAGTTCAAAATTAAAAATGAAACGAGTCCAAAATTTAAATTTTAAAAGGGTCCAAAATTTAAAAAAAAATTAGTCTAAAATTAAAACTTAAGGGTATTCAAAATTAAAATTCAAGAGATCAAAATTAAAAATAAAATAAGACCAAAATTAAAACCTAAAAGAATCCAAAATTCAAAGAAAAATGATCTAGAATTTAAAAAAGAGAAATTAAAAATAAAATAAGACCGAAATTAAAGCCTAAAAGAATCCAAAATTCAAAGAAAAATGATCCAGAATTTAAAAAAGAGTAAATAATTTGAAAAAGAGTCCAAACTTAAAAAATAGAGTCCAAAATAAAAAATAGAGTCTAAATATCAAAGAAAAAGTTGAGAATAAAAAAAGTACAGAATTAAAAAAAAAAGATTCCGGAATTTAAAAGAAGTCCAGAATTAAAAAAAAGAGTTCAGAATTAAATAAAAGCAGATTCTTCAAAAATGGCATAAATTTTACCAAAAATGACAAATATAATTTCTCAAAAATGGCATAAATATTTAATCTAAAAAATTACGAATATAATTTTTCAAAAAAATTGCATAAATATAATTTTTCAAAAACGACATAATTATAATTTTTAAAAAGTGGCATAAATGTATAATTCCTCAAAAAATGGCATAAATATAATTTCCCAAAAATGAAATAAATATTAATTTCCTGGAAAATGGCATAAACAAAAGTTCTCAAAATAATAATATATTTATGCCAAAAAAGACGAATAAAATTTCTCAAAAAATGACATAATTGTTTTCAAAATATTCTCAATTTCTCAAAAAAATCGCTTAAAAAAATTTCAATTACATGTTAGTTATAAAAATGTAACTTTTGGGTAAAAATGTAAAAAAGTTAGCCATGCTAAGCATAGTCTAAGTGACGACCTGGTGCAAATACATTCGCAAGCGCGTTTAGATTGTGACTATACAGGAGCACTTTTTCGATTTTGTGAAAACTATTGAAAAATGTGAAAATGTCCCGCAGCAAAGCACAGTCTAAGTGAAAATGTCGCACAGAATTATTTGCAAATGCGTTTAGACTGTGATTGTACGGGAGCACTTTTTCAATTTTGTGTAAATTAGGCAACAATTTTTTTTTTAAATTGGATTCAAAATGAAATGACGATTGTTAATGTTCTGAAGATAAATTGATTTATGATTTACATTCTATTTGCTCAGATATAACAAGATAGCAAAAATAATGAAAGTTACAGTATTCGTAATAATATATTTGAAAACATTTAAAATTTCTCGAATATTTCATTACGGTACGGGAAGTTCCAGCAATTTTCCTTAAGGCACGATGCCATACACCACTAGTTAGAAATTATTTTATAAGCATGACATATACCACAGCTGCTCAAAGAATGAGACTGTATCGCCAGCGAAATAGTCAAAAAATACAAGCAGTCAATGAATGTATGTTAATTTTGATCAAATGAAGTTCTTCAAACACAATTATTACATGATGAGTTAAGTTACAAAAACAATATTTGTTTAGGCGTTGTATAACATAATCCACTAGTATAGAATTTATTAATCAGCAATTATTTCATTCCTCTAATGAAGGTCCAAGTCGTAAATGCTAATTACAATGGCAAACCGATCATGTCATATTTGAAGTATGACTTTAATTACATTATTGTTTTTAAATAATATACATATTTTTAATGCTGTTATAAATATATAATTTATAATTTATCATTATATAAATGTGTATAATAATTGACACTAATAGATGTGTGCGTCACGAGTATTACCACAAATTATTAATGAACATTATTCAAAATTGTTATATGATGTAATTATTTTCACTTAAATGCCATCTTGTACAGTAGCAAATAAGTTTTTCTTCAATCGCGTGTGAACCTTACGAGAACTTTTTTTTTTTTTTTTGCTTGACGACCTATGTGTACGAGTGTCGCATTAATATATTCTTCAATTAACACTTCAATTGTGTTAAATAAAATACTATTCCTCTACCCTTGTTCAAAAAAATGATAACAATTTTAATTGATGATCCGGATTGCATGATGCAACTCGTTTTAGGATCAAATGGCATTTTGCCCTTGGTCAGAAAATAATTATTTGTAAATAATTATTTACAAATCAAAAAATTCACCCAAAGTATATCTTTTATCCTCCAACCCCTAGATTTTTCTCCAACCCCGTTAGTGGTTTATCGCTCGGCTTTACGCCTGACAAAATCCCTTTCGGAAGGGTCGTAGGTAAAATCTGGTATCCGATTTCTCGATTTTTGTCACTTGCACACACACCACACACACATACAAAAATTCCCTTTGTGCAAAAATAACCGATGGTTGTTTATTTCGCAGTTGCGATTTTAACGGCTATTGTGTCACGTATTTTTCTTCCACCGACGACGACGTCGTCATTTCTCTTGTTGATTTTTATTTTGTAGGGTTCATATAACTTGAAGGATTTGCAACAAGAAACGATTATAAAAGAAATCGATATTTAGGGAAATATTAAAAATTATATTAAAAACTAGTTATGTACCTTTCTATTCACCTTTCACATCATGATCTCAAATTTTTATTCCATTACATTTCTCACATGTATCATGATTACAATAATAAAATATATCGTTTATATAAATTTAATAAAGTCCTACTCTTTTTTATTATTTTCGATAATCGTTTGAATTATGATGATCCGATGATATATGTTAAATTGATGGTCATCATGTTTTGACACGTTCCTATTGTCGGATAAAATTTTCTTTACATCCATTCATTCATACAAACGTTGGTTTTGTAATGTATAATATAAATGTTCTTTTTTGAGACGGATTGTTGGAAAACGTATCAGAATTGTTAAAATTGGAGAAATTCATAGATTAAAAATAAATAGAGGATTTTATAATTAGTTCTTTTTCTAATATGAATACTAAAAATCTAAAATTTCAAACAATAAATAAAATTTAAATATGGTTATGTTTATAAATTTGTCAGGAATTTAGTATTATGTCTAAAATTTAGAACTATGTGTAATATTTAGAGCTAGGTCTAAAACTTTTGGAGAAAAATCTACTTAAAAACAAATATAAAAGTTAAATATAAATTTACAATTCAGAATAAAGTCTAGAATTTAAATAAGAATCTACAATTTAGAACAAAATCTTAGATTTAAAATAAAAAATATAAAACTAGTCAAGAAGCTACTCTCTAAAAAAGTTTAAGAAAATTTGGAATAAAATGTTCAGTTTAGAAGAAAAATCTACAATTCAAAAAGATCTGTACAATTTAAAAAGAACTAATATTTAGACAAACTAAAATTTAGAAAAAAACAAAAATTTTGATCAAAATCTAAAATTTCGAATAAAATCTATAATTTAAAATAAAGTCGAATTGAAATTAGACTCTATAATTTAAAATAAAATTTAAAATTTTGAATAAAATCCTAAAATTAAAAATTAAATACAATAGAACAAAATATACAATTTAGAAAAAAATCTCTAAAATCAAAGATGAAATCTAAAAGTAAGAATAAAGTCTAAAATTCAGAAAAAAATCGAATTTAAAATAAAAATTACTATTTAGAAATCATTTTAATACTCAGAATGAATTCTAAAACTTAAAGTAAAATCTACAATCTGGAGTAAAATCTAAAATTTATGAAAAACAATCTAGAATTTATGTAAAATAATCTAAAATTTATGAAAAAAAAAAATCTGCAATTTATGAAAAAAATCCACAATTCATAAAAAAACCACAATTCATAAAAAATAATCTAGATTTTATGAAAAAAACTTTACAATTCAGAAAAGATCTACACAATTTAGAAGAAACCTAAAATTTCGAATAAATTTAAAATGAAATCTAATTGAAAATGAATTAAAAAAATAGAATTAAATCTAAAATTCAGAATAAGATGTACAATCTAGAATAAAATCTAAAATTTCGAACAAAAGAAAATTTAAAATAAAATATGTGAATAAAAAAAAATGAGACCTACATTTAAAAATAAAATCTAGAATTTAGAAAAAAATCTAGAATTTAAAACAAAAAATAAACAATTTGAAAAAAAAAATAAATAATTTACTAATAAAATCTCTATTAAAATTTTATTTTTGAAACAAAATTCTAGAAAACTTGCTTGAGCTATAATAGGTAAATAAAAGTAATATATAATTTATATGATATAAATTATTTCGGCTCTGTTTCAAAACCTATCCAAAATTTTCTACTACCAAGTGTTAAATATTTTCATCCAATAAGCATCGATTTCTATGTTCCGACTTCCGTTATTATTGTTATTATACAAATTGTGTGTAATCCGTTTGTCCGAACATCTCAGAAACCAGTTTTAAAGAACCAGAAGACCATATCTTACTTACAATTCAATTGCTCAATCTCGAAGAAATGCATTAGTAATAATCAGAGAGCTGGTGGAAAAAAATATATGTTGATACCATTAAAAGTTTACCAAAGGTTGAACGAAATTTCCACTAGCTCTCCTACTATTGCAGTATTTTTGTATCAAGATAATGTTGTACTAATAAAATACAATTTGATTGTAATAAATTTATTAGGAAGAAAGTAGCTGTTTTATGTTTTATGTTTTTGATATTTATCAAGAAATAAAATTACGATATAACACTTAACAAGTCGCTTTTGGGTTTGTTGATAAAATCTTGAAAAAAAAGTGGGGAATTTTTTTTAGGTTTTTAATTAAATGACACCAAAAAGTGTTAAAGATAAAGTTATATCTTTGAATTAATAGAAAATGTATTTTTTTAATTTGTTTTATTTTTAGTATTGAAAATATGTAGTTATTTTTAATTAGTAAATAGTTTAGTAATTTTCACATAGAAACTACTTTTTTTCACTATTTTTAATAATTTTTTTTTAAATTTAACCAACGACCCAAAAATAAGAATGTTTTCACTAATAATTTCAATATTTACTTATTTAATGTTCTCTAGATGTTTCAAGTCGTTCTGAATCATTTGACATCAAAATTGCAAAAATTGTGAAAATTTGACAAAAGCAGCTGAACCGATTTTGAAAATTTAAAAGTCTATAACATTCCAAAAAATGAATATATCATTAAAGAAAACAATGAAATATTAAATAAAAATGAAATATTTAGGATAAAGTAATTTAAAAAAAATATAAAAATTTTGTAAATAAATAAAAAAATGAAAATTAAAAAAAAAAATATTTAAGAAAGTCATTTAAAAAAATATAAAACATTTTGATAGGTAAATATAAAGAAATAAGCAAAATGTCTAATTTTGAAAAATATGTAAAAGGCATATACAATTTGGAAACAATCTGTTTTTAAAATTTTGAAAAAAACCTGTACTAAGTTTAAAATTTTGTACAAAATCTAAATATTCTAAAATTTTGACAAAAAATCTATAGAAATTCT
>NW_020539726.1:35450195-35470441 GCF_003426905.1 Ctenocephalides felis | reverse complement strand
CCTTAATTGAAATATTATATAATTAATTTACTTGAATATAGTTTTTAATAAAATATTTATTTTTATGCGTTGTTAAAAAAACACATACGGTCCTAAATTTTTACCCTCCATTCACCGACCCTTATTTCATGAGTCATTTTAGTGTTAGTTAACTTCCCGTAGGGTAAGTTATAGTAATCGCAAAAAAATCGAAAATGAAAATTTTTATATATCTTTACGTTTCAGAGGTTTCTGAACATTTTGGCATACCTTAGAAAAAATGGATGTATGTGTGTGTGTGCGTGCGGATACAAATTTTCGTCGGCGATTTCGGGAACACGGATGGGACGATTTGAATCATTCAAAAAACATTTGATTCGTATTGATAAGGCGTGCTGATTAGTTTTTGGCGGAGGCAGGTCTAGCCGTTCCGAAGATATGGGGCAAAAAATGCCAAAAACGGTAACTCAGTTTTTAAGAGCATTTAACATTTTACTTATATTAACAAGATGAAGAACTGATCAAATTTTCATGAAGGCAGGTCTAGCGGTTTCGGAGATCTAACGAAAAAAGTAAAAAAAATGCCATTTGGCGGTCAAAAATGATCATTAGACATATGCACATCAAATTATCAGATATTTTATAGAGATTTTAACAATAAGTATAAATTTTGTTTACATTTCTATGGGTTCCGTACCAATGTTTATTCGTTAGACGGCGACGCGGCGCTTACGCGCTTTGACATTTTGTCTCTATGCAGATAAAGCAGTACGATTGCTTTGAAAAAAAGTTTAGATCTTCCAACATATGTCAAAATAAAGAAACATTTTTTTTCAAAAAAAAAGATTTAAAAAATTTTTTTTTTTTAATTTTTTTTTTAATTTTTTTTTCCAAAAAAAAGTAATTTTTGTTAAATTTATAGTTTCTCAAAAATCTAATTTTTTCGAAGTAATTATTTTTCAAAAATGTTAATCGTTTTTAAAAAAATAATAATTTTTGGTACGGGAAGTTTCAGCAATTTGCCTTAAGGCACGATGCCCTAATTGCCTTAAGACAGAATTCCACTTACAGTTAGTTTATATTTTATTCGAAGTATTGGCCAAAAAAAGTTCATATCAAAAATATATCATATATATATATATATATATATATAATATATATATATTAAATCTACCATAATCAAATATAAATTAATTAGTTAGTCACAAAACATGCAAAAACACCAACATTAACCAAATAAAAATCAAACACATGCATCACCAACAAAACTCTATTTCATACTATTTTTTGATCTACAACACAAATACTTTATATGAATGTCACTAATAAAAACAACACACACACATAAAAACACAAACGCTCACCTATCGATAGACAAATCAATTTCATACAATATTTATTTCTCACCCAACTAATATCCTCTATCCCACTACTTACCTCTGATCACACTACAATGCATCAACGTATTGATACCCCAATTGAAGTATCCGTATCTTTCGCTAAACCCCTGAATCCAGTGTTTGCAGCGCATGTCGTGCTGCCTGCAGCAGCGGTCCGCCTTCGAGAAGCCGCCGAGTTGCGTGTATTTCGTGACGCCGTAGCCTAGGCCGCACCACTCGGTGCCGGGCACGCGCAGCAGGGAGGAGAGGCCTCTCTTCGAACGACCGGGGGTAGAGGATGGTAGACTGCTTAAGGGTTAGATGAGATAAAGGATATATGTGTTGTGATAAAGAGATTGAGATTTGGTGATTGGTGTTGGTGAAAGTTTGTTGCGTCTTGAGGTAGAAAGGTTGCCATTGGTTTTTATAGATTTTTGTTGCAATTGTTGTAATTAACCCTTTTCGGACGACATAAATTTGGAGAACATCAGTGCCGATTGTGCCACATATGTGCCAAATCACAAATATAACAAGAAGTTAAAACTAACAAATTTTACATCGATCTTTACAGCGGAGATTATTGCAATACACACTGCAGTCAAGAACGCATGGGAAAAAAATATACCAAAATGTATTATCTTCAGTGACAGCAAGGCGAGCATATTGGCTTTAGAAAAGCCAAATAGAAGATCAAGCCAATTAATTTTTGAAATAATAAATACAATGAAAACAATAAACTAGTGGGGTGGGTGGCATCGTGCCTTAAGACAAATTGCTGGAACTTCCCGTACCGTAACGAAATATTCGAGAAATATACTGAATATTTTCAAATAGATTATTATAAATATTGTAACATTGTCTAATATTTATAAGAATTATACAAACTGAATTGCAGAGTTGAAATTATTTGTAAAGTATATTAGAACTATAGTCAGAATTAAAAATAAATATTTTCGATATACAAAAAACTAAAAAGAACTAAAGGAAAAAAAATGGACAATTTTTTTTTTTCAAAATCGATTATTTTGTTAAGACAAGCAGAAAGTTCTTTGAATCATATAAATCGGACGCTTAGTTCTCTCAAAAACTGCCATTTTTACATATTTAGCTCCGTATCTTCAAAATGGCTTGGCCTGCCTTTGCCAAAAACAATAAACACTTCTCCAATCATTACTAATTGATGTTTTTTAGATCATTCAAATCGGATACTCCGTTCTCTCTCAAAAATCGATTTCTATTTTCTGCACTCTTTGCTCAGTATCTCCGAAACGGCTGGACCTGCCTTTGCCAAAAACTAATCAGCTCTTTTCCCTATCAATAGGAATCGGATGTTTTTTGAACCATTCAAATCGGTTGATCCTTGCGCCCGAAAACGGACGAAAATATGTATCCATACATACATACACACACACATCCATTTTTTCTGAGGTATGCCAAAACGTTCAGAAACCTTCAAAACGTCGAGAAATGTAAAAATTTTCAATTCCGATTTTCAGCCCATTACAATAACTTACCCTACGGGAAGTTAAAAAGATTTTTGACGATTTTGATAAATCTTTGTACATCGATAGATTCCATAGTCTGAAATACATACTGAAATATTATAGGCCTACGATAAGCGTTTGAAATATAAAAATCATCATTTACATCATATGTACGTTTTGTTTCTTAAATAGCTACTAATTACAATTGATGTTCACACTTATTTAAAATACATATTAGAACCCGATATAGATAAAATGAAATGTGTCAAATAAATTAATTTAATGTATACAATTACAAACATTTTTAGTATTTTTGAAAGACTTCAACTGGAAATTGCATTATTTATTATTGATTATTTTTTAGTGAAAACAAAATTTATTTCCTAAATATCTGAAACTCTATTCATATTGATCAAGATTATTATTTACACGTATTGGTAAATTTACGCAACTTGCCCTGGGGTAAAATGCCACTTACAAGTAGTTAATAAATATCACTTACAAGTAGTTACACAAGTTCGGGAACCTTTAATTCTGAAATATACAAAATCGTTCGTGCTCTCGTTTGTTTTTTCAAAACAGAATAAATATCTACATAATAAAAAATCATCCGGTAAACTTCCCAACTATTTCTCTATTTGGTATCAGAGTTATAATAGTGTTAACTTAAATGGGCATTGAGAATTCTTGTCTTTTAAGGCGGCAATAAATATTACGGCAGCAATAAAAACGTTCACGTCTACGTTTGTGTTTTAGAAATCCAATTTATTTTGAGATAATAATACAAAGATTCGTAAAAATCGGGCGCCTACATGATGGATGGGAATAGACTGAGATAGATTTGGGAAATATTCGAAGAATCGTCAAACATGTAAAATGCAAATTTTTTCAAATCTTTACGTTTCAGAGGTTTCTGAACATCTTAGCATACTCAAAAAAAAATTGATGTGTATGTGTGTATGTATGTGTGGATACAATTTTTCAGGCATGATTTCATGAGTACGGATCAACTGATTTGAATGATTTGTAAAACATGAAAATCTAGTTGATGGGGAAGATACTCTGATAGATATTTGGCAAAGACAAGTCCAACCAAATATTTTATACAAATTGTAATAAGAAGTACAAATTTTATTTACATCTCTATAGGCTTCTACCAATGTAGTTTTAAAACAGTTTTAAACCTTTAAGATGAATTTAATTTTTGATACGAGATGTTCCAACAATTTGCCTAAAGGCACGATGCCACGCTCCACCAGTTATTTTAGTCAATAATATTTCTATATGTATTTAGGTTCCTTAAGGTCCATAATATGAATCTGTTCATACTTTTATTTAAAAAAAAATTAAAAGTATAGTTTCATGATTGAAATCAATTATTCCTCTTTGTTGATTTATATTGCAGCAATTTAATTTAATTATATCCTCTTTATTCAGATAAGATTCCAACCATATAAGTTTGATTTTTCTTTTTTTAAATTTTTTTTTCAATTAGTTCCAATGACAAGAACCAACGAGAAGATTAAAAAGAAAGTGGCCGCAAGATTTAATGAATTAACAATCAATATATTTATGTAAGGAAATTCCCCACTGGAGGAATTTCTAAAAACCCTGTACCCGTTAGCAAATGACCTCATTGAACCCAAGGTTCAGATTGGTTATAAGAAATAAATAAAAAAAAAAAAAAAAAAAAATTAGTTCCAATGAAAATAAAACCAGTGTCGGATCACAATATTTTCATAATAACCTCCAAGTTAAGGTATTCTGCTTGAATTATTTTTTTCATGAAGATCCGAGGTTTGGACTTCAAAGAAGGTCAATGAAATCTTTTGAAAAAACAATGACTCAAATGAGAAAAAAAGGAAGTTTGTCAAAAAAAAAACTTTTCACTTCTATTTTTATTCTATATCGTGGCTACTTAACCCATAGTAAAACAACATAATCCATGAAAATCTAACAAATACCAATAGGAAAAATTTCTAGATTAAAATTGAAAAGTTTCACAATATTGATAGTAATTATTTTCATCAAAATAATTCATTGTCAAATTTATAGATAATTGAAGAAGCCAGTGTAATATCTTTCATCATTGATCTTGAAGTCTTCATGAAATATTCTAAGTCAACCTATCATCCTTAAGTTTTTTTTTTTTCTGGTCACCTTATTAATAAGGATTTACAACTACAAATTAATCATCAGAAATCAGAAAAAATAGCAAACTTGCTAGTATAAAAAATACAAATAACCAAAGACAAAAAGACACAAAAGGGAGATTTTGCACAAAGTAAAAATATTAATTGCTATGATAGATAATTAAAATATTTTATAATTGGTTTCATTCATAAAGTTTTGTTTTTAACTCTGGGTGAAACCTAGACTTCTAAATGTGCTCATCATTCATTTCAGTCAGAAATGTAGTTTACTAAAACCGAATGATCTGTGACAGTTCAATTTATTTTAAAAATAAATTGACGTTTTGATTTTGAAAATACACAAATATTATAAAAAAATCATGTCTCGAATCATAGCATAAAATGCTGATTTTCAAGAAAATCTATCTTTGGTAAAAATAAACAAAACAAAGTTCTGGTTTCTGGTGACAGTTTGAAATCTGGTCAGTTGGCTAAAAACAAATGGTTTCTCGAACTATATTTAAATTTGAAAAGTAATTGAAGCATCTGTATTGAAATATAGTTGTCCCTGATAAAATAAAACATGAAGATTACAGGAAAACATGTTTCTCGAGCACCATCAAGAAAACAAAAGCAAGCAAGCTGGGTTTGTTTAATTATTCTGAATTATGGTGTCAGCCAAAAATCTGGTAAGTTGGGTACAGCAAATTTACATATCAATTGCTTAAAGAACTCTCTTCACTCTCCAATTCACTTGCAGATAGCAATACCAAAGTATCAAAAAAGCAAGATGTCTTGTCCTAAAAATAGCCACTTTCCTAAAAACAAAGTCTTAGGCAAAATTAGCCTGTAAATTATCTCCAGACACTAACACCACAATCACCACCAATAAAGGAAATTCCATACTATTATGATACATTGACATTCGTTTGTACCAGATTTGTTAGAATACAAAAAATTATACCAGAGCATGCCTTTTGTTTGGTCAAGTCTTTCCAAATAAAGTTCACCAACATCCTGTCTAATGGATGTGAAGAAAACCAGAAAGATCACCATTTGTATTGATGACAAAGTTAGTGACAATACAAGAGTAGAAATACAACCCAAACACAGACCAGTAGAAAATACTGTTGGTTAACTCACAATTCAACTTTATAATAATAAACCACACAAAACACAAAACAATTTTAGGCAAAAAAATCTGCCATCGTCCCCTACCTTCTATCGCCCCACAATGCAAACCTGAAAGGGCTGAAGTTAAAATAGTCGTACTTGGACTCCACTGCCCTTATGATATTAGTGCAGGAGTCGTGCATCCTACAACAACTGTCGACAGATGTAAAACCGCCCAATTCTGTGTAACGATTTGCCCTGTTGCCCATTCCGCACCATTTTGTGCCAGGGGCGATGAAAAAATCGGTGAGGCCACGTCGAAACCTAACCAGGAGAAAAAAAGATAAACAGAACGTTTTGGTTGTTAATGATTTGATTTTTATAACATTCGCCATTCAGGCTAAAATTCGCATGTTTTCTGACCCTCGAGCGGACGGTTATTCACGGTTAGGAACTGCCGCTGCATAGTGGCCTAAATGTTTCAGCAAGAATTCACGTTTCGTAAACGAAACGATTTGGATCTGAATTTTTTTACTGTGCTCTAATTTGCATGAAAATTTGTGAATTAGGTTCATTTTACCCTCAAGTTCAAAAGTGAAAATAATTTAGACCCTTTTGCCACTTCCCGGTGGGACGACATCCCTTTACAGTTTTCAATATTGTCGGAAATCGATAGAAAAACTAATTATGAGAAAAAAATGTCATAACAATGTGAGACATATTTTAGTATTAGTTTTTATAACGAACTTATTTAGGTATAAAATTTTGAAATTCAAATATTTTAGAATGAATTAGTATATTTAAAATAAAATTTATAACTTTACTCTTGCATTTTGAGTGTGTAAGACTTTAGGCGTACTTTTTTCTTGAAATTATAAATATCTCGAAATTTTGTGAGAAAATTTATCGATTTTAGTATTTGTCATTTTAGTACACATATTGAAGTGTAACATAATAAAATTTCTAGGTTCTAAAAAGGATTAATATATTTTAAATAAAATCCAGAACTTTGCTCTTTCAATTTTACATGTGCTAGACTTTGCTTGAACGTTTCGCACTTTAAGTGTACTTTTCTTTCAGAATTATTAATATCTCGAAATTTTGTGAGAAAATTTATCGATTTTCGTATTTGTCATTTTAGTATACATATTTAAGTATAACATAATGAAATTTCTAGGTCCTAAAATGTTCAATATATTTTAAATAAAATCCAGAACTTTGCTCTTTCAATATTACATGTGCTAGACTTTGCTTGAACGTTTCGCATTTTAAGTGTACTTTTCTCTAAGAATTATTAATTTCTCGAAATTTTGTGAGAAAATTTATCGATTTTAGTATTTGTCATTTTAGTATACATATTTAAGTATAACATAATGAAATTTCTAGGTTCTAAAAAGGATTAATATATTTCAAATAAAATCCAGAACTTTGCTCTTTCAATTTTACATGTGCTAGACTTTGCTTGAACGTTTCGCACTTTAAGTGTACTTGTCTCTAAGAATTATTAATTTCTCGAAATTTTCTTCGAAAATATATGAATTTTAATATTTGTCATCATAGTACACATATTGAAGTATAACATAATGAAATTTCTAGGTTCTAAAAAAGGTTAATATATTTTAAATAAAATCCTGAACTTTGCTCTTTCAATTTTACATGTGCTAGACTTCGCTTGAACGTTTCGCACTTTAGGTGTACTTTTCTCTAAGAATTACTAATATCTCAAAATTTTCTTAGAAAACATATGAATTTTAGTACTTGTCATTTTAGTACACATATTGAAGTATAACATAATGAAATTTCTAGGTTCTAAAAAGAATTATTATATCTTAAATAAAATCCAGAACTTTGATCTTTCAATTTTACATGTGCTAGACTTTGCTTGAACGTTTCGCACTTTAAGTGTACTTTTCTCTTAAAATTATTAATATCTCAAAATATTTTTAGAAAACGTATCGATTTTAGTATTTGTTATCATAGTAGATACACTAAAGAGTAACATATTGAAATTTAATATACTAGAAGAAATTGCTATATTTTAAATAAATTTTGAAACTTTACTCCACCAATTTTGTATGTGTAAGACTTTAGGCGTAAACATTAGAATTTTAAATGTCTCGAAATTTTGTGAGAAAATATATCGATTTTAGTATTTGTTATCATAGTAGATTTACTAAAGTGTAACATATTAAAATTTCAATATTCTGTATTTCAATATACTATATTTTAAATACATTTTGAAACTTAACTCATTCAATTTTGTATGTGTAAGACTTTAGGCGTACTTTTTTCTTGAAATTATAAATATCTCGAAATTTTGAGAGCAAATTTATCGATTTTAGTATTTGTAATTTTAGTACACATATTGAAGTATAACATAATGCAATTTATATGTTCTAAAATGAGTTAATATATTTTAAATAAAATCTAGACTTTCCATTTTACATGTACTATACTTTGCTTGAACGTTTCTCACCTTAGGTGTACTTTGCTCTTAGAATTATTAATATCTCGGATTTTTTTTAGAAAATATATCAATTTTAGTATTTGTCACCATAGTACATATATTGAAGTATAACATAATGAAATTTCTTGGTTCTAAAATAGGTTAATATATTTTTAAAAAATCTAGAATTTTGCTCTTTCAATTTTACATGTGTTAGACCAGAGGTAGAGAACCTTTTTGCCATTAGAGGCATCCTCATATAGCTTCTGTCTACTAAAAATTTATATATTTTTGGCGTTTTTCTTCGTTTTTATGCTATATATATATCTCTAAAAATATACATCTTAACAAAAATCATGTAATGAACAAAATAATGTCAATACAAATCCTAATGAATCGGTGTTTCATAAGTGTTCTAGGAATAATATTAAGCAAGATTTGAAACAGCAAAGTAGTTTTTTATTTCGTTCAAGATTTAATTTTGTATTTAAATTCTTTTCAATTTAGAGGTTGTTTGGAAGGTTTTAGGGTTTTCACGTTGTTAAAATGATTTTATTGAAAGGTAATCGTTTTAAAAATCATTTTCAATTATATCTTTTGATATTAAAAACGTTTTCTAGCGATAAGCTCAATGTCCAATTATGTATTAAGGGGTCGGAAGCCCCCCCACCCCCGGGTGGTGGTTGCAAAACCACAATTGATTCCACTTTTGAACTTGAGGTTAAGACGAACCTAATTCCAAAATTTCAGTAAAAAAAATCAGAGGTTATATCCTTCCCTCTCCGTTTACTGCACTAAACAAACTTTCACCAACAGTAAAAAACAAGGGTTTTAGTCTAGTATTTACCTTGGGTGCAACTCTTGGGTTTTCCTTCAACCTCCTAATTTTGTCAGCGTGTCTTTCACGTCTCTTGAAATCTCTTCTCAATTCCCTGTGCTTCCTCTCACACTGCCTTTTCATTTTTTGGTAATTCAACCAACTCCTCATGTCTTGAGGAACTTCTTGCATCGACTTGATAATTACAAAAGTTGCATTGTGCACACCAACCCGTCTTTGGTTCCAATTAAAATCTAAATCTTCAGGTGCCAAAACACCATTTTCTATAAAACTTTCTATTCTGCTCCTTTCGTCCTGACGAGCTTTACTTAATTCACCATCAGGGGAACCATCAGGGGAATCATCAGGAGAACCCTCAACAGATTCGCCAGAAGATTTTTGTCCCTGCTGATGGTTTCTGGTGTGGTTGTTGGTTCTAGATACCGAGTAGGTTCTTCTGATATCTCTGTTGAAGGATTCCAAAAATGCGTCGATGGTTTTTCTTCGTCTACTGTAGTCGCAGTCCATGAGGCCTTGACCACGATGATGTATCATTTGGATGAAGTTTTTGCCGTCTGTTATTTGGCGCAGGCTGATGCCCCTGGAAAATAAAAAAAATTTATAATTCAATTAGTCTTGAGTACAAAATGTATATGACAAATTGTTTACTTTTAAAAGACAACAAAAAACAAAAATTATTATCACATGTGGAGTTCCTCAGGGTACAGTTCAAGGGGCATTATTAGATTTATTACATATAAGTAATTTTATATATTTCATGATATGAATAATTTATAAAATATACTTTTAAATACTTTTAAAACTTTGGATCTTAACAAAGACGATTTTTATCTTGAATTATTTTTAATGCAATTTCATTGATAATTTTACATCAGTAATTTGTGATTGGTGATTTGTATTCTATATTAAATATTTTCTAAAAATGGAAAATAAATGTATAATTCAATTTGTCTTAAATACAAAATTTGTTAGACAAATTGTATAATAATAATACAACAAGAATTAGATTAGAATCAATTCAACTGTGTCGAAAAAAATAAAAATATTATCAATTCTAGAGTTCCTCAAGGAACATTTCAAAGGCCATTATTTTATTTAAACAATTTAAAGAAAAATTAAAAGGAAGTAAAATCAGAACAAATGTGCTTCATCTTGGTTTTAGTGTTTAGTATTCAAATCTATCACTACATTTTGAAAGAACTAAAAAGAATATAATAGATTATATATTTTGGTAAAAACATTTGTAATTTAGTCGTAAATACATTTTTTATTGTCTATATTTTGTTCTCGTTTCTTCTACTCAAATTAATCAAGTTTATATATTCATATAAATATGATCTTACGTTTAAACCTAATAGTAAATTTACTTGCTACATTTAGTGGCGCATTCTAAGGAGTGCAGAAATAACTAAATTGAAGTAATGATAGAGCCAAAGAAATGATTAAAGTTCTAACAACTTTGTTAGGGAATATTTTAAGGGCTATTGTTAGATTTATTATATATAAATAAAATATAAAATTATAGAATATTTTTATTTTTTGTATATATTTTAAACAACACGAATTAGATAAGAATCAATTAAATTGTATCAAAAAACAAAACAAAAAATATTATCAATTGTGGAGTTCCTTAAGGCACAGTTAAAGGGACATTATTAAATTTATTGTATGAAAATAACTAATAATACAGATTTATAGAATATTTTTAATTTTTTTATATAAACAATAAAAATAAAAATAACAAAGACTAATTGAAACAATAAAATATTATCAATTATGGAGTTCCTCAGGTAACAGTTCAAGGGCCTCAAAATTTTAGATAAAAATGCCTAATTTTTATATGTAGTCTACCAGTTTTCTGGACTTCCAATCTACTGACTATCAGTCTAACTCTCTACCTGCTTACTAGTTTACCTGTCAACCTGTTTATCAGTCTACCAATTTAGATTTCTATCTATTTACCAATTTAGATGTCTACCGATTTAATTAACCTGTCTACCAATTTAAATGTCTGTCTGCTAATTTTTCTGTCTACCAATTTATATGTCTGTCTACTCATTTATTTGTCTGTCCAGCAAATTATCTGTCTACTCATTCATCTGCCTAGCAATTTATTTGTCTACCAATTTTTCCGGCAAGTAATTTATCTGCCTACCAATTTATCTATTGTTTCATCCATCTGTCTGATCGTTTATCTGTCAAGCAATTTATCTGTCTAGTAATTTTACTGTATATCAATTTAGATGTCTACCACTTTAGCTGTCTACCGACTCAATTGTCCTCCAATTTTGTCTTCCGATTTAACTGTCTACCTATTTTCCAGTCTACTTATCTATTTATCCACCAATTTATCTGTCTACTTATTTATCCGTCTACCTATTTTTCTGTCTAATTTGCCAATTTTTCTGTCTAGCCTACGAATTTTTCTATCTAGTTTACCAATTTTTCTGTCTAGTCTATGAATTTTTCTGTCCAGCAATATTTCTCAGCAATTTATCTGTCTAGCAATTTTCCCGTTTACCTATTTATCTGTCAAACAATGTTTCTGTATATCAATTTTGCCTACTCATTTATCTGTCTAGCAATTTTCTTGCCTATGAATTGTTCTGTCTAGCAATTTTACTGTCTACTCATTAATCTGTCCAGCAATTTTCTTGTCTATAAATTTTTCGGTCTAGAAATTTTACTCTCTACTCATTTATCTGTCTACTCATTAATCTCTTCAGCAATTTTTCTTTCTTTCTAGCAATTTTCTTTTTGTCTAGCAATTATCTTTTTGTCTAGCAATTTATCTGTCTACCAATTCATCTGTGTAGAGATTTATCTATCTACTCATTTATCTGTCTAGTAATTTTTCTGTCTACCAATTTACATATCCTCCAATTTACCTGTCTACCTATATAACTATTAATTTGTTTATCTGTTTATCAGTCTACTAGTCTCCTAGTCTACCAATTACTAATCAATTAAAAAAGATAATTACTATAGTAATTCTGACGAAATAGAGGTTTGTTGTAATAGCGTAAAAGTTTAGGGTTATAAGAAAATGAAAAAAAATGAAAAAATAAGTATTGACAATTTTATTAAAAATTTAGTGATTTGTATTCGATGTTAAACGAATTTTTAAGAATTCGAAAAAGTGAGGATCTACATGTAAAATTCTCAAACTTTCATTAAATATCTAATAGTTTTTATTCATTGACATTATCAAATATCTCTATACATTTTCGGATAAAAAACTGAAAAAATATGAATGTAATGTAACCACATACCATCAGCTTTTATTTGCAATTGTTGATTTACAAACTATCTTACACATTCTAAATTTTTACAAAAAATACCTTACATATTTTTCCAAATATTCACTTACAACACAATTCTATATCAAAAATGATTTATTAAATAAAAAATAAATAAAAAATAAATAAATCACTACTTTCTACAAACCATTGTCGAAACGGGCTACTAATCTAGTGATAGATGTTTACAAATTCATAATACGAATTGACATTGTATAGGAAATATTTATATTATATATATATATATATATATATATATATAAATTTAGTATTTAGTATTTTTGATCAATACAAAAAATATTTGATTTATTAGAAATCTTTTGATGCGTGGGACGTGTACAAGTTTTTAGAACTTTAATACATTTGTTGAGTGGTTATGTAACTTGCGCCAGGTTTTTCCATTAAAATTCGAGAAAAATTATTTGCTAGTTATGATAAAAACTCAAATCAGATTGTAGTCTTTCGAACCCAACAAAAATTTGGTAGAATATAATTTTAGTTTAGGAGTTTATTCCGGTCATACATCCTAACAAGACTTTACACTTACAAATTTATATATATATATATATATATATATATATTAGGGTGGTCCTTAAAATGGTCATTTTCGAATTTCGTTGCTCCCAGGGGCTCAAATGGTTCCAAATCGATAAAAAACAATTCTCTGAAAGTTTTGGCTCTTAATATTAACGTTTAGATAGAGCGCAATTCAATCAAAGTTTGTATGGAAAGAGCAAGAAATTTTTTTTGAAAATTTTAAAAAAATGTTTTAGGTATAACTTAGCAACAAATTAATGAGTTTTATTAATTCATTTGTTTGCTAAATTAGATCTAAAAAACATTTTTAAAATTTTTGAAAATTTTTTCAAGCTATTTCCATACAAAACTTTGATTGAATTGCGCTCTATCTAAACGTTAATATTAAGAGCTAAAACTTTCAGAGAATTGTTTTTTATCAATTTAGAACCATTTGAGCCTATGGGAGCAAGGAAATTCGAAAATGACCATTTTAAGGACCACCCTAATATATATATATATATAAGTATATGTATGTATGTATGTATTACTTGTGATGTAATTTAAATTCCAAATCTATATTTTCTCCATTGAACATAATCAATAATAATCGTGTATTTGATAAATCATTATTTTAATTCAGTCTATAAATCTTGGAATAAAAACTTGTACCTTTCCTCCTACGTTTATTTCTCTACATGGATAATAAATCAAACTAAATATATTTTTGGTAACATGAACAAGAAATTTCAACATTATAGGAATAGTTACATATCAGAATTTTGTTCTTGTAAATAATGATTTTTTTTGGGTAATTATTTTCGAAAGAATTGTGTACTTTTTATCTTTTTTCTGTCTAAAAATTTCACTGCCTAAAAATTTATCTGCCTAGAAATTTCTGTCAAGCAATTTTTCTGTCTAGAAATTTTTCTGTCTAGAAATTTATCTGTCTAGAAATTTCACTGCCTAGAAATTTATCTGTCTCAAAATTTGTCTGCCTAGAAATTTATTTGTTTACGGTCACACAATTTATTTCTAGTTATCTATAATTATATTATTTATTTTTCTTAATTTCTGAACTTTATAAAGATCAAAGGAAGGTTTTGGTCGTTTTAATTTCTTTATTAATTCTCTCGTCCAGAGAGAAGAGTGTTTATTCTTAATGAGATAATGACCCATCGGATAGTATAATAATGGGTTCTTGTAATAGAGAGACTCTATTATCTATATTATATCATCTACATTGCATGTCACGGATATATTGATACGATAACACTACACAGAGGTGGCCAATGATTTTAAATTTTAATTTAAAGATAATTTTGTTGTTATGAATTATATTATTTTCATATACTATGCAAATTTCTTTAGAACTAACTTTTTTGTTTTTCTCTTTCTTCTAACCTAGAATTTTTTCTAACTTCTAATTCTATTTGATCTCAATTAAAACATTCAAATTCTACTTAATTTCAATCCAACAAATCAAATGACAATTATATGTCAGTGCCAGGACTCGAACCAAAAACCCCTGTGAGTCAGGCACGTTACTGACTGACCTACTGTCGCCACATGCGTTATTGTTACTCTTGTAAACCCAATCCAACAAATCAAATAACATTTCTATGTCAGTGCCAGGACTCGAACCGAGTATCCCTGCAATTCGAGAACGCTACTTCCAGCCACAATGTGTTAATAATACATTTATCACTATTGAGTCATGTGTTTATCGACAGTCTTGCCTAGTGAGTTTTAAAAAAAGTAGATTTTGAAGTAAAACTTTTTTAGTCGCGACTAAAAGTTAACTGGACGACAATATAACGGAAATCCGTTACGGCAATTTGGCGTCTGTTCCAATCAAACTCTATCTATCTATCACATCTAAATTAAATTTATTATTACATCAAATTATTTTAAACCAACAAATTAAATGGCAATTGCATGTCATTGCCAGAACTCGAACCGGGTACCCCCTGAGCTATTATGGTGAAAAAACCTTTCAAACCGTAAAGTATATATCATTTTCAAACTATTATAAACAATTCAAATATTACTAATTCTATGTCATTTCCAGGACTCGAACCGACTATCCCTGGCATGTGAGTCGGGCATGCTACTGACTGAGCTATTTCCAAAACAAAAAAAATATCCAAACCATGGAGTATATAAAATTTTCAAATAATTATAATCAAAGAATTGAGTTTCACTATTTCTATGTCGTTGCCAGGACTCGAACCGAGTATACCAGGCATGTGAGTCGGGCATGCTACTGACTGAGCTATTCCCATAACAAAAAAAAAAGATTTTTAAACTATTATAATCAACGATTCAAATTCTACTTAATTTCAATCTTACACATCAAATGACAATTCTATGTCAGTACCAGGACTCGAACCGAGTATCCATGAATCGTGAGTCGGGCGCGCTACTGATTGAGCTATTATGGAAAAGAAACTTTTCAAACCATAAAGTATATATTATTTTCAAACTATTATAATCAACGAATCAAGTGTTACTAATTCTATGTCAATGCCAAGACTCGAACCGAGTGTCCATGAATCGTGAGTTGGGCACGCTACTGACTGAGCTATTATTGTAAAAAAACTTCAAATCATAAAGCATATATTATATGTACTTAATGTCAATTATGTCTACATATATATCAACTTCAATTTCAATCCAACAAATCAAATGACAATTTTGTGTTATTACCAGGATTCGAACCGTGTATCCCAGGCGTGTGAGTCGGGCATGCTACTGACTGAGCTATTCCGGCAACAAAAGCAAATTTTTTGACTCTTGTAATCCACGACCAAAATTCTACCAAAAAATCCAACAAATCAAATGGCAATTCTATGCCAATGCCAGGACTCGAACCGAGTATCTTTGACGCGTGAGTCGGGCATGCTACTGACTGAAAAGAGATTCCGGTAACAAAAAAAAAACTTTTTAAACTATAAACCATAAATTATTTTTAACTTTTATAATCAACAAATCAAGTTTTACTAATTCTATATCATTGCCAAGACTCGTACCGAGTATCCCTGGCGTGCGAGTCGGGCATGCTACTCACTGAGCTATTTCCATAACAAAAAATATCCAAACTATAAAGTATATATTATTTTTAAACTATTATAATCAACGTTTGAAATTCTACTTAATTTCAATTAAAAAATTCAAACGACATTTCTATGTCAGTGCCAGGACTCGAACCGAGTATCCCAGACGCGTGAGTCGGGCACGGTATTGACTGAGGTATTATGGTAAAAAAAAACTTTATAAATTCTACTTAATTTTAAATCCACAAATCAATTGACATTTTTGTGTCAGCACCAGGACTCGAACCCAGTGTAAAAAAATCCTTTTTAAAATCATAAAACATATATTATTTTTAAACTATTATGAAAATGTTTCTGTATATGATATTGAATAAATAAATTCTAGATCTTTTAAAGAAAGTTACAAGATGATAAAAATGTGTCCGATGGCATGTGCTTTGAATTTCTTTTTCATAGCCGACAAGAAATTGAAATGTCTTGGAAATGAATTCAGTAAACGATAATCTACCATCTAGAACAGTGATGGTAAATTAACGTTTAGCAAGAGCCACTTTATAAATACTTTTTGTGTATAATTTAATTTATGAAAAATCTGGTCTTCTCGGAATTAGAGACCTGACAGAAATTTTTTTGCAAAATTAATTTTGTTTGAAAAACAAATATGTGATTGTTTAGAAATACTTAATTTAAGGGTTCGACTGATTAATTGACTACTAGTTTTATTTTTATTCATTATTATTAAAAACAAAATATAGAAGGAAATTGGTGCTTGTGCAATTCTAGGCAAATTTTACCGGTTTTTAAACAAAATAGATCTAAATCTGTTTTTTTCCATAATCGTATTCAGAAACAATATTTATTTATTTATATATAATAACAAAATATGGTACACAAAAATGTTAAAATAAAATAAATATACCATAAAATATTTTTATCAAAATTGTTCTTTGCACTTCATATTGCTTTTTGCCAGAAATTAAATTTGCAAGATGAAAAATATGGACTATAAAATATTTTGAACTAATTTAAAATAAAAAATATTCTGGAGCCAAATGCCTTTTAAACGATTGGATATGTAAGAATTACATAAATACTATTTAGAACCAATTATGAAAAACAGTTAATAAATATTAGGCAAATTTGCACATAAATGTGGACAGATATAAAAAAATAATTGCAAAAAGTTTATGATACATTTTTACATATTACTCTTAAATGTCTATTGATATAATAAGACATTAAAATTTAATTTCTAATTCGGTTATGTAGAGTTTATTTCAATAAAAAAAGAGATTTCTAAAAGTTTTCTCTTCTTATTATAGAAAAAGTTATGGTTAGAATTTTAGAATGGATTATTTTTATCAAGCCTGAGGTATCCATTAGTTCAAAAGGGTTCGATTCGATGTATTTACAAAATTTGTTAGAACCTCTAATTGAATAGTAAATAGTAAAATATTGATTTTAAAATTACTTAGACCCACCAGAAACATTTTTAAGTGCATACGAAATTTTTGAGTCGCGTTTAAGAGACGTCTCATTTTATTTATCAAGAAAAAACTATGATAATCATTTATTATTAATATTAATTAATCAAGGAACAAAAATATTCAGGAAAAACACACTTGATTTTATGTACTACAGAACACCGCAATACAAAATAGTGTATTTAATTAAATTGAATCATTCTTTTAGACCAAAATAAAAAACGTGTAAACTTGAAAGGTCTTGAACGTCAGTAAATCGGATTTTTTGGCAAAATCAAACTCCTTCGGAAATTACAAAAAAAATATTAATAAGTTAAAATAAAACGCAACTAATAAAATTTGTAAAATAATAATTAGTTCCAATTTAACGTTCTAGTATCTAAACATACAAAATAAAATTTTAATATTTATATTTTCTTTCACAAAATTAATTTTCGACAAAAAACCTAAAAAAAAATATTTTTATCATCCTTTGAGGTCAATAATTCCAATATCAATTTTTATTTATTTTTATTTATTTGTACAAACCATAAAGCATATCTCATTAACTATTATGGTATAATTCGATGGTATTTTGACGGTAAAAGCATTTACCAACAGGTAAATGGACGAAAGTCAGAATTAGAAAGTCGAAATCATTCTTAATAATATTGGGATATATAGTTGTCAATGCGATTTATTATTAGAATATATGAATCCATGGGCGTTACTAGAAAAGGAAAAAACTTGTACAATTTTATTTAGTACAATATTAATTAGTAATATTTACTTAAATAATAGTATTAGGAGAATGATTTAAATTAATAATATGTTCGGAAAACATAGTTTTATATTGTTTTGGAGTTTTTGAGTTACAAATAAATTTATTCATTTTCTTATAAATGCATTGCAAACTTATGATAATATAACATCAGTTGCAATCGTTACAATTAACTTTGTAATACGAATTTCAGATTTAACTTGCATAATTTTAATTTGTACCATATTAATTAGTAATATTTATTTGAATAATTGTATTAGAGAAATGATTTAAATTAATAATATGTTCTGAAAACATAGTTTTGTATTGTTTTGGATTTTTTGAGTTAATAAGTTTATTTATTGCTTTGTATATAAATTGCAAACTTTTACCAATATAACATCAGTTGCAATCGTTACAATTAACTTTGTAATAATGTGAATTTCAGATTTAACTTGTACAATTTTAATTAGCACAATATTAATTAATTATATTTATTTGAATAATAGTATTAGGATTAGGAGAATGATTTATATTGATATGTTCGGAAAACACAGTTTTGTATTGGTTTGGATTTTTTGAATTACAAATAAATTGATTTATTTCCTTGTAAATAAATTGCAAACTTTTGCCAATATAACATCAGTTGCAATCGTTACAATTAACTTTGTAATACGAATTTCAGATTTAACTTGTACAATTTTCATTTGTACCATATTAATTAGTAATATTTATTTGAATGATAGTATTAAGAGAATAATTTAAATTAATATATGTTCGGAAAACATAGTTTTGTATTGGTTTGGATTTTTAGAGTTACAAATAAATTTATTATTTTTTTTATAAATGCATTGCAAACTTTCGATAATATAACATCAGTTGCAATCGTTACAATTAACTTTGTAAGCAAAATTAGTATTAGAAGTTTTCGATTTGAAGTAAGTGATTAAGGAGTTAAAGTATTATAAAACATTATTAGACATAATTTTATATTTATTTAATTCATAATATTTTTAAAAATATTTCAATGTCGAGCTATATATCTTGTTTTTGGTAATATATTATTGTTTATTGGACAAATCTCACAAATGGTGTACATTATTTTTATAAAATATTAATATTTTAAACTGTTATTAGTTTTTTATCAGTCATTTGTTATTTTTCCCTTTGACTAATATATATATATATATATATATATATAATATAAATATAATATATATATATATATATTATATATATATATATATATATATATAATATGTGTGTGTGTGTGTGTGTGTGTGTATATATATTATTCGAAGAGGAATTAATAATTACCTTTCAGATAGAAGAAGTAAAACAAGTTTTAGGTTTTCGATACATTTATTACGGATAATCTTTTTTTATGTTTGTACTTCGAGATAGATAATTGATTTATGACTAAGATGCATCCATTCATTTGAATCAATCAAACAAAAGTCGTGATTAAAATTGTACCATAAAAAAGCGAGTGAGAAAGAGAAAGACTAGAAAAGAAAGATATTGAGAGCGAAAAAGAAAGTGCGAAGAGATGGAAAGAGAGCGGAAGAGAGATGTAAAAAGAAAGAGAGTGAGATGGAAACGAATGAGATAGAAAGACAGTGAGTGAGACAGGGTGAGTGAAATAGAAAGTGAAGTAGGAAGAGGGTGAAGTAGAAAGAGAGGGATGAAGAGTGAATTGTAAAGAAAGACAGGGATAAAAAGTGAATTAGAAAGAATGAGAGGGATAAAGAGTGAATTAGAAAAAGGAGGGATAAAAAAAA
>NW_020539726.1:35422591-35449195 GCF_003426905.1 Ctenocephalides felis | reverse complement strand
ATCGTGCCTAGAATCAAATTGTTGGAACTTTGTGTACTGAAAATTACATTTGTTAAAAAAGCTTCGAAATTTCTTTAAAACTGAAAAAAAATAGATTTTAGAGAATATTAAAATTTTTGAAAAAAATGATTTTTTTAATTTTTTTTGAGAATTGATTTTTATTCTAAGACGAATTGATGCAACTTCGCGTACCAAAAATTATTTTTTTTAAAAAAACTTTAAAGTTTTTTGACAATTTTGAAAAACATATTTATGAGAATCCTGATATTTATAGAATAAAATCGAAGAATTTTTTGAAGAATTTGAATTTGTTTATATTATGAAATTTTTTGAAAATTTTGAACTTTTTAACTTCCGTACTTCACTAGAGTAAGTTAAAGTAATCGCAAAAAATCAAAAATGTCATTTTTTAAACATCTTTGCGTTTTAAAGGTTTCTGAACAATTTGGCATACCTTAGAAAAATGAATGTGTGTGTATGTGTGAATAATTCAAAAAACATTTGATTCGTATTGATAAGGAGACGTGCTGATTAGTTTTTGGCGAAGGCAGGTCTAGCCTTTGGAAAATACGGAGCAAAAAGCTCCAAAAATTGTATTTCAGTTTTTAAGAGAACGGAACTTCCGATTTGAATAATTCAAAAAACATTTTATTTGTGTTGACGAAATTATGAAATTTTTGAGAAAGCAGGTTTAGCGGTTTCGGAGATCTAGTAAAAGTAAAAAAAAATGCCATTTGGCGGTCAAAAATTATCATTAGACATATGCACATGAAATTGTGAGATATTTTATAGAGATTTTAATAATGTGTACACATTTTGCGCAAATTTTTTTGGGTTTCGTACCAAGATTTTTAATTTTAAAGTTTATTTATATGGTTCAAACAAATTTTCTGGACATTCTCGACAGTATACAATAAACGATTTAGTATGATAGAAAAATCATTCGGTTCGTACACGATCGTGAGGCATTTTTGCAAAAGGCAATTTTGCTGTTTCGGAGGCATGGAGCGCAAAGGGTGCAAAAACGATTATGCAGTTTCTGACAAAACGGATCATCCGATTAGATTAATTCAAAAAACATTTTGCTCGAGTAGACGCTGTGCAAAAAATGCGCGTACAAAAATTTTCGTAGTTTTAAAAATATTGAAGAGAAAATTCAAATTTTCAAAAAATTCAAAGTTTGAGAATATTTTCGTAAATTTCAAAAAATCGAGTATTTTCAAAAATTACCCAATTCATAAAAAATTTAGAAAAAACTTTTTTTTTAAATTCCAAAAAATTCAAACTTCTATAAAAAATATTATAATATTAAAAAAAAATCTAAATTAGGAAAAAATTTAAATTTAAAAAAATGTAAATTTAAAAAAAAAATTCAAAATTTTGAACAAATTCCGAAATTATCAAAAAAATCAAATTTCTCATAAACGTACAAATAAGTTGTTTATAAAATACGCTCGTCGCCTAATTTAATAAGCAATTATAAGTTTACAGTATGTATTTATAATAAATATTCTATTTGAAATTATTCAAAACAATTATTGATTATTATCATTCCTCGAATGTTTAATCACGGTACGGGAGGTTCTAGCAATTTGCCTTAAGGCGTGATTGTTTTTTTATGTACATACACTTGTATATGTATACTAGGCCTTATCACTTTTTGCCTATGAAATAATAAACTGGCGCAGCTTGTCTTTGTACCAAATTTATATAATATTTAATATACATATGCATATACATATATACATATATATATATATATATATATATATATATATATATATATATATATTATATATGCATGTATGTATATACATTATAAATCTCTATTCTATCCATTGTCGACACATTTCGACCATGTATCATGTACAACAAAATGCCGAAAAAAGATATCGGGTACCCCATTTGTAAAAGACCTATATTCCGTTCATTGTCAAATCATCCCAGATTCCGATCAGTTGCCGAAGATTGTAAATGAATTGAATTGAAAGCCACATTTCAGAAATTTCTGTCCTAGTGTGCATTCAACCCCGAAAATAATATAATAATATACTACCCCGAAAGAGCGACAATTGATTGACGAAAAAGGCATTTATGAGGGAACAGAATTTGGGGAAAATAGATACATGTTGTGAATTTTGTGGTAAGATTAATTATTGTAATCGTCCTAAAATCGAAATTGATTTTTTTGTATATCTTTACGTTCCGGAGGTTTCTGAACTTTCTAGCATACCACAAAAAAAATGGATGTGTGTGTATGGATACAATTTTTTGTCAACGGTTTCGGGCGCACGGATTAACCGATTTGTATGATTTAAAAAACATTCGATTCCTATTACTAGGGAGAAATAGGGAGTGCTTATTAGTTTTTGCCAAAGGCAGGTCCAGCCGTTACGGAGTTACGGAGCAAAGAGTGCAGAAAATAGAAATCGAATTTTGGAGAGAACGGAGCATCCGATTTGAATTTTAATGATTGGGTGAAGTGGTGCTTAGTTTTTGGCAAAAGCAGGTCCAACCGTTTCGGAATTAAATGCATAGAGAATGATAATTTTTGTGGGAACGAAGCATCCGATTTTGATTCAATGATTCAAAAAACTCGATTTTGATTCAATGATTCAAAAAACTCGATTTCTTCCCTCGATTCAAAAAACATTTTGTTTGTGTTGACTGTGAGAAGAAACCATTAGTTATAACTAATGGTTTCTGGGGGAAATGCATTTTTTTTAAGATTTCCAAAAATTTTTTTTTTAGATACCGGAAATGGTTTCAAGTTTTCAATTAAAAATGCAAGTTTTGAATTAAAAATGCAAGTTATCAAACAAAAACAAACCCAAGTTTTCAATTAAAATATTTCAAATTTCCAATTAAAATATTTCAAGTTTTTAATTAAAATATTTCAAGTTTTCAAATAAAAATTTGAAGTTTTCAAATAAAAATTCAAAGTTTTCAAATAAAAATTCAAAATTTTCAAACAAAAATAAATCCAAGTTTTCAATTAAAATAGATCCATAAAGTTTTCAAATAAAAATTCAAAGTTTTCAAACAAACATAATTCCAAGTTTTCAAACAAGCATAATTACAAATTTTCTAAAAGAAAACAATTCCAAGTTTTCAAAAAAACAATTCCAAGTTTTCAAAAAAAAAAAAACAATTTCAAATTTTCAAAAAGAAACCAAGTTATCAAAAGAAAAATTAAGTTTTCAAGAAAAATTCCCAGTTTAAAAAAAAATCAAATTTTTAAAAAGAACAAGTTACCAAAAAAAAACCCAATTTTCATAAGAAATCCAAGTTTTCATAAAGAAATCGAAACTTTTAAAAAGAATCCAAATTTTCAAAGATCCAAGTTTTCAAATAAAAAAATTGAGTTTTCGAAAAACATTTCCATGTTTCAAAAAAAATTCAAATTTTCAAACAAAAATTTCAGCATTCAAACAAAATCCAAGTTTAAAAAAAAAATCAAAGTTTTCATTCAATTAAATATCGAAAATGATTAAGATATTAGTTTTAGTTCTAGCTAAATAAATAATTTATAAAAATGTAATTTTGGGTTAAAAATTCAAATTATCACCCTGATTAAGCACAGTCTAAGCGACAATTTGGTACAAATGTTTACCCAAGTGCGTTTAGACTGTTTATGTACTGGAGCACTTTTCCAATTTTATAAAAACTATTGAAAAATGTGAGAAATTTCGAGTTAAAAAATAAAAAAAAATACCCATTCTAAGCACAGTCTAAGCGTCACTCTGGTACAAATGTTTGCCCAAGTGCGTTTAGACTGTTTATGAACTGGAGCACTCTTTCAATTTTGTATGAAAACTATTGAAAAATGTGAAAATGCCGCCAAGATGAGCACAGTACAAGTGAAAATGTCGCACAGAATTATTTGCAAATGCGTTTAGACTGTGACTATACGGGAGCACTTTTTCAATTTTGTGTAAATTTGGTAACTATTTTTTTTTAAATTGAATTCGAAATGATATGACGATTGTTAATGTTTTGGAGATAAATTGATTTATTTATGATTCACATTTGATTTGCTCAGATATAGCAAAATGATGCAAAAATAATGAAAGTTACAGAGTATTTGTAATGATATATTTGAAAACATTTAAAATTTCTGGAATATTTTATGAAGGTACTGGAAGTTCCAGCAATTTGCTTTAAGGCACGATGCTATACACCACTAGTTTAATTTTAAAATTGAATTTACAGTTAAAATAATGCGTCTAGAAGAGATTTCTTTAAAATTAATCAACAATTTCATACGAGACAAATCAGTATTAGGAAAACAGTATGAGCAAATGATTGAAATGCATTACGGTTTAGAAAGTGATGAAGCCCCTTTGAAAAATATAGGCTTTTTGTATATTACTGATGCCAATGATGATTCTGGGGCAAATAGGTTTCAAGTTAAATTAAGTAAGTCATGATTTTATATACAAAAAAACCAATAAGTGTACAAAAAATATCAATGTATGTTGTAGGCGGCTAAATGCTCATAGTAAGCGAGGCCAAATAAAAATTAATATAGAAAAATGTATCGATGTCTAATAAAATCGTTGAATTACAAAGTATTTAATTTTAATTAAATACACGAAATTATTTACGGAAATGATTTCTAACTTTTTTATTTATCCTTTCCTCTAACAAATGCCCTTTCCGATCAGATGTCGAACAAACAGCAAACAAAATAATCAACTACATTATATATTATATGTTTCCGAATGAGATATCAATTTCGGATACAACTCTCACTTAATAAAAATCCATTGTATCTATTGTCGGCTGAATATTTATTATCGACGAAGGGCTGATAGAGAAAAATTAATGACCCTTCGACTACTACGACGGCCCTTATATGAGGGTGCCCCATGTCAAATGTCACACGTCGGATGAATGATGTTAATTGATTTGTTTATGTGTAACTCGAACTGGTTGGAAGTGGCATTTTGCCTTAAGGCAAGTTGCATGGACTTCTTGAAATGTGTGATAATTGACTTGGGTGACAAAAATTGAGATTTAGATACTTAGATGAAATTAGTCAACTGTTTATTATGAAATTGAAGTTTTTGATTTTAATTAAATCTTGACGATGTGATTTCCAATTGAATTTTCTCAAAAGCTTTTAAATTTTTTGTAATTATTCTGTGTCCTAAAATTGTAGCTTGTTCGAAATTTCATTGAATTGACAATGTTTGACTTTACATAAAAAAGCAATTTTTGATACAAGTTTCGAGACATAGTTGTCTGAAGGCATTCAATTTTGTCCGCAAGCCTCGATTTTTAGTCGATTCTGGAGGCCTTTAGTCAATTTTGGAGGCTTGCAGACGAATATGCAGGCTTTTTCTTTAAATTTGAAGGCTTTTTGTTTGAATTTGAAGGCTTTTTGTTAAAAATTTGAAGGCTTTCCGTTAAAAATTCGGAGGCTTTCCGTTAAAAATTCGGAGGCTTTCCGTTAAAAATTTGAAGGCTTTTGGTTGAAAAATTTGGAGGCTTTTCGTTAAAAATTTGAAGGCTTTTCGTCGCAAAATTTGTAGGTTTTTTCCGAAAAAAAATTGGAGGCTTCCAGGAAAAAAATTTAATACTTTCAGAAAAAAAATTGGAGGCTTCCAGGAAAAAGGCTGTCAGACGAATTTTAAGGATTTTTATGAAATTTAGAGATATCCTGACAAATTTGAAGGCTTTGAGACAAAATTGTAGACATCCAATCGAATTTGGAGGTTTTCGGACAAATTTGGAGGCTTGCGGAGAAAATTGAATGCCTCCAGACAAAGTTCTCTCGAAACTTGTGTCAAAAGTTATTTTTTTGATGTGATAAGTCAAACATTGTCAATTCAATGAAATTTCGAATAAGCTACAATTTTAGGACACAGATATAATTTAACAGAACGTCTTCAAATTCAACAAAAAACCTCCAAATTCGTTCGGAGGCTTCCAAACTTGCCTGAAAGACTCAAAATTTGTCAGAATATCTCTAAATTTAACAAAAAGTCCCAACATCGCCCTAGAGCCTCCAAAGTCGCCTAAAAGTCTCCAAAAGCGCCCTAAAGCCTCCAAATTTGCCTGGAAGCATGGAAATTTGCCTCCAAATTCGCCAAAAAGTCTCCAAATTTGTTACAAAATTTGAAATTTTTCAAAAAATATGTACATTTTTCAAAAATGTATGTAAATTCATCTTGAAGTCCCTAAATTCATCTAGAGGTCCCCACATTCATCCGAAAGCCCCTAAATTTATCCGAAAGGAAAAAATATAAAATTATGGCATTAAATTTTTTGATAAAAACAAACTTCTTCGGGAAGTTAATAAATTGTCACTTTTATATATTCATCTTGGTCGGAACAAAATTCCAAAAGTTCTTTTTAATTAGTACATTTTAATTCCTTTGATAAATCTCTGTAATTAAATATATATATATATTCAAGGTATTCCAAAAGTCGTAAAATCTTCTCCTGGTCAGGTGTTTTGATCAAATCTGATTAAAACCTTAAGGTATGTCCTGTTTTTTTTTTACCTGAGACTGGAAATTAATAGCCATCATTTTAAAACAAGATAATAAATAAAGAAATAAAGGAATTTTTGAGAAATAAGTTGTTGATAGTTTTATTTATTAATGGCTGGGAAAAATCGTTAAAAATGTTGGATGGATGTTTTATTTAATGTTCTATTGTTTAAACTATATTTTTCTGATAGGTCTTTTGCTAAAGCAATATTTTTTGAAATAATTCTTTGCAAGTCGTAAAAAATTCCAAAATTCTTAGATTTTTTTCAAAATTGTTATGTCAACAATTGTTAATTACAATATAATTTTTAATAACGAAAAAACAACTCTTACCTTTTATATCAGGGCAGCAAAAGCTCACAATTTCTTCATAAAATTGCATAATTCACTTTTACACTTTGTTTTACGCGAAATTAAGAAAGAAATTGATTTAAATAGCACTATTTTAAAAACACTTTGATTTACGCGAATTTACATTCACTTATCTTATAACTTTTTTTTATATTATCAAAGGAATTTAATTAACACTGCACTTTTCACTTTTGTATTAATTTTTATATTTTTTGCTGAAAAAAATACATGAATTATTAAAAAAGGCATGTCTAGAAATAAAAATCCACTGACCTTTTTATAAAATCACCGATTCTTCTGGAACATCTCGATTACCAATTTGTTGTCTAAAATTAGAAAAAAAAACAATAAATTAAACTTGAGTTTAATAAAATTTGTTTGCAAAGTTCAAAGACGACTCTTCTGTATTTCTTAAATATAGAAAGAAAAATCAAATAAAAGATGAACAAAAATTGAGATAATAAGAACAAAATAAATTATTTTGAATACTGAGGAAAATGAAACCGGTATGGATTGATATATAAAAATGATATATTTGTAAAGAAGTATTAACTTTCAAAATGAAAAAGGTAACAAATTGGTAAATATTAGAAAAATAGAAAACTGAGTTGGATACTCTATACATAAAATAGAGCAAATATGTCATAGAATTGGTCTATTTATTTTTTTATTACCTCTCGATTTCCAGAAGAGAGCCTAATCAGGAACTTCTGGAACTTTCAGGAACCAGGATCACACTTTTAATCACATTTTTTACTGCACTTCACTAAACACTAAAACACTAAAACATAAAATTAATTAAAAACAAAAAAAATCGGCACTAAAAACAACGAAGAATTTACAAAAAAACGCACTAAAAATGTCTGAGAATGAAGTATACTAGTTTCCATACAAACTCGAATTTGTCTAAGATTTTTTGCATAGTGTGTAAAGCGACATCTTGCTTTGAAGTTTAGTATACCACTTGAAACTGAGAGTACTTATTTTTGTTTAAGCCTTTGTAACTTAAAAACTATTTGTTTAATATGAATGATGTATTTGAGAAATTTATTGGAAATTGAATAAGCTACAGTATTGTCTAATATCATTTTGCTGTACATCCACTCTGTATACTTAAAAAAATGAATTGTTTTACGAGTTTTTGTACACTTTCACTAGATACACTTTTACCTGAGGATCGGAGAGTTTTTTCACCAAAAACAAAGTTTTTGAGCTTTTAATTTTACTCTTTAATACTTATCGCAAAATCCATCTAATTGTAGATGATTCCTTTAATATAAACTATTTTTTACACACGACAAAAATATTTTTTTTGGCCACTTGCTTTTCACTTTGTTCTTTAAAGTACAATTTTTCAAAAGTCCACATCTACTTATTTGAGTCCATAACCTATTTATTTTAATATACAAGTACTAGAACCAAGATTCGATCCGAGTACCCCCGATAAATAACATATAAATCACGAACGACTTTTGTTGACTTGTCCTGGTCAATCTGGTTTTATCTGTTAAAATGAAGAAAAAACAAATGTTAAAAATCAATTTGTAAAATTATTGTTAACACGTTAAATGCCATGTCAGACATATATGTGCGTCATGAAAATTAGTGTTTTTCCAGAAATTTTAGCAAAAAAAACATTATTCTTTGATTAAGTTTTCTCGGTACATTTTTAACTAAACTATCTAAATTTCCAGGGCCCATATGAATTTTTTTTATTATTTTAACATGTTAAGTATATTTTGGATTTTTTAACTCAGTTAAGACTTATAAATTATAAGTCACTAAATAAAATAAATTTTAAGCTATAATAATGTACATAAATATCTGACAATGCATATTTTTATTAAATTGGTTTTGTTGATTGATAATAAATAAGTGCTATAAAATTGCAATTAAAACTTTCTTTTCTACAAGACATAGATATGATAATAATCGTATATAATTTTATTATTATCAGCAAAATTGCAGGAAATATATACTATTTCCTTATGGATTTGATTCTAGTAAGATTTAACTGTAAATCCTATTGGAATCTGATAAGAATTTCATTGGAATCTCTTTAAGATATTAGAAAATCATTAGAATTTTATTTCTTGAAAATTAAAATTAAAATTGAAATTAAAATTTAAATTACTAAAAATTAATAACAATATTAATTTGAAATTAAAAGCTTCTAATACAAAAAAAAATCATTTTAACAAAATTTAAATCAATTTTGCAGGAAATAAAAGTTTCTAATATAAAGAAGTCATTTTAACAAAGTTTAAATTAATTTTGACAGAAATAAAAGTTTCTAGTATAAAAAAAAATCATTTTAACAAAAATTTAAGTAGAAAATTGTTCGTCCACGTTTTCGCTAGAAATAAAAGTTTCTTTTAGAAAAAAAAACATTTTAACAAAAATCTAGTAACAAAATTGTAATATAAATAAAAGTTTCTGATATAACAACAATCATTTTAACAAAAATTTAATTGCAAAATTGTTCGTCCACGTTTCTCGCCAGAAATAAAAATTTTTAATATAAAAATATCATTTTAAAAGAAATTTAATTGCAATATTGTAATATAAATATAAGTTTCTAATATAAATAAAATCAAATAAAAATTTTTCTTCCACGTTTTTACCAGAAATAAAAAATTTTAATATAAAAATATCATTTTAATAGAAATTTAATTGCAATATTGTAATATAAATAAAAGTTTCTAATATAAATAAAATCATTTTAACAAAAATTTAATTGCAACATTTTTCTTCCACGTTTTCATAAAAATATCATTTTAATAAAAATTTAATTGCAATATTGTAATATAAATAAAAGTTTCTAATATAAATGAAATAATTTTAACAAAAATTTAATTGCAACATTTTTCTTCCCCGTTTTCGCCAGAAATAAATAATTTTGATATAAAAATATCATTAATAAGAATTTAATTGCAATATTGTAATATAAATAAAAGCTTCTAATATAAATAAAATCATTTTAACAAAATTTAAGTGCAAAATTGTTTGTCCACGTTTTCGCCAGAAATAAAAATTTTTAATACAAAAATATCATTTTAATAGAAATTTAATTGCAATATTGTAATACAAATAAAAGTTTCTAATATAAATAAAATCATTTTAACAAAATTTAAGTGCAAAATTGTTTGTCTAAGTTTTCGCCAGAAATAAAAAAATTTAATATAAAAATATCATTTTAATAGAAATTTAATTGCAATATTGTAATATAAATAAAAGTTTCTAATATAAATAAAATCATTTTAACAAAAATTTAATTGCAACATTTTTCTTCCACGTTTTCACCAGAAATAAAAAATTTTAATATAAAAATATCATTTTAAAAGAAATTTAATTGCAATATTGTAATATATATATATAAAAGTTTCTAATATAAATAAAATCATTCTAACAAAAATTCCATTGCATAATTGTTTGTCCACGTTTTCGCCAGAAATATAAATTTTTAATACAAAAATATCATTTTGATAGAAATTTAATTGCAATATTGTAATATATATAAATAAAAGTTTCTAATATAAATAAAATCATTTTAACAAAATTTAATTGCAACATTTTTCTTCCATGTTTTCGCCAGAAATAAAAATTTTTGATATAAAAATATTTTAAAAGAAATTTAATTGTAATATTGTAATATAGATAAAAATTTCTAATATAAAAAAAAAATCATTTTAACAAAAATTTAATTGCCACATTTTTCCCCACGTTTTCGCCAGAAATAAAAGTTTCTAATATAAAAAAAAAAATTAAAAAAAAATATTTACAAAATTTTTTGCCATAGATTCTGAAACCAATTTTGAAAATTCAAAAGCTGTTAAACATATCAGTCAGGTAAAGATTTAGTAGAAATATCAGAAATGTAAAAATTTGACTGAAAAAACGTGTTAATTATTCAAAAACATCCTTAGTTATATCTGTTATCAAATATATTATTATCGATTTAAATTTTCCCCCAAAAATACATAACTTTTTCCCATACAAATCTCCATATAAAATTTTTACTATCCGCGATCTTAGTAGAATTTTATTTATTCCACAAACATTTAATGTACTTTCTTATTGTTTAAGACGTCGTCGACGACATTTGAAATATTCATGAATAAATTTAACACAAAAACATTATTATTATGATTGTTGTTTTATTTATATTCATTCCCATGTGTCGTAAAATCTTATGATAAATGTTGCGGTGTAAAATTGAAAGAAAGAACCGCTCGTATAAAATTCATAAAAAACATAAAATACATAAAATAGATATAATGCATAAAATGCATAAAATTTTATATTGTTTTGAATAATTTTAGATAGGAAGATGTATTTATAAAGTCGTGTAGAACTATAAAACTATTGTCGGATAATATATGGATAAAATATAATTAATCATGCTGCCATCTAACGGTGCGCTTTTGCAAATAACTCAAAAACGGGTAAGGGAATTTTGACCCGCAATTTTGAGCTTTTGATTTTATTCTTTATTTTATATTATATTATTATATTTATCGACGTTTCATTCGAGTTTATTATACAGATAAGTTTTGAGAAAAAATTAATTGTTTCCTAAATTGGGCTTTTATTCTCTCCAATTAGTTCCATTCGAACAATTTCCTTCAAGCTGTCGTATTCGATTCCTAATTCCTTTACTTTGTCAGATTTGGCTAATAAAATCTACGATTTTTGACCACTAAACAGAAAATACTAAATCCGGATAATGATCCTGGTTTAAAGGATAAATCCCTCAAAGCTTTTCCCGGATTTTCTTTGAACAAAAAATGCGGTAACGAGAATCATTAGATCAAAGAAGTTATGGTAGCAAATATATATATATATATATATATATATATATATATATATATATATATATATATATATAGCTTCACTCATGTTTGTAGTATAAGTTTTTTGTAAAATTGCTAAATCGTCTAAAAAAATTTTTATTCAGAAAATAACCTTTCTAACTGCACATAGAAGATCCGATGTTTTAAATAAAATAAGACAATCATTAGAATTCAAAATATTAGTCTAAATATATGTTTTTAGTTACCTAAAAAAACCTAAAATATTATATCATATTATATAAACAATTAATGAATTAGATAGTAATTAGAATAAATTTGATGAAACTAGTTGAAATTGGCATTCTGTCTGAAGGCAAGTAGCAAAACTTTCCGAAAGATGTAATAATTAACTTAATCAACCGAAATTGAGATTTGGATATTTAAATAAAATTTTTAACTGGCTCTGACATATCACATCACAAAAGCCCGTATTTTCGAAAGGTTTTTGAATTTTTAAAAATCGATTTAGTATTGTGAACGAAAAGCCACTTTCATTGCACTTTTTTTGTAAATTACAAAAAAAAACGGCTCGGCCGATCGTCGCACAAAACTGACAAACGATAGTCCTCATCGAGATACATCGATACATACATTTTTGAAATTGGTCTAGCCGTTTTTGGGAAAAGAGTTAAAATTTGGCTTACATATATATACACAGTTTTTTCCAAAATTGCTCTCAAATTAACAAATCAGATTTTCTGTTGAATACAAACTTCTTGTTCTGGAAGTTCCCCAAACCAAATTATACTAAAACAAAACTGTGTACAAATACCAAACTAGTGGGGTGGGTGGCATCGTGCCTTAAGGCAAATTGCTGGAACTTCCCGTACCGTAACGAAATGTTCGAGGAATACTGAATGTTTTCAAATAGATTATTATAAATATTGTTACATTGTCTAATATTTATAAGAATTATTTAAACTAAATTGCAGAGTTGAAATTATTTGTTTAAAGTATATTAGAACTATAGTTAAAATTAAAAATAAAATCTGAATTATTTTCGATATACAAAAAATTAAAAAAAAAAAAAAAAGGGACAATTTTTTTCCAAAATCAATTATTTTGTTAAGACAAGCAGAAAGTTCTTTGAATCAATTGAATGGACGCTTAGTTCTCTCAAAAACTGCCATTTTTTGTACATTTAGCACTGTATCTCCGAAATGGCTGGGCCTGCCTTTGCAAAAAACTAATAACCCCTTTTACCAATCATTACTAATTGAATGTTTTTTAGATCATTCAAATCGGATGCTCCGTTCTCTCATAAACTCGATTTCTATTTTCTGCACTCTTTGCTCCTTATCTCCGTAACTGCTGGACCTGCCTTTGCCAAAAACTAATCAGCACCTCTCCTTATCAATAGGAATCGAATGTTTTTTAAACCATTCAAATCGGTTGATCCGTACGCCCGAAAACGTGGGCGAAAATTTGTATCCATACATACATACACACACACACACACATACATACACACACATACACACACACACACATCCATTTTTTCTGAAGTATGCCAGTAAAATGTTCAGAAACCTTCAAAACGTCGAGAAATGTAAAAATTTTCAATTCCGATTTTCGGCCCATTACAATAACTTACCCTACGGGAAGTTAATAAATAATATATATTTGTTACATCATTTATAGTTAGGTAAAAAAAATGTTTTGTTTCTGCATAAAAATCGTGAAACCAATAAAAGTCAAACTTATCTAAAAAAATAATTTACTATAAATATCATGTAATTATATATTGCATTGAAATCTATTTATTACAATTTGTTCTTGATGTCAAGCTTAGTGCTGGATTTTCACCAAAAACATTATAATTTTTTTTTGCAACTAGGTGTATTGTGACTGTAATATTTTCTATTTTTTCAGATTTCGTACTTGTCTAAAAATCGCCGGAACCACAACGGCAGAAATAGTTGGTAAATTATTCTTCAATGTTGTGCAGACAAAATGCTTCGTTTTCAAGACAGAAAAAGTTTGCACTAAGTACACCTGGTGGAAAAACACTTGTAAAAAATACACCAAGAAGAAAAGGGCTGTCCTGAGGAGCAACATGGCATACTAGGCGAATAATTTTGTAAAATATAGATAATAGAATTATGGGGCTGATTCTTAGATGGTAATTATATGTTGGGGGGTCTATCTTCGTATGAGTTGGTAGTAAGAAATTGCCAACATGCTTTATATTTGTTTTGCGATCAGCCCTTTCACACATAAAATTAGACATCAGAAATTTGCACTTATAATAAAATTTGTTATCGGTTGTTTGTTCGTTTTGGAGGTTAGGTTTTATGTGCAAGAATGAGATTATATCGCCAGCGAAAAAGTAAAAAAAAATACAAGCAGTCAATGAATGTATGTTAATTTTAATTATATGAAGATCTTCAAACACAATTGTTACAGGATGAGTTAATTTGCAAAAACAATATTTGTTTAGGCGTTGTTTAACATAATCCACTGTGTGAACAAATATTATAGCAGTTATTAATGTAATTTATTTAAATTACTTCATTGGAAAATACCTACATATATTTTTAACACTTTATTACCACTAACTCATACGAAGATAGACCCGCAACATAACATTTTTTCATCCGAAAGTTGTGTCCTTTATATTTCCATAAATTTAATATAGAATTCTAGTTGATAAGGATTAAATTATTTTAGTCTTTTATAGCAGACACTTGTATAATTTTTATAACCTTATATGGTGCAAACAATTTAAAAAATGAAACATTATGTACTAATTTGAAAAGTATGAAAATGTTATTAATAAATATAAAATAGAAGTTTGATACTTCAATTCTAATTCCAAAAAATGCTGATACTGATTCTGAATCGTCCATATTTTCTTAAGATTTAGTAACTTTTTAAGTAAATTTATTATTTTTTTCAAAAGACAGAAACAAATTAAATTTTGTTGCTTATACAGTAAAACCCCGTTAAAACGACTTACCAGAAACTGTTCTAAAACGCGTCTTAAACAAGATAATTTTTAACTTAATCCGGAATTTGCGAGTGGAAAGGGTTAATATGCATACTGATTTGCTTTTACCACGTTAATTCCCATGTCATTCATATATATCTGAGTAGAAAAAAAGTCTCATAGAACCATGTCAGCCACTTATTTATGTGACAAACAAAATAGTGTTTTATTAGAAATTTTGGCCAATTTTTTTTCTTTGATAAATTAAGTTTTCTTGATACATATACAATTGTTACCATGGGCCATGTAAAAATTTCTTTGATATTATCGATGTTGTGATTTGCTTTTAACACATTAATTGCCGTGTCAGCCATATGTGTCTGACGCTAGAAAGTTTTGCATAAACCATGTCAGACATGAATCAGAGTAGATTGCTTTTGAGGATAAAAAATGTTTACATCTTTTTTTATTTTGCATAAAATATTTTTGTAACTTTGGATTAAAAAAATTCAAAAATTACCCAGGCTAAGCACAGTCTAAGCGCCACTCTGGTACAAATGTTTACCCGAGTGCGCTTAGACTGTTTATGCACTGGAGCACTTTTCCAATTTTGTGAAAACTGTTGAAAAATGTGAAGATGGCGCCGAGAAAAGCACAGTATAAGTGAAACTGTCGCACAGAATTATTTGCAAATGCGTTTAGACTGTGACTATACGGGAGCACTTTTTCAATTTTGTGCAAATTTGGCAATTTTTTTTTTTTTGAAATTGTATTCGAAATAAAATGACGACTGTTAATGTTCTTTGTGGATTTAAATTGATTTATTATTTACATTTGATTTGCTCAGATACAACAATAAGATAGCAAAAATAATGAAAGTTACAGTATTTGTAATAATATATTTGAAAAAGTTCCAGAAATTTGCCTTAAGACACGATGCCATACACCACTAGTTCTGATACATTTTGAACAAAATTATTTTATGAAGTTATTATCGGGCGTTTAAAGTGTTACATTTTAATTTCAATAACTTTTTTAATTTAATTTAAATTTATGTTTTTTGTTTAAGACAAATTAGAAACCCGATGTAGTTTCAAAATAACTATGAAAACATTATAAGAAATTAGAAGCTTGCTGATTTTGAAACATTTAACGATTTTTATAAATTTAATAAATCTTCTAAATTAAAAGTAAATTTATAATATTTTTCCCGGAATTTGTAAATTGCATCAAAATTGAAAAACAAACATTATTATTTTTAACAAAGGTTCAAATATTTTTTAAAAACTGGGCTAGAAGTTTTTCATTAAAAAATAAACGAAACGAAAATTATCACTGAAATGGCTTGAATAAAAAAAAACATGTTTAAAAATCGAGCATTTTAAACGTTATTTGATCATATTGAAATTTTGCAATTTTGATTTTTTTTAATAAAAATTGAAATTTTCTAAATATTTATATTTACTCAACTTAGTCATGAATTCGTATAGAAATTTCTTTTTATAAATATAAATATTGCAAAATAAAGGTTTATATTTATTATTAAAAATGGTTGAAACACGTTATTTGTAAATGCATAATATAAAATTTGGCGCAAATTAATTGTCCACAAATTTCTATTTAAAGCAAAAATGGCAAATCTTAGTAATTACAATATACTTTTTTCATTATTTTTATGTTTAAAGAATAAAATATGCGATCTGTTTATTAATTCGCAAGTTCCAAAAAAGTTGTTCATAAATTCCTATAAAATACAAATCACTATATACAAGAAAAAATTAAAAAGTATCTTCTGGTTTGCAAATCACATTTTGGTTACTAAATTTATAAAAACGAATTATATTTCAAAAGTATAAAATAATTATATACGTACTTAAATTCCACGAATTTATAGTTTACATAGAAGTAACAAAATCTACCCAAAAGTTTGTCTAAAAATGTCCTTGAAAACAAAAAGCAGCTAAATTCATAATTTCTGAACTGCAAAACACTTCGGGACTGCAAATTATGTTTCAAATATTAATTTATTTGAAAAAGAATTATATTTCACCTAATTAAAATAAATGTATACGTACTTAAAATCTCAAATTTTTGTAAATAAATATAAAAGTAACGAAATCTACTCAAAAGTTTGCCTAAAAATGTCCTTGAAGTCAAAAAGCAGTAAAATTCATAAATTCTAAACTGCAAAACACTTCTGGATTGCGAAGTATGTTTTAAATGCTAAATTTTCAAAGAAATAATTATACTTTTCGCAATTAAAATAAATATATACGTACTTATATGTCTCAAATTTAAATAAATACAATTTTACAGAAATAAATATACACAAAAGTTTGTGTAAAACTGTTCTTGAAGCAAAAACAGCATTGTGACGTCATATGTTTACTTTTGTATTACCCAAAATTATTTGGTACAATCTGATGAAAAAGTTTCGAAAAATCGAAAACAAACTTAATAAAATCACATTAAAATCCCAGGAACTGTGCTAAAAACGCGTCTTAAACGAGACAATTTACTACTTAACCCTTTCCACACGAATGCCGCAACTACGGCGGCAAAATATGTAAAAATTTAGGAATTTGCAAGTGGAAAGGTTTAAAATGCATACAAATAATGTGATGAAAAAGTTTCGAAAAAATCATACTTTTTCAATAAAATACAGTAAAAACCTGTTAAGACGATTCACCAAGAACTGTGCTAAGCGAGACAATTTCAACTTAACCCTTTCCACTCGGATAATATATAATAATTCCAAAATTTGCAAGTAGAAAGGGTTAATATGCATACAAATAATCTGATGAAAAAGTTTCGGAAAAACCAAACTGTTTTTGATAAAATACAGTACAACCCCGTTAAGATGATTTACCAAAAACTGTGCTAAGCGAGACAATTTTCAACTTAACCCTTTCCACTCGGATAATACATAATAATTCCAAAATTTGCAAGAGTTAATATCCTTATAAATAATCTGATGAAATAGTTTCGAAAACACGAACTTTTTTGATAAAATACAGTAAAACCCTGTTAAGACGATTCACCAAGAACTGTGCTAAGCGAGACAATTTTCAACTTAACCCTTTCCACTCGGATAATAGATAATAATTGCAAAATTTGCAAGTGGAAAGATCCATATAAAAATCTGATATCCATATAAAAAATATGATGAAAAAATTTCGACAAAAACAAACTTTTTTAATAAAATACAGTAAAACCCTGTTAAGACGATTTACCAAAAACTGTTTTAAAAACGCGTCTTAAGCGAGACAATTTTCAACTTAACCCTTTCCACTCCGGCGGCAAAATACATATTAATTTCGGAATTTACAAGTGGAAAGAGTTAATATGCATACAAATAATCTGATGAAAAAGTTTCGAAAAAAACCAAAACTTTTTAATAAAATACAGTAAAACCCTATTAAGACGATTTATCAAAAATTGTGCTAAAAACGCGTCTTATGCGAGAAAATTTTAAACATATTTCGAAGTAATAGACAAAATATTGTCTTAACGGAGTTCTATGTGTATTTTTTTAATGATTGAATTTGATTAATATATAATAAGATATTTTATAATATACGATTTGAAAATAAATATTACCTACTATTAAATACTATTTGTTACTAATTTATATATATATAAATAAATTATAATTGTGTACATAAAATCTATAATATAAATCTATATATAAATATATATAAATAAATAAAGTGGTTCCTTTAGTAAATTAAAATTATTTTATAAACGAGTATAATTATATATAAAATTTTAATTATATATATATATATATATATATATATATAAATATATATATATACTAAGTAATTTAAATTTAATAAATTAAGTCGATGTACTAAAGTTATACTTAATAGTCATATGTATTAGAAATGCAAAAATGTTTGTGAATTCTTTATTTATTGTAAATAAAGGTAGTTAAGATGGAAATGTGATTTTTATTTAAAAAAAAAATTACCTAAGTTAATTAATAAAAATATCGCCAAATCACTTTGGTCAAAAACTATAATTAACAGGACGATTATAATAATTTTTTTTTTTTTTTCTAAATTGCATAGAAGCATTTTTCATGAATTCATGACATCATTGAGACTTTTCAATAAATTTAAACATAAATAAAATTTAATTCAAAAGGAAGTGTAATACGAGTTATTTTTAAATTTACTGTTTAATAAAAATTTTAAAATTATTAGTAAGTTCGAAAATAACAGTTTGTTTGAAAAATATCATTGGAAATTTTTTAAGTTTGTTTGAAAATTGATTGAAATTTACGAAATAAAAAGTTGAAAATGTTTTCTAAATATTTAAATATCAATTCTAATTGATTAGGCCGATTGTTTACACAAATCCGGAAATTTGTGCGACTTCAAGCGAAATATCACTTACACAAAATCGTAATATAAATTCTGACTCATTTTCTGATACGATGTTTCATATTTGAACGACCTTCAAAAAATTTACAAGGACCTTCTATATTCCCAAAAATAATGAACAAAAACATGTCTAAGTAAAACCTATAGAAAATTCTGCCAAGTAAAATTCTCCAAGACTTTGCATACAAATTTGTAACGAAAACTCGTTATTTATGCATACTAATATGATTAATATATATTGCAAAGTTATATCTAAGTATTATACTAAATATTATGTATTTATTATTGTAACGAAATTTCAAGGACATTTCAATAAGTGCACAAAATATGCATCCAGGACACTACACTTACACAAAACCTATAGAAAATTCCCCAAGACTTTGCATACAAATTTGTAACGAATACTCAATTTTGCATACTATATGTTTATTATGTATTGCAAAGTTATATGTAAGTATTATAAATTTTTTCTACTTACGATTTTGGCCAAATTCTGAATGATAACAGACACTTTTACACGACGAAAGTAATACCGGTACTAAGTACTTGAGGTTATGTATTTTCTGGCAAACAATGAGAAGCACGTGGTCTAAATTGTTCTGCAAAATTCCGGAGGATGGCGACACAATTTAATAGGAATCGAATAGGATTTCAAAATTCAAATAAGATTAAAATATACAAAGTTGACTAAATTAAGATATAGTATGATAAGATCCAATATAACTAAATACTAACAAAAACATACTTGCCAAACTATCACTATTACCAAAACAATGACATAGTCTAAGTAATAATTAATTGAAACATTAAACTAAAATTTACAATTGCATATATGTAAGTAACATGGCATTCAAAAAACTAGTGGTGTATGGCATTGTGCCTTAAGGCAAATTGCTGGAACTTCCCGTACCGTAACAAAATATTCGAGAAATTTTAAACGTTTTCAATTTATTATACAAATACTGTAACTTTCATCATTTTTGCTATCTTGTTATATGAGCAAATCAAATGTAAATCATAAATAAATCAATTCATCTCAGAACATTAACAATCGTCATTTCATTTCGAATTTAATTTAAAAAAAAAATGTTGCCTAATTTACACAAAATTGAAAAAGTGCTCCCGTATAGTTACAGTCTAAACGCATTTGTCGCATAATTTTGTACGACATTTTCACTATACTGTGCTTAGCTTGGCGGCATTTCACATTTTCAATAGTTTTCACAAAATTGGAAAATCTCTCCAGTACATTAACAATCTAAACGCACTCGGGTAAACATTTGTACCAGAGTGGTGCTTAGACAGTGCTTAGCTGGGTAATTTTTTGCATTTTTAATCCAAAATTACAAAAATATTTTTGGAAAAAAAAATTAGAAACAAATTTTTTTTTCAAAATTATTTTGTTGAAACAAGCAGAAGTTGTTGAATCATTTAAAAAGGACGCTTAGTTCTCTCAAAAAACTGCCATTTTTTACACATTTAGCTCCGTATCTTTGAAATGGCTAGGCCACCTTTGCCAAATACTAATAAACACTTCTCCCAATCATTACTAATTGACTGTTCTTCAGATCATTCAAATCGGATACTCCGTTCTCTCAAAAATTCGATTTCTATTTTCTGCACTCTTCGCTCCGTATCTCCGTAACGGCTGGATCTGCCTCTGCCAAAAACTAATCAGCACATCTCCCTATTAATAGGAATCGAATGTTTTTTAAGCCATTCAAATCGGTTGATCCGTGCACCCAAAAACATGGACGAAATAATGACATAGTCCAAGTAATAATTAATTGAAACTTTAAAACAAAATTTACAATTACATATAAGTAAGTAACCTGGCATTTGAATAATAACATAAATTTCTTCTCAATTAATTAAAATATTCCATTGAAATTCGAATAATATTTATTATAACACCCAACACTCAAATATTCACAAAAATATTTGTACATCTTACATTTATAATTTCAGTAATTACACATATTATTTATTTTTATTATTATTATAAGCACAATCAATCAATATACATTTTGTATAAATAATATTTTACATATATATTTTTCTCTCGAAATTTTTTTATCCTGTACTTATAAAAGTCAGTAAATAATTTTTTAAATTTACTATAATTAGTGAAATGTATAGTTTGGTCCTTTTAGGTATTGACGATCCATTTTTTTGATAGATTTTTTTGTGCAGATTGTAAATAAAAAGATATAAAAAATTATGTATGTTATGTAATAATAATGTCAACATTTGTTATTGAATTAATTAATAACTTATTAAGCTTGTTTGAAAATTTAAGATATCTCAAATTCAAAAATACTTTAGTATGATTAAAAATAATCTTTAGCATCATTATACAAAATATTATTAATATTGAAACAAATACGTTTTTAAATCATTGTGACGTTTAAACGTTCTTGTTACGTTATGTAACATTTAATTTTTAATTTGTGAATGTTTCAAATTGCCTAAATATTCTTCACTGATATAATAATATTTAAAAAAGCAGATTTTTGTAAATAACAATATAAACAAAATTATTTGCAAAAAATCGAGACGTAAAACAATAACAAAACAAACTGGTTTTTAAGTCTATTTTACGTTTCTAAAAGTATTGTTACATTTAAACAACGTTCTTGTTACGTTATGTAACATTTAATTTTTAATTCGTGAATGTTTCAATTTGTCTAAATATTTTTACAGATAAAAATATATAAAAAATGACAATACAAACAATTTTATTTGTAAAAAATATCGAGACGTAAAACAATAACAAACAAACTAGTTTTTAAATTTATTTTACGTTTCTAAAAGTATTGTTACGTTTAAACAACGTTCTTGTTACTTTATATGACATTTAATTTTTAATTTGTGAATGTTTCAAATTGTCTAATAATTATTTTTTTTGTAAGTAAAATTAAATTATAATTATAATGAAACAAAATAATGTATAAAGTCGTTTTAAAAAACGTTTTATAATAGTGTTACGTTAAAATAACCTGTTTGTTACGTTTGGGCAATAAAATGTAACATTGTATGAATTAATTTCTTCAAATCATATTATTTTTTTTATAATTTTCAATTTAAAATTAGAACCTTTAATTATAATATTATTTACATAAGTAATTTTTAGCCAAAAATAGAAGAGGCAAAATAACGTATAAACTGATTGTAAAACAAAAACAAAACAAACATGTTTTTTACGCATTGTTACGTTAAAATAACGTTTAAGTTACATTAAACAATAAAATGCAGAACTGGTTGAAAACAATTCTATGATTCATATCAAATTTTTAATATATTATTGGTGAACTTTATGGATAAAATTATTTTTTCAAATTTATATTAATTTCTTGTCCGAATAATTTTCTTTCATAAACTATTAATTACAAAAGTGCATTTTTTATGAAATTTAGGAAATTAACGTTCTTGTTACGTTTGGAAATTAAATGCAACATTGAATAAATATAATTTTTATAATTCATATAAAATTTTTGATAATATTCAATTTAGAATTAGAATGTTTCAAATTATGTGAATATTTTTTGCTGTTAGAATAAATGTACATTTTTGTGAATTACAGTAAAAAAACAAAATAATAGGTAAATCCGAGTTGTAAAACAATTACGAAACAAACACGTTACTAAGATATTGTAACGTCAATGTTAATTAATATAACATTAAAATAACTTAATTTCTCATTTATATTAATTTCTTTATAAATATCAATTTCGAATTAGAACGTTTCAAATTATGTAAATAATTATTTCCTATTAGAATAAATGAACATTAATTATGTAATATCTGTAAATGTAAATTACAGAAAAAACAAAATAATGTTTAAAATCCAGTCATGAAACAATTACGAAACAAACACGTTGTTTGGACATTGTTACGTTTAAAACACGTTTTAATTACGTTTTAGGGATAAAAAGTTGCATTGGATGAAAATTATTTACGTCTTTACGTTTTATTTGTTTAAATTGATTTTTTAGGTTATATTAGTGTTTTATAATTAACTAAATAATTTTGAACACAATTTTTTGCAAACAAGTTGGAAGTTATTAGTTTTGAAAACATAAAAATTGTTGTGTAAATTGTCGTACATTAAATGTACTCCAATTGATTCTTTTATACTTTTAGAAGTTCCTAACTTTCAAGTCTATATATTCGTATCATACATATATATATTTTTTTTATATATATACACATTGTAAACATTTAAAATTTTTCAAACTGTACAAAAATTATGATAGATATAAAGTTTAGATTAAATATAATTGACAGCATAGTTTTTTTCAGAAGCTAGGCGACAGCATTTTTATAATAATTATAATATAATTTTATATATATATATATATATATATATATATATATATGTATATTATATATATATTATATATATATATATATATATATATATATATATTATATATTTAACCTGTATATTTTTTATACCTATACCTATAAATATTACATGTATACAAATATTACATAATACACCATTGATTGTCAAGAGAAATAGATACATTTAAGTTACAATGGAGTTACATTATGAAACCGGTGTAAAAATATTTTTAGGACTTATAATGAATAAAAATAAATACTAATAATATTGTAATTAAATTAAAAAAAGTTTAAAAGTTAAATTGGTTAAAAAAAACTTGGGAATTAATTGTAGTATTTATTTACTGTGAAAATTGTGAAAATATCTATCAAGTTGCGGTGCGATCAGGCGTATTTTACATAAAAACAAGCCCGGGGGCATGTTCGATTAACAGAATTTTCGTTTATATATAAAATACGCCTGATCGTACAACAACTTGATACACATTTTCACAAATAAAGAGACAAAACTGGTCCCAGGTTTAAGGGTATAGCATATTTAGAAAAACTTCTACTCACCAAGTCAATATACATGTTTTGGAAAAATCCAATTGAGATTCTTTTAATTTAATTAAATACATATATACATACTTCAAAAGTTGGCAGTTGGTTTAAAATGTCCTTAAATTTACCATCCGACATCCGATTACGCTGATGAGAACCTAAGTTTTTGTTTTTTCACAAATTCTATGGCCATTCGATCACCTGTTCTGGATTCCAAAATTTGTAAAATAGGATTCTCTGGAAAAATAAAATAAATGGTGAATAAATAGTTATAAATTTTGGGTAAAATATGATTTATTACGTTTGTCGTGTTGATGCATCAATGGAAGATCAACGTGTTTTAAACCATGAAAGTTTTCGACACTGGAACTTCCATCAGCTACTCCTGGAATGTTGCCTAGGGCCAGAAAAGCCTTGGAAAATAATAATTTTTAGAATTATTTAGATCCTAAATTTAGTATCCAAAAATTTGGCACTAATTTGGCTATATATTGTCTGCAGTATAGGATTTTGGTGACAAATTTAGGAGATGGTGATGATGGTAAGTCTGATCAAACTAGGATGATGGTAAATTTATGTAAAATTTGGACACAAAATAGAAATTTTTAACTATATTAGGAGATGCTGGTGATGGTAAATCTGTTTGACTGTGTACAAAAACTTTCTAGATTATGCCAGGGTCACCAATTTATAACAATGATGGTAAATCCTTCTAAAAGTCGTTAACAAACCAGGATTTTCTAACTAAATTAGGATATGATGCTAGTAAATTTGTATTAACTCTGTTTTTTAATATTGTACAACTTTCTAGATCAAGTCAAGGTCACCAATTTGTAAGAATGATGGTAAATCTATCTAAAAGTTGGTGACAAACCAGAATTTTCTAACTAAATTAGGAGAAGGTGATGCTGATAAATCTGTATTGACTCTCTTCTTTAATGTTGTACTGCTTTCTAGATAATGTCAGGGTCACCAATTTGTAAGGATGATGGTAAATCTATCTAAAAGTTGGTAGCAAACCAGAATTTTCTAACTAAATTGAGAAGTAGTGATGATGGTTAATCTGTTTTGACTGTATTAATCCTGTTTTTTAATATTATACAACTTTTTTGATCATGCCAGAGTCACCAGTTTATATGGATGATGGTAAATTTATCCAAAAGTTGGTGATAAACCAGAGTTTTCTGACTAAATTAGGTGATGGTGATGATGGTAAATTTGTATTGACCTATGTTCTTTAATATTGTAAAACTTTCTAGATCAAGTCAAAGTCACCAATTTGTAAGGATGATGGTAAATCCATCTAAAAGTTGGTCACAAACTAAATTAGAAGATGGTGATGCTGGTAAATCTACATTGTTTTTTGATATTGTACAAGTTTCTAGATCAAGTCAAGGTCACCAATTTGTAAGGGTGTTGGAAAATCCATATAAAAATTGATGACAAACCAGAATTTTTTAACTAAATTGAAAGATAGTGATGATGTTAAATCTGTATTGACTGTAAACTTCAATATTGTACATATTTCTAGATCATGTCGGGGTCACCAATTTACAAATTCATTTACAAAAAATTGAGGATGATGGTTAAAACCATCTAAATATGGTAACAAAGAAGAGATTTCTGACAAAATTTGGAGATAATGATGATGGTAAATTTTTAGTGACCTAGTTCTTTAGCATTGCACAATTTTCTAGATCGTGTCGGGGTCACCAGTTTGCAGATTTATTTATAAAAAACGAATATTAATAGTTAAACCCATCTAAAATCTGATAACAAAGAAGAGATTTCTGACAAAATTTGGAAATGATGATGATGGTAAATTTGTAGTGACTCTGCTCTTCAGCATTGTATAACTTTCTAGATTATGTTGGGTCACCAATTTACAAATTTATTTATAAAAAATGAGGATAATAGTTAAACCCATCTAAAATCTGATAACAAAGAAGAGATTTCTGACAAAATTTGGAGATAATGATGATGGTAAATTTGTAGTGACTCTGCTCTTCAACATTGTATAACTGTCTAGATCATTTTGGGGTCACCAGTTTGTAGATTTATTCATAAAAAATGAGGATAATAGTGAAAATCATCTAAAAGTTGGTTTTTGAATTTTGTGAACAATCTTAGACGTTTTTGGTTTATCAGAAAATGCAGTAAGATATACTGGACAGCAATGATTTTCCTCCAATTTAATTAGGTTGGATAAAAGACAAAAGAATGATCTTACAAATTCAGGAAGATACAAAATTGTTAAGTTTTTTGGTAAATTGTTTTTCAATTGCTTGATGAATTTGTGACCAGAAAATTTCCTAATAATATAAAATTCATGCAAAGATTGTCTCATTTTTCAGACAAAAACATTTTCCACCCAGACAATTAAAACAAACGAAAAAATCATCATCTTGGTCTCTAAGAAATATTATTGCTACTATTTTACCTCTCCAGCAAAATCATTGGCAGTCAATACATCATGATCCATCACAGTAAAGCAACCATTGCACCTTCTGATCTGCACTGATCTAAGGTTACAGAAAACTCAAAACATTCATCAAAAATTGGATTCAGGGTCTTTTTGTGGACGTTTGTGTGTTGCTCACCACAATGTGCAAAAACCTAAAAAAGACATTATCATTAATTTTTGCTAAAAATAAACCATAGGTAAGATTGTATTTATATGATTCAGTTAATCG
>NW_020539726.1:35402311-35421591 GCF_003426905.1 Ctenocephalides felis | reverse complement strand
TCGCCAGGTTTTAGATGCAACAAGTTCAGCAGCCCTTCATTATGGTGACTTGGTGCACCAGAAACTTGCTGACCAAGGATATTATGATCAACCAGGACCTTATAAGACGACTGATGAAATGTGTGTTACTGTCAACGATTTGGAGTATGTTAGAAGATCTTTGGCTGAACTGAGACCTGACCAAGGGGTAAGTAGACACATGAAACAATATTTGGACATTGGATATTAATATTTTGTTGTTTTTTAGGATCATCCTGGTTTGCCAATGATCGAATCAAGTTTGACACAACTAGAACAGTGTGCACTGCGCGTTTTGGGCAGAATCGGTCCACAAATGCAAAACGCTTTACAAAAAGTCATGTTTCACTTGGCATGGTCACCAGAATCCTTACCAACGACCCAGGTAAGATAAATAATACATGCACAATGAACTGTTTTCTAAATATCTATTTTTTAGGCAATAGTACCCTTGTTGGAGTACCTAGACAACCACCTATCAGCTCTAAATGCTGCTTTGTTGGCTCGAAATTTTTCCAGGGCTTTGTCCATTGTTTGGTCAGCAGTTTTGGCAGGTCTTTCTGGGCAAACTGATGTCGGAGGAGGAGATGGTGAACGTCCTGCAGTATACCACGACAGACTGCACGATGCCCTTAACCTTCTTGCAGAATTCTTTCACGCGGGGGGACAAGGTGACCCTTACATAATAGTATTTGCCAGCGATTTTGCAAGCAAATTGTAATTCATCACCCAAACCAAATTTTTTAGGTCTATGTGATGAAGACCTCAAAACAGAAGTCTATCGTCGTGTCGAACAACGTCTATGTTACCATCGTACAGATACAGAAGGCCTGATAGACCTTTTCCATTGCAACAGACTGGCTGACCAGATGGCTGCCATAGCTCAAGGAGCACAATGTGCAGTCCCTTATGGGGTACTTGGTGTCAGGGCTTATTTTAACCACGATTCATTGTGTGTAGAAGTCCTTCATGCCAGGGATGTGATTCCTTTAGACCCTAATGGATATAGTGATCCTTTTGTGATCATTGAATTGTTACCAAGAAGGGTAAGTGTAATAACTACCAAGTTGCCGTGCGATCAGGCGTATTTTACATAAAAACAAGTCAGGGGGCATGTTCGATTAGCAGAATCAAATAATGTATTTATTTTACCTGTGGTTTATTTTTAGCAAAAATTGATGATGATGTCTTTTTTAGGTTTTTGCCCATTGTGGCGAGCAACACACAAACGTTCACAAGAAGACTCTGAATCCGATTTTTGACGAATGTTTTGAGTTTTCAGTAACTTTGGACCAGTGCAGGTCAGAAGGTGCTATGGTTGCATTTACGGTGATGGATCATGATGTTTTGACTGCCAATGATTTTGCTGGAGAGGTAAAATAGTAGCAATAATATTTTTTTAGTTCACCAAGATGATGATTTTTTTGTTTGTTTTAATTGTCTGGTTGGAAAATGGTTTTGTCTGAAAAATGAGACAATCTTTGCATAAATTTTATTTCGTCAGGAAATTTTCTGGTTACAAATTCATCAAGCAATCGAATAACAAATTATCAAAAAACTTAACAATTTTGTACCTTCTTGAATTTGTAAGATCATATTTTTTAGTCCTTTAACCAACCTAATTAAATTGGAGGAAAATCATTTTCGGATAAACCAAAAAAGCCCAAGATTGTTCACAAAATTCAAAAACCAACTTTTAGATGATTTTTACTATCATCCTCATTTTTTATAAATAAATTTGCAAATTGGTGACCTCGACATGATCCAGGAAATTGTACAATGCTAAAGAACTAGGTCACTATCAAAATTTCCAAATTTTGTCAGAAATCTCTTCTTTGTTATCAGATTTTAGATGGTTTTGACTATTATCCTCATTTTTTATGAATAAATCTGCAAATTAGTGACCCCGACATGATCTAGAAAATTGTACAGTGCTAAAGAACAGGGTCACTACAGATTTACTATTATCAACATTTCCAAATTTTGTCAGAAATCTCTTCTTTGTTATCAGAATTTAGATGGTTTTAACTATTATTCTCATTTTTTTATAAATAAATCTGCAAACTGGTGACCCCAACATGATCTAGACAGTTATACAATGCTGAAGAACAGGGTCACTACAAATTTACCATTATCATTATTCCCAAATTTTGTTAGAAGTCTCTTCTTTGTTATTAGATTTTAGATGGTTTTAACTATTATCCTCATTTTTTATGAATAAATCTGCAAATTGGTGACCCCGACATGATCATGATCTAGAAAATTGTACAATGCTATAGAACTAGGTCACTACAAATTTATCATTATCATTTCCAAATTTTGTCAGAAATCTCTTCTTTGTTATCAGATTTTAGATAGTTTTAACTATTATCCTAATTTTTTATGAATAAATGTGCAATCTGGTGACCCCGACATGATCTAGAAAGTAGTATAATAATAAAGAACAGAGTTAATAAGTCAATATAGATTTACCATCATCACCACTTCTCAATTTAGTTAGAAAAATCTCGTTTTCATCAACTTTTAGATGGATTTACCATCATTCTTACAAATTGGTGACTCTGACGTGATCTAGAAAGTTGTACAATATTAAAAAACATAGTCAATACAAATTTTTAATTTAATTACAATTTTTTTTTTCAGGCTTTTTTGGCCCTTGGCAACATTCCAGGAGTAGCTGATGGAAGTTCCAGTGTGGAAAACTTTCATGGTCTAAAACACGTTGATCTTCCTTTGATGCACCAACACGATAAACGTAATAAACCATATTTTATCCAAATTTCTAACTATTTATTTATTATATTTTATATTTTTAGAAAATCCAATTTTACAAATTTTGGAGTCCAGAACAGGTGACCGAATGGCCATAGAATTTGTGAAGAAACAAAAACTTAGGTTCTCATCAGCGTAATTAGATGTAGAACATTTTGAACCAACTGCCAACTTTTGAAGTATGTATATATGTATTTAATTAATTAAATAATCTTAATTGGATTTTTCAAAAACATGTACATTGACTTGGTGAGTAGAAGTATTTTAAATATGCTATATCCTTAAACCTGGGACCAGTTTTGTCTGTTTATTTGTGAAAATGTCTAAGAAATTGCTGTGCGATTAGGCGTATTTTACATATAAACAAAGCAAGGAAGATAAATCATCACAGATTTTGTTATCATGAACATGCCGCCATACTTGTTTTTTTGTAAAATACGCCTGACCGCACCGCAAATACTTAGACATTTTCACCTCTTCACAGTAAATAAATACAACAATTAATTCCCACGTTTTTTTAACCAATTTAGTTCCCCAAATTTTATTTAATTTATTAATAATTAATATTTTGATATTTATTTTTATTTATCATAAGTCCTAAAAATATTTTTACACCGGTTTCATAACTGTAACTCCATTGTAACCTAAATGTATCTATTTCTCTTGACAATCAATGGTTTATGTAATATTTGTGTACATGTAATATTTATATAGGTATAGGTATAAAAAATATACAGGTTAAATATATAATTTATATATATATTATATATATGTATATATATATATGTGTATATATATATATAAATTATAATAATTATTATAAAACTGCTGTCGCCTAGCTTCTGAAAAAAACTATGCTGTCAATTATATTTAATCTAAACTTTATATCTATCATAAATTTTGTACAGTTTAAAGAATTTTAAATGTTTACAATGTGTATATATATAAAATTATATGATATGAATATATAGACTTGGAAATTAGAAACTTCAAAAGTATAAATGAATATTAACAAAGACTCAATTGAGTACATTTAATGTACATCATATTTTCAATTTTTTTCTCAAATCAAATTAAAGATTTTTTTAAAAAAGATTTTTCAATAAATTATTTAGTTGTTCATAAAACACAAAGCCAATCTAAAAATTAAATTTAAAGAAATAAAAACGTTCTAATTCCAAGCAAATTCTAACGGAAAACTAAAAAGAAAATAATTTTTATCCAATGCTGCATTTATTTTCCAAAACAAAAACGTTAGTTGCATTTATTTTTTATTTAAAGAAATAAAACCGTTAGTTTAAATGTAGCAGTTTCTTGAAAACACGTTTGTTTGGCTTTGATTTCATAACTAGGCTTTAAAATTATTTTTAATTCGCAAAAATCTACATTTCTAACAGCAAAAAATACTTACATAATTTGAAACGTTCTAATTTAAAATTGAAAATTATTAAAAAATTATATAAACTAAAGACAGTAATTTGATACAATGTTACATTTTATTATCAAAACGTAATTAAAAGGTATTTTAAACGTAACAATGTTCAAACAACGTATTTGTTTCGTTATTGTTTCACAACTGGGATTTACACATTATTTTGTTTTTTACTGTAATCTACAAAAATGTACGTTTTTTCTAACTAAGAGAAAAAATACTTACATAATTTGAATCTAATATGAGCTAAAGACATTAATTTCATACAATGTTATATTTTATTACCAGAACGTAACAAGAATATTGTTTAAAAGTAACAATATCTTAAAAACATGTTTGTTTTGTTTGATTCATAACTTTTTACAGATTGCTTTATTATTTTCTAATAATTCGATTTTACATATTTTTTGGTATTATTAAATATATGTTTATTATTCTATCAGAAAATTATTTATTTAGTCAATTTTAAACAATCTAAACAATTTGAACACGTAAAATAATAAATTAATTAATTTCATGCGATGTTAAATGTTATCACCTAAACGTAACAATAACGTTGTTTAAACGTAACAAAATATTAAAAAAACCTATTTGTTTTATTATTTTTCACAACTGGGACTGACACGTCATTTTGTTTTTACTATTTTTGAAAAAAATATACTTTTTTTTAAATAATCTTATAATTAAACTTTTGAACTTTAAATTGAAAATACGGGAAGTTAATTATGGAGAAGTTAATATGAATTGAAGAAAATTAATCTTAAATTATTTTAACCGTAATTTATACGTATTTTTTTTAAAAAAAAATCGTGTTTGTTTCATTCTTGTCTAATAATTCGAGTTTACACATACTTTTGTCTTAATTTATTATAGTTTTATTTTACAAAAATATTCTTGTTTATGATTCTATCAGAAAAAAATCTATTAAGGCAATTTGAAAAATCTAAACAAATTGAAAGCTTAAAATAATAAGAAAATTAAGTTAATACGATATTACTTTTTATCACTTAACCGTAAAACGTTGTTTAAACGTAACAATACTTTCAAAACGTATTTGTTTTTGTTTCAACATTATTAAGATTTTGTACAATAAGGCTAAGGATTACTTTTAATCATAACAAAATATTTTTAAATCTGAGACTCCTTAAATTTTCCAACAGGCTCAATAAGTTTTTCAATAATTTAGTAAAAAAAATTGACATAACTATTACATAACATATGTAAGTTTTTTGTATCTTTTTATTTACAATCTGCACAAAAAATCTATCAAATATCTATCTATATATCAAAACGTGGATCGTCAATATACCTAAAAGGACCAAACTATACATTTCACTAATTATAGTAAATTTAAAAAATTATTTACTGACTTTTATAAGTACAGGATGAAAAATTTCGAAACAAAAATATATATGTAAAATATTATTTATACAAAATGTATATTGATTGATTGTGCTTATATAATGATAAAAATAAATAATATGTGTAATTACTGAATTTATAAATGTAAGATGTACAAATATTTTTGTGAATATTTGAGTGTTGGGTGTTATAATAAATATTATTCGAATTTCAATTGGATTTTTGAATTAATTGAGACAAATTTTATTTTATTATTCAAATGCCATGTTACTTACACTTACATATATGTAATTGTAAATTTTAGTTTAATGTTTCTATTAATTATTACTTGGACTATGTCATTATTTCGTCTACGTTTTTGGGCGCACGGATCAACCGATTTGAATGGTTTAAAAAACATTCGATTCCTATTAATAGGGAGATGTGCTGATTAGTTTTTGGCGAAGGCAGGTCCAGCCGTTACGGAGATATGGAGCAAAGAGTGCAGAAAATACTAGTCGAGTTTTTGAGCGAACGGATCATCTGATTTGCATGATGCAAAAAACATTCAGTTCGTAAGACGGGAAAAAAGTGGTTATTAGTTTTAGGCAAAGGTAGGCCCAGCGGTTTCGGAGATACAGAGCTAAATGTTAAAAAAATTGCAGTTTTTGAGAACTAAGCGTCCCATTCAAATGATTCAAAGAACTTTCTGCTTGTTTCAACAAAATAATTGCTTTTGGAAAAAAAAATTGTTTCAAATTTTTTTTACAAAAAAATATTTTTGTAATTTTAGATTAAAAATGCAAAAATTACCCAAGCTAAGCACAGTCTAAGCACCACTCTGGTACAAATTTTTACCCAAGTGCGTTTAGACTGTTTCTGTACAGGAGCGATTTTCCAATTTTGTGAAAACTATTGAAAAATGTGAAAATGCCGCCAAGCTAAGCACAGTATAAGTGAAAATGTCGCACAGAATTATTTGCAAAGGCGTTTAGACTGTGACTATACGGGAGCACTTTTTCAATTTTGTGTAAATTAGCCAACTATTTTTTTTAAATTGAATTCGAAATGAAATGACGATTGTTAATGTAATAATTGATTTATGATTTACATTTGATTTGCTCAGACATAACAAGATGATGCAAAAATAATGAACGTTACAGTATTTGTAATAATTCATTTGAAAACGTCTAAAATTTGCCTTAAGGCACGATGCCATACACCACTAGTTGTTTTGGTAATAGTGTTAGGTTTGGCAAGTATATTTTTGTTAGTAGTTAGTTTTATAGGATCTTATCATACTACATCCTAATTTAGTCAACTTTGTATATTTTAATCTTATTAACTTCCCGTATTGTTTATATATCTTTACGTTTTAAAACCTTCTGAACATTTTGGCATACCTTAGAAAAAATGGATGCATGTGTGTGTGTGTGTGCGTTTGTGTTTTTCAAAAAAAAAGGAAATTTTTATCACAAATTTATAGTTTCTCAAAAATCTAATTTTTTCAGTGTAATTTTTTTCAAAAATGTTAATTTGAAAAAAAATGTTTGGTACGGAAGTTCCAGCGGTTTCCCTTAATGCACGATGCCATACACCACTAGTTTTAAAATTTTTGAATCCTGTTTGATTCCTATTAAATTGTGTCGCCATCCTTCGGGAATTTTGCAGAACAATTTAAACCACGTGCTTCTCATTGTTTGCCAGAAAGTACATAACCTCAAGTACTTAGTACCGGTATTACCTTCGTTGTGTAAAAGTGTGTTTTTCATCTGTAATTTGGCCAAAATCGTAAGTAGAAAAATATATTTTTAATATTATAATACTTACATATAACTTTGTAATATATATTATACATATTAGTATTCATAAATAATGTGTATTCGTTACAAATTTGTATGCAAAGTCTTGGGGAATTTTCTATAGGTTTTGTGTAAGTGTAGTGCATGTAGGATGCATGTTTTGGGGACATATTGAAATGTCCTTGAAATTTCGTTGCAATAATAAATACGTAATATTTAGTATAATACTTAGTTATAATGTAATATATAATAAACATCTTAGTATGCATAAATAACGAGTTTTCGTTACAAATTTCTATGCAAAGTCTTATTTAACTTGGCGAATTTTCTAAGGTTTTACGTAGTACTGAAGAGGCATGTTTTTGTTCATTATTTTTGGGAATATAAAAGGTCCTTGTAAATTTTTAGAAGGTCGTTCGAATAAGAAACATCGTATCAGAAAATGATTACACAATTCATATTACGATTTTGTGTAAGTGGTATTTTGCCTGAAGTCGTACAAATTTCCGGATCCGGCCTAATCGGCTAGTAAACAATCGGCCTAATCAATTTGAGTTGATAATTAAATATTTAGAAAACATTTTCAACTTTCTATTTTCGTAAATTTCAATCAATTTTCAATCAATCTTAAAATATTTTCAAATGTAATTTTTAAAACAAACTGTTATTTTTGAACTTACTAATAATTTTAAAAAATTTATTAAACAGTAAATTTGAAAATAATTCGTATTACACTTTCTTTTGAATTAAAATTTATTTATATTTAAATTTATTGAAAAGTCTCAATGAAAAGTCTTGAATATATGAAAAATGCTTCTATTCAAATTTAGAAGAAAAATTATTATAATCGTTCTGTTAATTATAATTTTTGACCAAAGTGGTTTGGTAATATTTTTACTAATTAACTTACTAATAATTTTAAAAATTTTATTAAACAGTAAATTTTAAAAATAATTCGTATTACACTTTCTTTTGAATGAAATTTTATTTATGTTTAAATTTATTGAAAAGTCTCAATGATGTCTTGAATATATGAAAAATGCTTCTATGCAATTTAGAAAAAAACCCAAAAATTATTATAATCGTCCAGTTAATTATAATTTTTGACAAAAGTGGCTTAGTAATATTTTTACTAATTAACTTAGTTAATTTTTTTTTATAAAAAAATCACATTTCCATCTTCTACCTTTATTTACAATAAATAAAGAATTCACAAACATTTTTGCATTTCTAATACATATGACTATTAAGTATAACTTTAGTACATCGACTTACTGTATTAAATATAAATTACTTAGTAATATATATATATATATATATATATATATATAATTGAATTTATATATAATTATTTTTGAATATAATTAGACTCGTTTATAAAATAATTTTAATTTACTAAAGGAACCACTTCATTTATTTATATATATTTATATATCTATTTATATTATAGATTTTATGTACACAATTATAATTTATTTATATATATATATATAAATTAGTAACAAATATTATTTAATAATAGGTAATATTTATTTTCAAATCGTATATTAGAAAATAACTTATTATATATTAATCAAACTCAATCATTAAAAAAATACACATAGAACCCCGTTAAGACAATATTTTGTCTATTACTTTGAAATATGTTTAAAATTTTCTCGCATAAGACGCGTTTTTAGCACAATTTTTAATAAATCGTCTTAACGGGGTGTTACTGTATTTTATTAAAAAAGTTTGTTTTTTCCGAAACTGTTTCATCAGATTATTTGTATGTATAACATAACATAGTTAACCCTTTGCATTTGCAAGTTCCGAAATTATTACGTATTTTGCCGCCGGAGTGGAAAGGATTAAGTTGAAAATCGTCTCGCCTAAAACGCGTTTTTAGAACAGTTTTTGATAAATCGTCTTAACGGGGTTTTACTGTATTTTATTAAAAAAGTTTTGTTTTTTTTCGAAACTTTTTCATCAGATTATTTGTATGCATGTTACAAATTGCTTTGCACTTGCAAATTCAGAAATTATTATGTATTTTGCAGCCGGAGTGGAAAGGGTTAAGTTGAAATTTGTCTCGTTTTTAAACAGTTCTTGGTAAATCGTTTTAACAGGGTTTTACTGTATTTTATTATAAAAGTTTGTGTTTTTCGACCGAACTTTTTCATCAGATTATTTGTATGCATATTAATATAACGCTTTCCATTTGCGAATTCTGAAATTATTGTGTATTTTGCCGCCGGAGTGGAAAGGGTTAAGTAGAGAATTGTTTAAGACGCGTTTTTAGCACAGTTCTTGGTAAATCGTCTTAACAGGGTTTTACTGTATTTTGTTATGAAAGTTTGGTTTTGTCGAAACTCTTTCATCTGATTATTTGTATAAATATTAACCTTTTCCACTTGCAAATTCTGCAATTATTATGTATTTTGCCGCCGGAGTGGAAAGGGTTAAGTTGAAAATTGTCACGCTTAAGACGCGTTTTTAAAACAGTTCTTGGTAAATCGTCTTAACGAGGTTTTACTGTATTTTATTAAAAAAGTTTAGTTTTTTTGAAACTTTTTCATCAGATTATTTGTATGCATATTAACTCTTTCCACTTGCAAATTTTGGAATTATTATGTATTATCCGAGTGGAAAGGGTTAAGAAGAAAGTTGTCTCGTTTAAGACGCGTTTTTTAAAACAGTTTTCGATAAATCGTCTTAACAGGGTTTCGCTGTATTTTGTTATAAAAGTTTGTTTTTTTCTAAATTTTTTTATCAGATTATTTGTTAACTCTTAAATTTTAACCCTTTTCACTTGCAAAATCCAAAATTATTATGAATTTTGCCGCCGGAGTGGAAAGGGTTAAGTTGAAAATTGTCTCGTTTAAGACGCGTTTTTAGCACAATTTTTGGTAAATCGTCTTAACAGGGTTTTACTGTATTTTATTAAAAAAGTTTTGGTTTTTTCGTAACTTTTCATCATATTATTCGTATGCATATAAAACCTTTCCACTTAAGATTTCTGAAATTAATATGTATTTTTCCGCCGAAGTGGAAAGGGTTAAATAGAAAATTGTCTCGCTTAAGACGCGTTTTTAGCACAGTTTTTGATAAATCGTCTTAACAGGGTTTTACTGTATTCTATTATAAAAAATTTTGTTTTTTTTCGAAACTTTTTCATCAGATTATTTGTATGCATATTAAAACTTTCCAATTGCAAATTCCGAAATTATTACGTATTTTGCCAGCGTTGTGGCGGCATTCGAGTAGAAAGGGTTAAGTAGAAAATTGTCTCGCTTAAGAAGCGTTTTTAGCACAGTTCCTGGGATTTTAATGTAATTTTATTAAGTTTGTTTTCGATTTTTCGAAACTTTTTCATCAGATTGTACCAAATAATTTTGGGTAGTACAAATGTAAACATATGACGTCACAATGCAGTTTTTGCTCTAAGAACAGTTTTAGGCAAACTTTTGTGTAGATTTGTTTTTGTAAAAATTTATTTACATTTTGAGACATATAAGTATGTATATATTAATTTTAAATACGTGAAATATAATTCTTTTTTAAATAAATTAATATTTGAACCATAATTTGCAATCTAGAAGTATTTTGCAGTTCAAAGTTTGAAAATTTTGCTGCTTTTTGGCTTCAAGGCCATTTTTAGACAAACTTTTGGGTAGATTTTGTTACTTTTGTGTAAATTTTTATAAATTCGTGAAATTTAAGTACGTATATAATTATTTTATACTTTTAAAATATAATTCGTTTTTTTAAATTTAACATTCAAAACATAATTTGCAATCCAGAAGTGTTTTGCAGTTCAGAAATTATGAATTTTGCTGCTTTTTGGCTTCAAGGACATTTTAAACAAACTTTTGTGTATATTTATTTCTGTAAAATTGTATTTATATAAATTTGAGACTTATAAGTACGAATAAATTTATTTTAATTACGTGAAATTTCATTAAGATATAATTTAGCACATTAATAAAATGTGAATCACTGGGTTTCCTTTTTAAAATTCTATGTTATTTTTCAAATTAATTACCCATTTTCTTTCTATATAGATTGATTGTACTTTATAAGAAAATAACAATATATATATTTATATATATATATATATATATATATATATATATATTTATATATATATATATATGTATATAATTATTTCTTTAAAAATTTATCATTCAAAATATAATTTGCAATTCTGAAATATTTTCCAGGACTTTTCCTTTCAAATTCTGACTTGTAATTTACGTAATTTTCCTTTTTTTTAAATTTGGAAATTATAAACGACTATAGTCGTCATATTGGCGAACTTAAAAATAAATAATCCGATTTTTGTTCTGAAATTTTATTCCTTGAACAAGAAAAAATGTGAAAAGTCTACGTACTGTGATTTTTATTTTAGGGAATTTTTCAAGGTTTATTTTATTCAATTATTACTCCTAGGTTTATTTTATTTAAAATTATTTTGTTCAATTATTTCGTTTTGAAAAATTAATAGTATTTCAAACTAGTGGTGGTGGCATCGTGCAAATTGCTGGAACATCCCGTACCAAAATAAATTTTGAAAATCCAAATTATTTTTGATATTAAAAAAAAAATATATTTTTTTTCAAGGCAATTATTTTAACACAATCTCATAGTTTTTTGAATAATTTAAATCGGATGCTTAGTTCACTCAAAAACTGCCATTTTTTGCACATTTTGCTCTGTATCTTCGAAATGGCGAGACCTGTCTTTGCCAAAAACTAATTACCTCTTCTTACAATCATTACAAAATGAATGTTTTTTGATTTATTCATATCGGATGATCCGTTCTCTCAAAAACTCGATTTCTATTTTGCGCACTCGTTGCTCCGTATCTCCAAAACGGCTGGACCTGCCTTTGCCAAAAACTAATCAGCACATCTGCCTATTAATAGGGATCGAATGTTTTTTGAACCATTCAAATCGGTTGATCCGTGCACCCAAAAATGAGGACAAAATATTGTATCCGCACACACATTTATTTTTTCTAAGGTATGCCAAAATGTTCAAAAACCTTTGAAACGTAAAATTATATAAAAATGTTCATTTTCGACTTTTTGCGATTACTATAACTCATTCGGCGGAAAGTTAATAAAATACTTGTGTAATTTGAAATTCGAAATTGTGTATTTGTGGAGACAATTTTTTGTCGACGATTTCGGGCGCACGGATCAACCGATTTGAATGGTTCAAAAAACATTCGGTTCCTATTGATAGGGACATGTGCTGATTAGTTTTTGGCAAAGGCAGGTCCAGCCGTTTCGGAGATAAAGAGCAAAGAGTGCAGAAAATAGAAATCGAGTAATGGAATGATCTAAAGAACATTCAATTTGTAATAATTGGGAGAAGAGGTGATTAGTTTTTGGCGAAGACAGTTCAAAGCCGTTTTGGAGATACCAAGCTAAATTTGCAAGAAATGGCAGTTTTTGAGTGAACTAAGCGTCCGATTTAAATGATCTAAAAAACTTTCTGCTATTCTTAACAAAATAAATGATTTTGGGAAAAAAAATGTTTCAAATTTTATTTCAATTTTCTTTTCAAAAAAAAATCTATATATCAAAAACAAATCAGATTTTATTCTTAATTTTGACTAAAGTTCTAATATACTTTCAACAAATAATTTCAACTTTGCAATTCAGTTTATATTATTCTTATAAATATTAGACAATGTTACAAAATTCATAATAATTGTTTTGAAAACATTTAATATTCCTCGAACATTTCGTTACGGTACGGGAAGTTCCAGCAATTTTCCTTGATGCACGATGCCATACACCACTAGTTTATAATTAAAGTCACATAATCATTGTTATCAATATTTATGTTCATAAAAAGTCATATCTGAACTATTTGACTTGACTATCCATTTTTATTCATATTTTCATCCAAATATGCATAAAAAAAATTAAAATTAAAGTTCAAATTACTAAATGTTAAAATAACATTTAAAATGCACTATTTTTAATAACTATGGGACCGATAACAGAAAAATGTTATGGCAAGGCTATGTTATGAAGAACTTTTCATACTGAATATTGTAAAACTGCCATGTTGGTTGCCGTGCAGTCGGGCGCATTTTTCAGACTGTCAGATAGAAAACCAAACGTATAGAAACCGCACAAATGTCGAACAAACGATGTTAGATAACAGGGTGTTTCTGACTCGGTTTCATAACATACGAGTGACGTTGCAGTTTACGTGTAAAACGCCTGAATGCACAGCAAACACATGGACATTTTGACAGTATTCAGTATGATTCAGTAGCATAATGTATGGAAGTTGGAGCGTAACATTGCATAAATATTTTTTTCAGACTTACAATCTAATATAATTCTATTCAGAAGTATTATGTATGGAAGTTGGAGCGTAACATGGCCTTGCCATAACATTGGTCTGTTATGCACCAGAATTGTTCCCTATATCTATTATATAAATAAGATCTTTATACTTACAATCTAATATAATTCTATTACATTCTATTATCTATTTTTACAAAATTATGACCCTAGTATGCCATGTTGCTCCTCAGGACAGCCCTCTTTTTCTTGGTATATTTTTTACAAGTGTTTTTCCACCAGGTGTATTTTGTACAAACTTTTTCTGTCTTGAAAACAAAACACTTTGTCTGCACAACATTGAAGAATAATTTACCAACTATTTCAGCCGTTGTGGTTCCGGCGATTTTTAGACAAGTACGAAATCTGAAAAAAAAGATAAAATTGGACTGAATTTATTTTACAATATTTATTTCTAGACACTCCAAGATAAAATCTTATCTCTATTAAGAGTACAAGATAGGGCATGCGTGATAGCATATTTAACAGATTAATTGCCATGTCAGTCACATGTGCCTGACACCGAAAAGTTTCTGACATTTATGTGTCAGACATATATGCCTTTGATAGAATGGGAAAAAAGTTTGTGTCACAATGTTAGTCATATATGTGTGACACGAATAATAGTGTTTTTCCAAGAATTTTTGCAAAAAAAAATTTTATCTGATACACTAATTTCCTTGATGAATTTTTAACTAAATTATCTAAGAAATTTATAATGGCCCATATAATTCTTAACTTCCCGTAGGTAGTTTAATGTAGTAGTAATGGGCCGAAAATCGAAATTGAAAATTTTTGCATTTCTCCACCTTTCAAAGGTTTCTAAACATTTTGGTATACTTCAGGAAAAATAGATGTGTGTGTATGTATGTATGTATGTATGGTGAAAAAAATTTTCGCCTACGTTTTCGGGCGCACGAATCAACCGATTTGAATGGTTCAAAAAGCATTTGATTTCTATTGATAGGGAGATCTGTCGATTAGTTTTTGGCAATGGCAGGTCCAGCCATTTCAAAGATACAGGGCTAAATGTGCAAAAAATGGCAGTTTCTGAGTGAACTAAGCGTCCGATTTGAATGATTCCTCGATCATTTCGTTACGGTACGGGAAGTTCCAGCAATTTACCTTAAAGCATGATGCCACACACCCCACGTTTTGATTTCTAGTTTATATTTTATCTAGTTGTCTAGATTTAGTTTAATTTGAAATATTATAGATTCATCTAAAAAAAATATTCGCTTAAATTTGATTATATTTAATTAAATATATTAATTTGTTTTTATAAATATATAAATTTAAAAAAAAACATTGGCTTCAGTATTTGCATATGGAAGCCGCGGATTTGTTGAAAATTTAACTAAATTCAAAGAAACAATTATTGAAAATCTTTCTGATTTTATGAATTAATAATTCAAATATTTTTTTTATTTAGCATTGATCAACTAAAAACATATATTAGATTAATATTTTGAATTTTGATAAAGAAATGTTAAATGTTAAATATTGAAAAGAAATTTGTTAACGAATGTCTCATATAATTTAAAACAACGAATCTTTTATATGCAATTAATGAGGTTGTTTTCTTAACAAAAAACTTCTAGACGATTTAATAATTTTACAAAAAACTTATACTGCAAATATATATAGCTATTTTTTTCTAATATAATATAATATATATATATATATATATATATATATATATATATATATATATATATATATATATACTTTCTTTGATCTAATGATTCTCGTTACAGCATTTTTTGTTCAAAGAAAATCCGTTTTATATCGGGAAAAGCTTTGAGCATTTTATCCTTTAAACCAGGATCATTATCCGGATTTAGTATTTTCTGTTTAGTGGTCAAAAATCGTAGACTTTATTAGCCAAATCTGACAAATCGGTGAAAAAGTAAAGGAATTAGGAATCGAATTCGACAAGTCGAAAGAAGAAACTAATTGGGAATCAAAATCCGATTTCAGGAGCTGAATAAGGGTTTAATAATTATTAGAACGATATGTGGTTAAATTAATTAGTTATTTATTTAGCTGCTTAAATTTCCCTCAAAACATCACAAAAACACATGAATTTCTTCCTATAAAAATAAACATAAGTATCTCCATATAAAACCTCGTCAGATATTTATTTTTACTAGGAGAATTTTATTTATTTCACAAACATTTAATGTACTTTCTTATTGTTAAAGGCGTCGTCGACGACATTTGAAATATTCATGAATAAATAATATAAAAAAATATTATTATTATGATTGTTGTTTTATTTATATTCATTCCCAACAATATTTACTTATGTCGTAAAATTTTATGATAAATCTTATGAGCCGCTCGTATGAAATTCATAAAATGCATAAAATGCATAAAATACATAAAATTTTATATTGTTTTGAATAATTTTAGATAGGAAGAATTGTTTGTAAAGTACGAGTCGAACTCGTGTAAAATTATGAAAATATTGTAAGATAAAGTATCTTTATAAACTACTAAATAGAATTAGAAAATCAGACCACTAAATAGAAAATAGAATTCTAAAATCAGATAGTAAAATTTCTTGCAAATACTTTTTGGATTTTTTAAGTCGGTTCACATTTTCTGGCCAAAAATTTTATTTTATTTTTATTTAAATATATATATATATATATATAATATATATATATATATATATATATATATATTGAAGATTTTTTGTTCGATGTTGAAACATATATAATATATATATATTATATATATATATATATATATATATATATATATATATATATACATTATTTTCATATATCTTTCATATTTTTCACATGAATTAAATAAATTTTGTTAAAATGATTTTTTTTATATTAAAAACTTTTATTTATATTACAATATTGCAATTAAATTTCTATTAAAATGATATTTTTATATCAAAAATTTTTATTTCTGGCGAAAACCTGGAAGAAAAATGTTGCAATTAAATTTTTGTTAAAATGTTTTTTTTTATATTAGAAAATTTTATTTCTAGCCAAAACGTGGACGAACAATTTTGCACTTATTTTTTTTTTAAATGACTTTCAAATTAGATACTTTTCTTTCTGGCAAATTTAATTTAAATTCTGTTAAAATGATTTTTTTGTATTAGAAACTTTTAATTTCAAATTAATATTATTAATAGTAATTAATAATTTAAATTTTAATTTCAATTTTAATTTTAGTTTTTAGGCAATAAAAATTCTATTAATTTTCTAATATCTTAAAGAGATTCCAATTAGAATTCTTATCAGATTCCAATGGTATTTACAGTTAAATCTAACTAGAATCAAATCCATAAGGAAATAGTATATATTTCCTGCAATTTTGCTGATAATAATAAAATTATATACGATTATTATCATATCTATGTCTTGTAGAAAAGAAAGTTTTAATTGCAATTTTATAGCACTTATTTATTATCATCAACAAAACCAATTTAATAAAAATATGCATTGTCAGATATTTATGTACATTATTATAGCTTAAAATTTATTTTTTTTATTTAGTGACTTATTTATAAGTCTAACTGAGTTAAAAAATCCAAATATACTTAACATGTTAAAATAATAAAAAAATCATATGGGCCCTGGAAATTTAGATAGTTTTAGTTAAAAATGTACCGAGAAACTTAATCAAAGAATAATGTTTTTTTTGCTAAAATTTCTGGAAAAACACTAATTTTCATGACGCACATATATGTCTGACATGCATTTAACGTGTTAACAATAATTTTACAAATTGATTTTTAACATTTGTTTTTTCTTCATTTCAACAGATAAAACCAGATTGACCAGGACAAGTCAACAAAAGTCGTTCGTGATTTATATTTATTTATCGGGTACTCGGATCGAATCTTGGTTCTAGTACTTGTATATTAAAATAATAGGTTATGGACTCAAATAAGTAGATGTGGACTTTTGAAAAATTGTACTTTAAAGACAAAGTGAAAAGCAAGTGGCCAAAAAAAATATTTTTTGTCGTGTGTAAAAATAGTTTATATTAAAGGAATCATCTACAATTAGATGGATTTTGCGATAAGTATTAAAGAGTAAAATTAAAAGCTCAAAAACTTTGTTTTTGGTGAAAAAACTCTCCGATCCTCAGTTAAAAGTGTATCTAGTGAAAGTGTACAAAAACTCGTAAAACAATTCATTTTTTTAAGTATACAGAGTTGCTGTACAGCAAAATGATATTAGACAATACTGTAGCTTATTCAATTTCCGATAAATTTCTCGAATACATCATTCTTATCAAACAAATAGTTTTCAAGTTACAAAAGCCAAAACAAAAATAACCACTCCCAGCTTCAAGTGGTATACTGAACTCCAAAGCAAGATGTCGCTTTACACACTATGCAAAAAATCTTAGACAAATTCGAGTTTGTATGGAAACTAGTATACTTCATTCTCAGACATTTTTAGTGCGTTTTTTTGTAAATTCTTCGTTGTTTTTAGTGCCGATTTTTTTTGTTTTAAATTATTTTATGTTTTAGTGTTTTACTGTTTAGTGAAGTGCAGTAAAAAATGTGATTAAAAGTGTGATCCTGGTTCCTGAAAGTTCCAGAAGTTCCTGATTAGGCTCTCTTCTGGAAATCGAGAGGTAATAAAAATAAATAGACCAATTCTATGACATATTTGCTCTATTTTATGTATAGAGTATCCAACTCAGTTTTCTATTTTTCTAATATTTACCAATTTGTTACCTTTTTCATTTTGAAGTTAATACTTCTTTACAAATATATCATTTTTATATATCAATCCATACCGGTTTCATTTTCCTCAGTATTCAAAATAATTTATTTTGTTCTTATTATCTCAATTTTGTTCATCTTTTATTTGATTTTTCTTTCTATATTTAAGAAATACAGAAGAGTCGTCTTTGAACTTTGCAAACAAATTTTATTAAACTCAAGTTTAATTTATTGTTTTTTTTTCTAATTTTAGACAACAAATTGGTATCGAGATGTTCCAGAAGAATCGGTGATTTTAAAAAAGGTCAGTGGATTTTTATTTCTAGACATGCCTTTTTAATATTCATGTATTTTTTTCAGCAAAAATATAAAATTAATACAAAAGTGAAAAGTGCAGTGTTAATTAAATTCCTTTGATAATATAAAAAAAAGTTAAAGATAGTGAATGTAAATTCGCGTAAATCAAAGTGTTTTTTAAAATAGTGCTATTTAAATCAATTTCTTTCTTAATTTCGCGTAAACAAAGTGAAAAGTGAATTATGCAATTTTATGAAGAAATTGTGAGCTTTTGCTGCCCTGATATAAAGGTAAGAGTTGTTTTTTCGTTATTAAAAAGTATATTGTAATTAACAATTGTTGACATAACAATTTTGAAAAAAATCTAAGAATTTTGGAATTTTTTACGACTTGCAAAGAATTATTTCAAAAAATATTGCTTTAGCAAAAGACCTATCAGAAAAATATAGGTTTAAACAATAGAACATTAAATAAAACATCCTCCAACATTTTTAACGATTTTTCCCAGCCATTAATAAATAAAACTATCAACAACTTATTTCTCAAAAATTCCTTTATTTCTT
>NW_020539726.1:35384625-35401311 GCF_003426905.1 Ctenocephalides felis | reverse complement strand
ATTTTTTGAATTTTTTTAATCCAAAATGTCCATAATTTACATAAAATTGGAAAAGTGCTCCAGTCCTTAAACAGTCTAAACGCACTTGTGTGAACATTTGTACCAGAGTGGCGCTTAGACTGTGCTTAGCCTGGGCAATTTTTTGAATTTTCAACCAGAATTACATTTTTTATAATTTATTTATCTGAAATTAAAATTAATATCCTAATCATTTTTGATATTTAATTGAATGAAAAATTAGATTTTTTTTGAAAACTTGTTTTTATTTTGAAAACTTTGATTTTTTTGAAAACTTTGATTTTTTTTAAAAAACTTGAATTTTTTTGAAAACTTGGACTTGTTTCTTAAAACTTAGATTTGTTTCTGAAAACTTAGATTTGTTTCTGATTTCTGAAAACTTGAAGATTTTGTTTGTTTGAAAACTTGGAATTATTTTTGTTTGAAAATTTGGATCTTTTTTAATTGAAAACTTTGGATTTTGTTTAAAAACTTTGGATTTTGTTTAAAAACTTTGGATTTTGTTTAAAAACTTTGGATTTTGTTTAAAAACTTTGGATTTTGTTTAAAAACTTTGGATTTTGTTCAAAAATTTGAAACTATTTTCAACATTCAAAAAGTTTTTTTTTAGAAATAAAAAAAAATCGTTTCCCACAAACTAATGGTTTTTTCTCACTGTCAACACAACTAAAATGTTTTTTAGATCATTCAAAACTCCGTACTCTCAAAAACTCGATTTGTATTTTCTGCACTCTTTGCTCCGTATCTCCAAAACGGTTGGACCTGCCCTTGCCAAAAACTAATCGGCACATCTCCCTATTATTACAAATCGGTTGTTTTTCTAATTATTCAAATCGGTTGTTTTTCTAATCATTCAAATCGTTTGATCCGTGCGCCTGAAATCTTTGACAAAAAATTGTATCCACACACACACACACATCTATTTTTTTGAGTTATGCCAAAATGTTCAGGAACCTCTGAAACGTAAAGATATACAAAACAAATCATTTTCGATTTTTGTACAATTACAATAATCAACCTTAGCACCAAATTTACAACTTTCCTTTATTTTTCCAAAATTCTGTTCGTTCATAAATGCCTTTTTTGTTCATCAATTGTCGCTCTCTCGGGGTAGTATATTTATTATTATATTATTTTCGGGGTTGAATGCGCCCCGACAAAACAGGCAGTAGGACAGAATTTTCTGAAATGTGGCTTTCAATTCATTTACAATCTTCGGCAACTGATCTGAATCTGGATGATTTGACAATGAACGGAATATGGGTCCTTTACAAATGGGGTACCCGATATCTTTTTTCGGCATTTTGTTTGTACATGATACATGGTCGAAATGTGTCGAAAGAATAGAGATATATTATACAGAGATATATATATATATATATATATATATATATATATATATAAATACTTGTGTTACATATTATATAAATTTGGTACAAAGACAAGCTGCAATTTCATAGGCAAAAAGTGAAAAGGCTTGGTACACATAGACAAGTATAGCAAAAAAACAAAAAACAATACTAGTATTACATGAATTTGTGTTTTAAAACACATTGCTGCTATATATTTAATTTAATTTTTTTTTTTCAAATATTTTAAGTTCACGCAAATTTTACAAAGAAATTTAGAGAATTTTAGAGTTTATTTTTGATTTAAATAAAATTCCAATTTTAGAGTTTAAGCAATTATTAAAAATAAAATAAGAGAATTTTATAGTTTGTTTTTGATTTAAAAAATTAGTTAATTTTTATCAATATTTCAGGAATTTGTTTTTAACAATATTAAGCTGCAATACAAGAAAATTTCAAATTATTACATAATTTTACGTTTGACGACCTGTGTGTACGAGTGATATTATAGACAAAATCTAACTCGTTATCGTCGTATTTTAATTTTATAAATGTAACTTTTAATTTTAATTTTTTTTTCTTAAATTATTAAACATTTCTAAAATATTATGTTTGACAAATATTTGGACGGATTGTTGACTCGTAACAAAAAGGTTAGAATTCCAATAAATAGTAAATTAAAATATATTTAAAATGATTTTAAGATTTTTTGCTTTCAGTTTTTTTTTTTGTAATAATCAGCTTAGTTTCAGTTAATCATTGTTTATTTGTTTTTATTTCAAATTGTTCATATTTATTTTTTATATATTTATTACTTATTTATGTACCGAAACTTTTGACAAATTCAATTTTTATTTTTGAAAATTTATATAACTTAATTTTTGTCTATTATTCGATGGAAACTTACTTACACGCAAAACTAAATATATTTGTTTTGTAAACTAAATGTATTTTGTATGATTTTGTATTCTTATTTGATTGTTAACTACCCGTAGGGTGAGTTATTGTAATCGACCAAAAATGAAAATAATTTTTTTTTACATTTCTTCACGTTTCAGAAGTTTTTGAACATTCTGGCAAACCTTAGAAAATATGGATGCTTGAGTGTGTGTATGAATAAAATTTTTCGTCCACGTATTCGGGCGCACTGATTAACCGATTTGAATGGTTCAAATAAAATTCGATTCCTATTGATAGGGAGATGTGTTGATTAGTTTTTGGCAAAGGCAAGTCCAGCCGTTCCGAAGATACGGAGCAAAGAGTGCAGAAAATATTAATCGAGTTTTTGAGAGAACGGAGTATCCGACTTGAATGGTTCAAAAAAACATTCAATTAGTAATGTTGCGAAAAAAGTGTTGATTAGTTTTTGGCAAAGGCAGGCAGGTTTCGAAGAGACAGAGCTGAATGTGCAAAAAATGGCAGTTTTTGAGAGAACTAAGCGTCCGATTTGAATGATTCAAAAAACTTTGTTTTATTTTCTCCGCGTCATTCTATATCATTTGACATGAAAATTTAGTCAAAATTTGAATCTTCATGAAATTTTCGATTTAAAAAAATATAGAAATCAGTTAGAAATCTTGCTGGTTAGTTTTTGGTAAAGATCAGCCGAGACGTTTCTTCGTCATTTATTGTTGTAAAAATTTTTTTGTAGTTTTAGCGAAACTTTGCTTATAATGGAGTCAATAAAGAATTTTTGCAAAAAGTCCTGAGAAATAACCGAGATTTTGTAATTTTTTTTAAATTTCTGGTTTTTCAGTATTATTCTTAATCAGAAACATTTTAAAAGAATGTCGTATTTTTTTGTATCTAAAAATTGTATTGAAAAAATAGTTCAAAATTATCAAAAATTCAAAATATCAAAAATAATAATATAAAAAAAATCTCAAATTTCTAATTATATCTAAATCAAAAATTATCAGTTTTCCGAAAAATTTAAAGCTTCTCCGAAATTTTCAATTTTTTGGTACGCAGACTTCATGCAATTTGCCTTTCGGCACGCCCCACTAGTTATAAATAAATTTCAATACTAATTTTAAATCTCTTCCATGTCGACCTAGCCTTATACCTTATACCTGAACCTAAACTTTTGCTGTTTGTTCATTTGAAGTGTCTACTTTTGAGAGTTTGTTAACAATATGTGCTATTTACCGGTAATTGTTAAAATGATTTATTAGCCTGTCAAATCGACAAAAGACATATCGAGTGTTGGACAAACCACTCGAAATTTGTGTTCGAAGGCGACAAACTATTATATTTAAACACCACTTGACTTGACATAAAAAAGAACACTTGAAAAAAAAAATGGACTTATCACCTGGTTGAATTTTTTCGAAAAGATAAAGATTATTAGACAGAAATTTTATTTATATCGATCAAAACTTTGAAAAATCCTATGAGCTGTTCTTATCTTAAACAACTTGATTTTCTCCAGATGGCCAAATGATCTATTAAGTAAATTCTTGCGCCATCTGTGATAGCATTTGTGAACTTAAATATTATGACACTTAAAAATATTTATAAAACACTTAACCTCTAATTAAATTAATGTGGACTGTTTAACGAAATATTTATTCATCATGACATCAAAACTAATTTTGCAGCAAAATATTTATTTATTTGGTGATGTAGACACTAAAATTATCAGTAATAAATCGCCATCAAAATTGCAAGTCTGCTATCATAGATGGCGCAAGAGTTCACTTAATGACATATGTTAAAAAAAACGAAATGTTTAATTGAATTGCGGACTATCTAAATGTTAATATTAAGAGCTAATACTTTTACAGAATTTATTTTTATTAATTTGTAAGCATTGGAGCACCTAGGAGCAAAGAAATTTGAAAATGTCCATATTAAGGACCACCCTAATATATATAATGACTTTTTTTGGCCAATTAGTCGAATAAAAAATATAAATAATATTATTGTTTCTTTATTGAACTAGTTTCGACACTATGTTTGTGTCATCTTCAGTAAAATTCTATAATTTGATTAAATGAAATATTAAAGGAAAAACAATAAATGTAACATAAATTAAAAAAAATTCGAAAAAAATATATAAATACTTGTTAGAACTTTCCAAATTCTATTTCTGTTATATTAGATTTAAATGAAATCAATTTCAGCATTTTTTTGTTCTTTCTAGAAATGTTTTTCAAATCTCGTAAATATATAAATATTAGTATATAAATTTATATTTTTTTAAATTTTTATTAATTTTTTGTTTTTTTTTATTTTTTCTTTTATTTTTTTTTTTTTTTTTTCTTTTTTTACTTTTTCTTTTTTTTTATTTTCTTTTGTAATCAGAAACAGATTTTATAAAGTCATTTTGAAATCAATTTTTTTTAATTTCAGTTCGAATTATTGATATGATTTTAGTAAAGACTTTTGAGTCTATGAAAATGCTTGAAAGTTACTTTGAAAAACAATTTATTTTCATTAAAGCACGGTAATAATATATTAAAATCTTGAAACTTTAAATGTGCCAATTCAATTTAAGTCTGTTATTTAGAGACATTTATATGTCATGCTTTGCAGTGGGTAAACTATCTATATAAAAATTATAAAATCAAATTAATGTCTCATTTTATGAACTAACGCTCACAACTATTAAGGCATATTGAAGAGGTACAATTATTTGTTACATTGTTTATAACTTTTAAACTAATTGCCGGATTAAAATAGTGTATATGGCGAATTTGTGCAAAAATTAATAACTAAAAACTTTGTCTAACAATAAAAGACTTTAAAAGTACTTCCTGTACTGCAAAATTGGAATCGAAAATTTGCAAATCAATTTTCAAAACGCTCAGGATTCATATGACTAAGGTACAATTGTTCGTTGAATCATTCATAACTTTTAAACTATTTATAGTGAAGTAATAGTATAATTGAAAAATATGTTTTAAATTAAATAATCAACAATTGTCTAACATGATATAGCTATACAACAACTCGGTATAATTTAAAAATGTCATTGAAAATTATAAAATCATACTGGTGCACCACATTTGCAATCAGTTAATTATTTTCTTACTAAACATTTTATAGTAGATATATTTCTTATGACAAAGCCTTTGCCGGGCCAGCTAGTATATATATATATATATATATATATAATACGAATAATCTATCTTCTAAATATATTTTCCAGTTCTAGAGTTTCTAGTTTCTCCTGATCCCTTAGTATGTAATCTCTTTCCGTCTCTTACGAGGCGGATTTATCCGCTTTACAGTGACGGATAAACACGTAAACTGACTGTTAGCTGCCTAATCAGCTTTTGTGGGATGGAACTACTTTTGGAATTAAGTGGAATCAGGGATACTTAGGATAAAATCGATTCTGAACTGGGTAATTGACGCAGATGCAATTGTATACATTTTGATCAAAGTTTTATCATTATTCAATAATCCAAATTTCTATAAAATGAATTTGTTTTTATCTAATACATTTTGGTGTCGTGTTAGACCTTATTTCAAAAAATTTTGACCTTTTTCAAAGAATTTTGACCTTTTTTCAAGTAATTTTGACATTTTTTCAAGAAATTTTTACTTTTTCCTTCAAGAATTTTTGAATTTTTCTTAGAAATTTTGACCCTTTTTTTCAAGAATTTTTGACTTTCTCCAAGAATTTTTTACTTTTTTCAAGAAATTTTTCAAGAAGAGTTCTAGACCTTTTTCAAGAAAAAAATCTACATCTTTCTTGAGAAATAATTCTAGACTTTTTTAGTTGGAAGAATCCTCGACTATTTTCGAAAAATTTAGGTTTTTTTAATCAAACTTTTAGGGTTTTTTATTCTAAGATTTAGTGTTTATTCTAATGTAAATTTTGGGGTTTGTTCCAATCAAAATTTTAGGCTTTATTCTAAAAATTAGATGTTCTACAGCTTTTTTTCAAAATTTTAGACTTTCTACAGCTTGTTTCAAAATTTCAGATTTTCAACAGATTTTTTTTTTAAACTTTTACACTTTCTACAAACTTTTATCAAAATTTTAGTCTCCTAACAAGTTTTTTTCAAAATTATAGACTTCCTACAGATTTTTTTTTCATAATTTTAGACTTTCTACAGACTTTTTTTCAAAATTTCACACTTTCTACAGTTTTTTCCAAATTTTTAGACCTCCTACAGAATTTTCCAAAATGCTAGACTTTCTACAGATTTTTTTTTTCAAATTTTAGACTTTCCACAGTTTTTTTTCCAAAATTGTAGACACTTAGCAGACTTTTTTCAAAATTTTAGACTTTTGCTAAAATTATTTCCAAAATATTAACCTTTCTACAGACTTTTTTTTAATTTTAGATTTTCCACTGTTTTTTTTTTCGAAAATTGTAGACACTTCACAGGCTTTTTTACAAAATTTTACACATTCTACAAACTTATCAAAATTTTAAACTTTCTACAGGTTTTTTTTAATTTTAGACTTTCTACAGGTTTTTTCTAAAAATTTAAGTTTTTTACACTTACTACTTTTTACACTTTCTACATTTTTTTTTGAAAAATTTTAGACTTTTCACAGATTCTTTTTAAAAAATTTAGACTTTTCACAGATTTTTCTCAAAATATTAAACTTTCTATAGATTTTTGTCAAAATTTTAGACTTCATATAGACTTTTTTCAAAATTTTAGTCTTTTTACAGACTTTTTTCAAAAATTTTAGATTTTTTACAGTTTTTTCAAAATTCTAGACTTTCTACAGATTTTATTCAAAATTTTACACTTTATACTTTCTACAGATTTTTTTTCTAAATTGTAGACTTTCTACAGTTTCTTTTCAAAATTTCAGACTTCATACAGATTCTCAAAATTTTAAACTATCTACACATTTTTTTCAAAATTTAAGATTTTCTACAGGTTTTTTCAAAATTTTAGACTTTTTGCAGCATGTTTCCAAAATTTTAGACTTTCTACAGCCTTTTTTCGAAATTTTAGACTTTCTACAGTATTTTTAGAAATTTGACTTTCAACAGATTTTTATTTCAAAATTTTAAACTTAGTACAAATTTATTTCAAATTTTTACACTTTCTACAGTTTTTTTTCAAATTTTTAGACTTTTTGGAGTGTCCTCAATATTTTAGACTTTTTTTTTAAATTGTAGACTCTTTACAGAATTTTGTCAATTTTTTAGACTTTATACATATTTTTCAAAACATTAGACCTTTTACATATTTTTCAAAATTAGACATTCTAGTGTTATATATTTTACAAAATGTATTATATTTTTTTAAGTGACTTTCTTAAATATTTTATTATTTTAAATGTTTCATTTTTTTCTTTAATGATATTCATTTTTTGCAATGTTATAGACTTTGAAATTTTCAAAATCGGTTCAGCTGTTTTTGTCAAATTATCACAATTTTTGCAATTTTGGTGCCAAACAATTTAGAACGATTCGAAACTTCGAGAAAACATTAAATTAGCAAATATTGAAATTATTGGTAAAAACATTCTTATTTACGGTCGTTGGTTAAATTAAAAAAAAATCAATAGTAAAAAAATCCCAGTAGTACATTCATACATATATATATATATATATATATATATATATATATATATACGAGGTCTGTTCAAAAAGTACCCGGAATTTTCGTTTTTTCAAAAAAATATTTATTTATTCGTCTACATTAATGTGGTCCCCTTCAAAGTAGTCCCCCCCAGATATAATACACTTGTGCCAGCGTTTTTTCCAATTTTCGAAGCACCCTTGATATTCACTTTTTGATATGTCCTTGAGCACTCTCGGCGATTTTCTTCAATCGAGGAAAACCGCCGTCCTTTCATGGGTCTCTTCAACTTTGGGAATAGGAAAAAGTCACACGGAGCCATATCTGGTGAATTTTTGCACTTTGCAACACTTTGTTTCATTTTTTACGCAAATTTAATACAAATTCTTTGACTTTTCAATTCTTCCATTGTAAAAATCGCCGAGCTCAGAAAAAACACGTCGAACCTTAGCGACTACCACAGACAAAGTAAACAGTGAATATAGCTGAAAATTTCATCATACTTTAGGGGCATGTATACCAACACAATAAAAAAAAAATTTTGACAATCAGACACTCCAGACCCGCGAAATTTAATTATTAGTAATTCCGGGTACTTTTTGAACACACCTCGTATATATATATATATATATATATATATATATATATATATATATATATATATATATATATTGATTACTAATAACTATTTAGTAGTTAAAAATAACTACTTTCAATACTAACAAATTTTAAAAAATACATTTCCCATTAATTCAAATATATAACTTTATCTTTAACACTTTTCGGTGTCATTTAATTAGAAACCTAAAAAAAAATTTCCCACTTTTTTTTCAAGATTTTATCAACAAACCCAAAAGCGACTTGTTAAGTGTTATATCGTAATTTTATTTCTCGATAAATATCAAAAACATAAAACATAAAACGGCTACTTTCTTCCATATAAATTTACACAATCAAATTGTATTTTATTAGTACAACATTATCTTGATACAGAAATTCTGCAATAGTAGGAGAGCTAGTGGAAATTTTGTACAACATTTGGGAAACTCACAATGTTATCAACATATATTTTTCTCCACCAGCTCTCGGACTATTCCTAATGCATTTCTTTGAGATTGAGCAATTGAATTGGAAGTAAGATATGGTCTTCTGAATCTTAAAAACAGGTTTTTGAGATGTTCGGACAAACGGATTACACACAATTTGTATAATAACAATAATAACGGAAGTCGGAACATAGAAATCGATGCTTATTGGATGAAAATATTTAACACTTTGGTAGTAGAAAATTTTTGATAGGTTTTGAAACAGGACCGAAATAATTTATATGATATAAATATTAATTATATCTAATATATATTTAAAAAAAATTGAATATTACTTATATTTACCAATCATAACTCTATCAAGTTATCCACAATTTTGTTACAAAAATAAATTTTCAATAGAGATTTTATTTCGAAATTAATTTTTTTTTTTTTAAAATTCTTAGGTTTAATTTTAAGTTCCAGATTTTTTTCTAAATACTGGATTTTATTTTTACGTGCGGGTCTTAATTTTTTTTATAAATCTTATTTTGAATTTTAAAATTTTTACTAAATTGTAGATCTTATTTTGAACTGTTTATTTAATTCTGAATTTTTCATTTTATTCTGAATTTTAGACTTAATTCTAAATTTTAGATTTGATTTCAAATTATAAATTATTTTTATTTCAAATTATAAATATTATTTTCAACTAGATTTCATTTTAAATTACAAATTTTGTTCTGAATTTTAGATGCTCTTTGAAATTCTAAATTGTAGGTTTTATTCTTGGTTTTAGAAATTTTATTCTGAATTTTAGACTTTTTTTTAATAGTAAATTTTGTTTTAAATTTATAGATTCTAATTTCAATTAGATTTTTTTCTAAATTGCATATTTTATTCTATTGAATCTAGTTTTCAATTTTAGGATTTTATTCTATATTTAAATTTTGTTCAAGATTTTAGATTTTATCCTGAACATTAAATTTTATTCTAAATTTCAAATTTTATTTTGAATTATAGATTTCATTTTATTTTCAATTAGATTTCATTCTAAATTATAGATTTTGTTTGAAATTTCCGATTTTGTTCAAAATTTTAATTCGTAGAGTTTTTTTGAAATCGTAGTTTTTAGCTCATAGAGTTTTTTTTAGCCCGTAGAGTTTTTTTCAGCCCGTAGAGTTTTTTTCAGCTCGTAGAGTTTTTTTTAGCTCGTAGAGTTTTTTTTAGCTCGTAGAGTTTTTTTTTTAGTTCATAGAGTTTTTTTTAGTTCATAGAGTTTTTTTTAGTTCATAGAGTTTTTTTTTAGTTCATAGAGTTTTTTTTAGTTCGTAGAGGTTTTTAAAATCAGAGTTTTTTTTTAGTTCATAGTTTTTTTTTAGTTCGTAGAGCTTTTTTAAAATCAGTTTTTTTTTTAAATTATAGTTTTTTAAACTGGAGAGTTTTTTCAAATCGTAATGTTTTTTTTTTAAATTGTAGAGTTCTTTTCTGAATTGTAGATTTTTTTTAATAAATTGTAGATTTTTTTTCATAAATTGTAGATAGTTTTTTTTCGTAAATTGTAAATTGTTTTTCATAAATTGTAGATTTTACCCTGAAATTTAGATTTTATTCTGAGTTCTAAATAGCAAATTTTATTTTAAATTCGATTTTTATTCAAATTTTAGATTTTGTTTTATTGGATTTCATTCTTAAGTTCAGAGATTGATCGAAATTTTAGATTTTATTCTAAATTTTAGATTTTTTTTAATAGTAAATTTTATTTAAAATTCGATTTTTTTACTAAATCAGTAGTAGATTTGTTCTATAGAATTTTATTCTAAATTCTAGATTTTGTTCATAGTTTTATATTTTATTCTTAATTTTAGATTTCATTTTTATTTCTAGATTTTATTCTTCATTTTAGAGATTGTTCTAAATTTTAGGCTTCTTTTTTAATAGTAAATTTTATTTAAAATTCGATTCTTTACTAAATTAGTAGTAGATTTGTTCTATAGTATTTTTTATTTTTAATTTTAGATTTTGTTAAAAATTTTAGATTTTATTCTGAATTTACCACTATTTTCAACTAGTAAATTTTATTTTATTTTAGACTGTTTTTCTAAATGGCGATTTTGTTCTATAGAATTTAATTCTAAATTTTAGATTTTGTTCTTAACTTTAGATTTCATTTCTCAGACATCTTTTCTAAAAATTCATAAATTTTATTTTGAATTAAATTTTATTTCTAAATTGAAGATTTTGTTCTATAGAATTTAATTCTAAATTTTAGGATTTTGTTCAAAATATTAATATTTTGTTCAAAATTTTAGATTTTGTTCGAAATTTTAAACTTTATTCTAAAATTTAAACTGTTTAGTTTAGTTTACATCAGAAAAAAAATTAATTACTTATTAGTCTATTTATTTTCAATCTACAAAATATTTCAATTACAAAAAATTAGCTGTTTTTTTTATTGATTCGTCTGCTTCCGCTGAATGAATATTTATATTTATGTTTGGGATTACATAACCAACATTTGTATGAATGAATTGGACTTGAAAAAGATTTCATCGGACAATAGGAACGTGTCAAAACATGATGATCATCTATTTAACATATATCATCGGATCATCATAATTTAAACGATTATCGAAACTAATAAAGTGTAGGACTTTATTAAATTTATATAAACTCATGTATTTATATATATTTTCATTAGTGTAATACTGATAAATGTGAGAAGGAATAAAAATTTGAGAATAAGATACCATGACGTGAAAAGATATGAATAGTCCCATCAAAAGTCATTGGTCATATTATTGTTTTTTTAAATACCAAGTGTTACTAGTTAAAAAAAATTTTATTTGCAATTTTAGAAGCTCCAGAAATTTATTTATTAACTTCCCGTAGGGTAAGTTATTGTAATGGGCCGAAAATCGGAATTGAAAATTTTTACATTTCTCGACGTTTTGAAGGTTTCTGAACGTTTGGCATACCTCAGAAAAAATGGATGTGTGTGTGTGTGTGTGTGTGTGTGTGTGTGTGTGTGTATGTATGTATGGATACAAATTTCGCCCACGTTTTCGGGCGTACGGATCAACCGATTTGAATGGTTCAAAAACATTCGATTCCTATTGATAGGGAAAAGAGCTGATTAGTTTTTGGCAAAGGCAGGTCCAGCCGTTTCGGAGATACGGAGCAAAGAGTGCAGAAAATAGAAATCGAATTTTGAGAGAACGGAGTATCCGATTTGAATGATCTAAAAAACATTCAATTAGTAATGATTCAGAGAAGTGTTTATTAGTTTTTGGCGAAGGGCAGGCCCAGTCGTTTGAAGATACTGAGCTAAATATGTAAAAAATAACAATTTTTGAGAGAACTAAGCGTCCGATTTAAATGATTCAAAGAACTTTCTGCTTGTCTTAACAAAAAAATTGATTTTGGAAAAAAAAATTTGTTCCAATTTTTTTTTTTTTTTTTTTTTTTTTTTTAGTTTTTTGTATATCGAAAATATTTCAGATTTTATTTTTAATTTTGACTATAGTTCTAATATACTTTAGAAATAATTTCAACTCTGCAATTCAGTTTATATAATTCTTATAAATATTAGACAATGTTACAATATTTATAATAATCTATTCGAAAACATTCAGTATTCCACGAACATTTCGTTACGGTACGGGAAGTTCCAGCAATTTGCCTTAAGGCACGATGCCATAATTGCCTCAAGACAGAATTTCACTTACAGCTAGTTTATTTATTTTTTATTAACTTTCTAAATAGCAATCAGAACGAGTTACAATTCTGTAAGCTATTGTGATGTATGTAACTCAAATACAGTATTTGAGTTCAAAACAAAAATATAAATAATGATATGTGAATATAAAATTGTTTAGAAAACTCCCAAGTGGGAGTAGAAATTTAAATTTAAATCAAAAACGACTAGTTTTTTCCTATGTAAGAAAGATAAAAAATGTTCTTTTTGATTTTTTCCAAATATTTCGTTTAAGGGCCAAACACTATTTGAGAAATATTTACAAACTCAAAGGTTTTAAAAATTTTAACTCATGCAGTTCTATAGTACATAATAGGGTTTGTCGGTTTTCAAAAACCAGTTTTTTGGCGAAAATTACGGAATTCGAAAACCGCTTTTTTTAGTGAAAAAAGTCGGTTTTCACCGTATAAATGGGAAAATGACAAATATAGCCAAATGTGAAAGATAGATGAAAGCGTTTTGATTCTTGAAATCATATTGGTTCAATAGCATTTGATATCTTATCAGTCTGCAATGGTTTCCAGAAAGGTTTTGTATATATTCATTTACATTTTTATACCAGTGTTTATATTAATTTAAATCAGTGTGACTTCTTCTTGAAGAAGTAACTTTCTCTACTCAAACTTAAAAAAAAAAGTTTTGAATCCTAAAAGTCACAAATTAAAGAACAAAAAAACTTAGAATTAATATATAAAGCTTTAAAAACAATTAAGCATAATTTGGTCGCAAATATGAGAGTGTTTTCTATTTCAGAAAATTTTGTGAGTAATCAAAGGACATGTCTGCAATTTGATAGACGTTCTCAGTTTTTTGAAATCATATTTTATTGAACAAGAAAAACAATTAGAATGTTCAATATTAATTAATTAAAATTGTTCGGAACAGACAATACCCGAGTTTAGTTTAATTGTTTTTAACGCTAAAAATTGATATTAACAAGTATGTATTAACATGTATCTATTATTGTGCCAAAAATCGAAATTGAAATGTTTTACATTTCTCGACGTTTTGAAGGTTTCTGAACGTTTTGGCATACCTCAGAAACTAAATGAATGTGTGTGTGTGTATGTATGTATGGGTACAAATTTCCAGTCACGTTTACGGGCGCATGGATCAACCGATTTAAATCGTTCAAAAAACATTTGATTTTTATTGATAGGGAAAAGAGCTGATTAGTTTTTGGTGAAAGCAGGTCCAGCCGTTTCGGAGTTACGGAGCAAAGAATGCAGAAAATATAAATCGACTTTTTGAGAGAACGGAGTATCCGAATTGAATGAACTAAAGAACATTCAATTAGTAATGATTGGGAGAAGTCTTTATTAGTTTTTGGCAAAGGCAGGCCCAGCCATTTCAAAGATACGAAACTGAATATGTAAAAAATGATAGTTTTTGAGAGAACTAGGCGTCCGATTCAAATGATTCACAGAACTTTCTGCTTGTCTTAACAAAATAATTGATTTTGGAAAAAAATTGTATTTTTTTTTTAGGTTTTTTTTTTGTATATCGAAAATAATTCAGATTTTTATACTGACTAAAGTTTTAATATAACTTAAACAAATAATTTTAAATTTGCAATTCAGTTCATATAATTCTTATAGATATTAGACAATGTTACAATATTTATAATAATCTATTTGAAAACATTCAGTATTCCTCGAACATTTCGTTACGGTACGGGAAGTTCCAGCAATTTGCCTTAAGGCACGATGCCATACACGCCACTAGCTTTATTTTAATTTATTGCATTTTTTTATTTAAAAATGTACTATTCTTATTTATTCGAAAACTTTCCTTTCATAACAATTTTCCTTTCACTATCATAAAAATATTTTCATTCTTATATGTGAAAATGATGAAAGGATAACGAATAATTATTTTTGAAGTTATTCAATCAAAATAAACTATTATTTTTTGGTTCTACTAATTAAAATTAAAATAATTTTGTTTACTATCTATAAACCTGAACAATAAATAAATCCAGTCAAACACTGCTCTAAATCGCACTAAATTTGCGGATAAATCACAGAATATTCGAGCAAAAATTTATTTTCTATATAAAATTCGAAAACCGGTTAAAACCGGTTTTCTGGTAAAATTAAAATTCGAAAACCGGTTTTCTAAAATGTCAGTTTTTGTATAAACCCTAGTACACAACTAGTTGTAAATTGTAAACAAAGATTCTAATTTTAATTGGTCATTTCTGATTGATTCCAAAAGTACTTGGTAAATAATGATTTACAAATCCAAAAATTCACCCAAAGTATATCCTTTATTCTCCAACCCCTAGATTTGTCTCCAACCCCGTTAGTGGTTTATCGCTCGGCTTTACGCCTGACAAAATCCCTTTCGGAAGGGTCGTAGGTAAAATCTGGTACCCGATTTTTCGATTTTTGTCACTTGCACACATTATATACCACATACCACATACAAGAGAGATCCCTTTGTGCAAAAATAACCGATGGTTGTTTATTTCGCAGTTGCGATTTTAACGGCTATTGTGTCACGTATTTTTCCTCCACCGACGACGACGACTAAAAAGGCGACATTTCTCTTGTTGATTTTTATTTTGTAGGGTTCATATACACTTGAAGGAATCGATATTTGAGAAAATATTAAAAATTTTATTATATTTTGGTTTCGACATAGACATCGTGTAATAATATGCATAAAATTTGTCTTGAGTTCAATCTCAAACTCTATCAGCCAATATCAACTAGTATGGTTCAATTGAGGTTACAGATTTCAGATATAAAGTTCTAACTCCAGAACTAATGATTTTTAGATTTTATTTTAAACTATAGAATTTATTCTGAATTTTTATATTTATATATTATACTCTAAATTGTAGATTTTATTCTAAATTTGACATTTTTTTCTGAATAGTATATTTTTATGCAAATTGCAGATTTTGCTCCAAAATTATAATTCTGTTTCAATTTACAAATTTTGTTTTAAAATGTAAATTTTTGTTTTAAATTGTAGATTTCGTTTTAAATTTTAGATTTTGTTATGAGTTTGCAGATTTCAGATTGCAGAAATAGTTTTCATTTTAGACTATTTTTCTAAATTGTAGATTTTGTTTAAAATTTTAGACATTTTTTTTAAATTATAGATATTGTTTCAAATTTTAGACCCTTTTACTAAATTTGGACTATTTTACTAAATTTTGGACATTTGCTGTAAATTTTGGACTCTTTTAAATCTAATTTTGGACCTTTTTTCAAATCCTGTGCTTCTTTTTTAAATTCAAGACATTTTCAAGACTCCTTTAAATTTTAATTTTGGACTTTTTTTCAAGTTCTGGACTCATTTTTTAAATTCATGACTTTCTTCGAATTTTTGGCTTTTTTTAATTTTGAACTCTTTTTTTTAATTTAACACTATATTCTTTGCTGTTTTTCAAAACTATTTTACTAAATTTTGGACATTTCCTTAAATTTTGGATTTTTTTTCTGGACTTTTTTTAAATTCTGGACTCTGTTTTTTTAAATTTTGGACCTTTTTTTTAAACTATAAACCATCGTTTTTTAATGTTAAACTATTCTTGTAAATTTTGGACTTTTCCTCTGAGTTTTGGACTCTATTTTAATCTTGGAATCTTTTTTTTTTTAATTCTGGACTTTTATTTTCTAATTCCGGGCTCATTTTTTAGTTCTGCACTTTTTTTAAATTCTGGAGTCTTTTTTTTAATTCTGGGGCCTTTTTTAAAAATTCTGAAGTCTTTTTTATTAATTCTGAACTCTTTTTCTTTTAATTCTGGAATCTTTTCTTTAATTTTGGACTCTTTTTCAATTTAAGACTGTTTTACTAAATTTTGGATTATTTTACTAAATCTTGGACATTTTCTATAAATTTTGGATTTCTTTTTTAATTCTGGACTCTTTTTTTTAATTCTAGACTCTTTTTTTAACTCTCGACTCTTTTTTTTTTAGTTCTGGAATTTTATATCTGGACTCTTTTTTTAAACTCTGGACTCTTTTTTTAAATCTTGGACTCTTTTTTTTAAATTTTAAACTCTTTTTTTAAATTCTAAA
>NW_020539726.1:35344940-35383625 GCF_003426905.1 Ctenocephalides felis | reverse complement strand
ACTTAACTCATCATGTAATAATTGTGTTTGAAGAACTTCATTTGATCAAAATTAACATACATTCATTGACTGCTTTTATTTTTTGACTATTTCTGGCGATACAGTCTCATTCTTTGAGCAGCTGTGGTATATGTCATGCTTATAAAATAATTTCTAACTAGTGGTGTATGGCATCGTGCCTTAAGGAAATTGCTGGAACTTCCCGTACCGTAATGAATATTCGAGAAATTTTAAATGTTTTCAAATATATTATTACGAATACTGTAACTTTCATTATTTTTGCTATCTTGTTATATCTGAGCAAATAGAATGTAAATCATAAATCAATTTATCTTCAGAACATTAACAATCGTCATTTCATTTTGAATCCAATTTAAAAAAAAAATTGTTTCCTAATTTACACAAAATTGAAAAAGTGCTCCCGTACAATCACAGTCTAACGCATTTGCAAATAATTCTGTGCGACATTTTCACTTAGACTGTGCTTTGCTGCGGGACATTTTCACATTTTTCAATAGTTTTCACAAAATCGAAAAGTGCTCCTGTATAGTCACAATCTAAACGCGCTTGCGAATGTATTTGCACCAGGTCGTCACTTAGACTATGCTTAGCATGGCTAACTTTTTACATTTTTACCCAAAAGTTACATTTTTATAACTAACATGTAATTGAAATTTTTTTTAAGCGATTTTTTTGAGAAATTGAGAATATTTTGAAAACAATTATGTCATTTTTTGAGAAATTTTATTCGTCCTTTTTGGCATAATATATTATTATTTTGAGAACTTTTGTTTATGCCATTTTCCAGGAAATTAATATTTATTTCATTTTGGGAAATTATATTTATGCCATTTTTGAGGAATTATACATTTATGCCACTTTTTAAAAATTATAATTATGTCGTTTTGAAAAATTATATTTATGCAATTTTTTGAAAAATTATATTCGTAATTTTTTAGATTAATATTTATGCCATTTTTGAGAAATTATATTTGTCATTTTTTGTAAAATTTATGCCGTTTTTGAAGAATCTGCTTTTATTTAATTCTGAACTCTTTTTTTAATTGCTGGACTTCTTTTAAATTCCGGAATCTTTTTTTTTAATTCTGTACTTTTTTTATTCTCAACTTTTCTTTGATATTTAGACTCTATTTTTTATTTGGACTCTATTTTTTAAGTTTGGACTCTTTTTCAAATTATTTACTCTTTTTTAAATTCTGGATCATTTTTCTTTGAATTTGGATTCTTTTAGGCTTTAATTTCGGTCTTATTTTATTTTTAATTTCTCTTTTTAAATTCTAGATCATTTTCTTTGAATTTTGGATTCTTTTAGGTTTTAATTTTGGTCTTATTTATTTTTAATTTTGATCTCTTGAATTTTATTTTGAATACCCTTAAGTTTTAATTTTAGACTATTTTTTTTTAATTTTGGACCCTTTTAAAATTTAAATTTTGGACTCGTTTCATTTTAATTTTGAACTTTTTTGAATTTTTACACTCTGTTCATTTTTAATTTTGGACTCTTTTGAATTTAGTTTAGTTTTTGAGTCTTTTTTTTCAAATTCTGGACTATTTTCTTTAAATTTTGGACTTTGCATTTTTAATTTTGGGCTTTTTCTTTAAATTTTAACTCGTTTTTTTTAATTTTGGACTCTGTTTTTTCAATTCTGGACTCGTTTTTTTTTAATTCTGGACTCTTTTCATTTTTATTCTTGAATATTTTTTTTTAAATCTTGAACTATTTTTGTAAATTTTTCTTTCAAACTATTTTTTTTTTTTTTTTTTTTTATTTTAAACTTCTCTACAAATTGTAGATTTATGGCCAAAGTCTAAACTTTTTTCCAAGTTAAAGGTTTTTTTTTCAAAGTTAAAGGATTTGATCTAGATTATCGTTTTTTTTCAAATTTTGGTATTATCTAATATTGTATGTGCCATATACACAAAAAATAATATGATGACTGTTACCTCATAGAATATGTAGTTCTGATTTCTATCAAAAACTAGTTGGTTTGGTATTTAGCCTTGAGGCAAGTTACATGAACTTCCCGAAATGTGTAAATAATCGACTTAATCAAAAAAAAATGTGTAAATAATATACTTCATCAATCCTACTTTAAAAAAAAAACGATAATAATTTTAGCAACTTTGACGAATTTTAAAATTTAACTACTTGTCGTTAGGCCGTAATATTACAGTAAGTTCTATAAGACCATGATGTATATCGCCAAAAAAGTTCCATGAAAATCGGCTTAAATTTTTTTTTCACAGTTATTTACAAGAAAACGGCTCGGTAAATTTCCACCTAAAATTAATCAGTACCATTCCCAACTAATATCTTTCGAACAGTTTTTTGATATTTTAAAATCGTTCGGTAGGATTAGCTTAAATGTGGATGAAAGTTTTTTTCAAAAAACAAAAAACGGCTGGCAGATCGTTGCACAAAACTGACAAACGATAGTCATCAGCGAAATACATCAAATGGCTTTTAAATTTCTAAAATCGGTTCAGGCGTTTTTGAGAAACGTCGATCAAAAGTCTAATTTTGACAAATGCCAAAAAGACCATACTGATTTTTGCAAACTTTGATGAATTTTTAAAGCTGAACCAGTTGTCGTAGGGCCGTAATATTTTAGTATGATCTAGAAGACTATGGTATCTATCGTCAAAAAATAATCATAAAAATCGTCGAAATTTTTTTTTAAAAACTTTATTACAAGAAAACGGCCCGGCCGATCTCTACCAAAAACTAATCAGCACGATTCCCCACCAATATCTTTCGAACGGTTTTTGAATTTTCAAAATCGATTCATAACTGCGGGCTAAAACGTGGACGAAAGAGTTTTCACTTCTCTGCTATTTGCGAAGAAACAGTTTGGCCGATCGTCGCACAAAACTGACAAACAATAGTCCTCATCGAGATACATCGAATGGCTTTTAAATTTTTTAAATCGGTCCAGCCGTTTTTGAGAAAACGGCGATTTACGGCAAAAAATCTGTTCACATACACACACACACACCACACACACACACATACTTTTTCCAAATGTTGGTCTCATTCGATTCAGAATGGCTTGAAACGTCGAGAAAACATAAAATTAGCGAATCGGGTTTTTTGATGAAAACATAAACTTCTCCTTCGGGAAGTTAAAAATAGCAATTTGTGCCTTCTAGGTTACTTCTACTTTTAAAACAAACAAAAACAATAAATCTTCGGTATTCAGAAGTAGGAACGTGCCTTTGACTTGTTAGAATAGAAAGAAAAAAAATCGTCCCGAACACCGCCGGCGGTTGTGCTAATTGCAACTAAATTGCATTTTGTAAACATCGTTAGCGATTAGAGCAGTGGTAGACACAAAAAAAAATAAAAAAAAATACATTTTTGAATAAAATCCAAATCCTAAAGTTAACTATGTAGGAATTAAAACAATCTACCGACATAAAAGTTGTTAAATCTAAATTGATATTAAGTCTATCATATACTTATATGAAAAAGTTCATGCAACTTGCCTAAAGGCAAAATCCAAATCAAACATCTTGTCAAATAATTTATCAAAAATTCTAATTAGTTTTTTTTTTATAATTTTGACCACCGATGTTAAAATCCTTTACCGTGGGAGAATTAGACCGCGCTCCAATTTGTCTCAGGTCAACATTGACTTTGTTGACTCTATTTTTTTCTTGTTTTTTTTAAATGTCAATATGCACAACAATGTAACATATTAATGACGAGTCTCTACATTCAACTTTTTGGAAATTTCTTGAGAAATTCACAAAAGTATTGGTAAAAAGTAGTAGGCAGTGGCTCTTTTGCAAACAGAAAACTGGATTCGATGTTTGTGATTTTTGGGTGTTGTCCGAAGTTTTTAGCGATTTGTGATTTAGTCCAGATTTAATATAATAGATAGATATATATTTATGTGTGTTTGCAGATACTTTTTCCAGTTTCTTTAGAATTTTTGGAAGTCACTTTGCTCTAAATAGACTTTTAATTTAGAGTATCAGAAATTCCTGCACAACATTTGCCATATAGTATTTTAGCACTTATTTTCAAAATCTTTTTCGCCAGTGTTTAAACATCGATAACCCTTGTACATGGTTAAATGAATTATTAAAAAGTACACAAAATGCATTTAAATCCCTATACGATGCATTTTTTTTATCTGATGCACCAATCAACATTGCCTACTGGATTAGATTTTAGGCCAATAAAACTTGCCTGTAGGATATATAATGGATTTATAGAAAAAATGATTCAAAATGATAATAAAAAGTTTATGCTAATATTTGGCAGTGTCAAACAAATTTTGATTAAGTAATTCGCCTTTTTTATTTTTGTTTGGTTTATTTTTTATTTTTTTTATTTTTATTTCATATGTTTTTTACTTTATTTATATTTATTTATTTTTTTATTTTTGTTCTTGTTTCTTAAACTTTTTTATTTTTTCTAATTTTATTTTATAATTTCTTTATTTCTTATTTTCTTTTTTTTAGTTTTTTTAATTTTTTTCTTTTTTATTTTCTTTATTTAAATTTTTATATTTTTCATTTCTTTTTTTTTGTTTTTTATTCTTTATTTTTTATTTTCTTCATTTTTATTTTTATTTTTTTTTTGTTTTTTTTTTTATTATTTCTTTATTTTTTCCTTTATTTTTTTACTTCATTTTTATTTTTAAATTTTTTCTGTTTTATCTTATTTATTTTTTTGTTTTTTCATTTTTTATATTTTTTCATTCCTTCTTTTTCCTTTATTTTTATTACATTTATTTATTTTATTTTCAAATTTTTTGTTTTATTTTTTTTCTTTATTTTATTATTGTTTTTCATTTTTATTTTTTTATATTTTTTGGTTTTTTTATTTCTTTATTCCTTTAAATTTTTTTTTGTTTTATTTTTTTTCTCTCTTATTTTTTTTTTTTGTCTTTTTTTTTTTTTTGTTTTGTTACTTTATTTATTTTTTAATTTTTTTATTTTTTTAATTTTTCTATTTTTACTTATTTTTTATTTTTAATTATTTTATTTTTATTTTTTTTTCTTTTTATTTATTTATTTTTAGTTTCTTTTTATTTATCATTTCTTTTTTTTTTTTTTTTTTTATTTTTTTTTTGAATTAGATCAAACTCGTACCTAATAGATGTATCCTTTGATAAAACAATGTTGTTACATATTACAAATTTTTTTTTGATAGTTAATTTTAAAGTTTTATATTTTTTGAATTAGATGAATGTTTGTCCAGATTTTTTTTCAACGAAAGCAAAAGTTTTAAAAGTTTTACAATTTTTTTTTTTGTAATTGACAACAGGTAAACGTCTTGACATGTCGAAAAGGACATCTGTGATGTCTGTGTGTGTCCTTTTAGTTAAAAAAAAAAAAAAATAGAAATCGGTGGGAATCTGTGTAAAAAGAAACCCTTCAACTCGTTTTGATGATTTTTGAGATATTTCTTGAAAGATAGAGAGAGACATCAGGGGTAAAAATCAGTGGTTTTGTCTATTTATATTTTATTCTATCTAATTTTTTCCAGAAGTTTATACTTTTTGTTATACATTAGATTAATATTAATTATTTTCATTTATTTTTTACAATATTAAAATGTTGTAATTTCCTAAAAGCAAGCGAGATGTCAAAGAATAAAATGTTTTATATAAATAATTAATTTAAAAGAACATTTCTAATAACACATAAATATTATTCTTTTATTTATTAACACATAATTATTATTCTTTATTTATTAACCACATAATTATTATTCTTTAACACATTTTTTTTTTATTTTGAGAATTTGCTTTATTTGACTTGAATACACACATTTGTATTTTTATGTAAAAATCAATGTATGTATTTAAGTCAAATAAAGCAAAATTTCAAATTAAAAAAAAATAGAAATAATTAATATTAATATTTTTTCCAACTTCAAATGTGATTTATAGCTATGTTATTATATTCAAAACTTGTCAAACTATTTATTATACAGCATAATTTTTATTATTAATATTTTTTAACAAAATTGCGTTTCTTATTATTTTTCAATTGGAAATTTGCACCTTGATTTGATCTTCACTGTTTTTAGATAAAAATCATACAATAAAAATGATGTTTTATTTTGATCTTCTTGAGAATCTTCAAGATTTTTTATCTAATTTGATTATTTTGATGATTTTCTAATTTGATTATTTTTACTACAATTTTATTAATTTTTTTTAAATAAACTCCTTAGCCCAATTCAGATTTCGATAACAAAATTCTTCCTAGTTTTGTTAGAAGAATAAAGTATCTATTATTAATTCTATAATTATAAACTCGTATGTCATTTTTTTGTGTTTTTATTGGAAACGGAAACTGTTACAAAAAAATCTTATAATTTAGTATAATAAGACTATATATGCAATTAAATTAGTAAGATGATATCCACGTGGAATGCAACGGAAAAATTATATTGTAATATTATTGAATTGGAAGAGTCTAATTGTTTTGTTTATTGAAAATTGATACAGATGTGTTATTTGTTATTATTTTTATTGCAAAAGATGCGTATTGAAGTGAATTTATTATGAAGAAATATCTAATTATAAGATTTTATTGTACCAGACTTATAGATTAATTGTAATGAATCGGTTGAAGTTAAAAAAAAACATAACAAAGAAAAAAAATTGTTCTAGGAAAAACTAGTTCTTGTTTAAACTTATAAAGTTTCATTATTTTTGATAAATAAATTTTAAAAATTGGAATTCACTTGCAATTTCTATATAAATGCTGATATATGTTAGATTCTGCATGAGAAAAATTGTAATATCTAGCGTTATTATTTTTGCAAAAAATGTCACGAAATAAAAAATTTAATGTGAATAATTTATTAATTTTGACATAATTAAACTATACCTTAATTGAAATATTATATAATTAATTTAACTTCGAATATAGTTTTTTTATAAATATTTATTTTTTATGCGTTGTTAAAAAAACACATACGGTCCTAAATTTTTACCCTCCATTCACCGACCCTTATTTCATGAGTCATTTTAGTGTTAGTTAACTTCCCGTAGGGTAAGTTATAGTAATCGCAAAAAAATCGAAAATGAAAATTTTTATATCTTTACGTTTCAGAGGTTTCTGAACATTTTGGCATACCTTAGAAAAATGGATGTATGTGTGTGTGTGCGTGCGGATACAAATTTTCGTCGGCGATTTCGGGAACACGGTTCAAGCGATTTGAATCATTCAAAAAACTTTGATTCGTATTGATAAGGCGTGCTGATTAGTTTTTGGCGGAGGCAGGTCTAGCCGTTCCGAAGATATGGGGCAAAAAATGCCAAAAACGGTAACTCAGTTTTTAAGAGCATTTAACATTTTTACTTATATTAACAAGATGAAGAACTGATCAAATTTTCATGAAGGCAGGTCTAGCGGTTTCGGAGATCTAACGAAAAAAGTAAAAAAAAATGCCATTTGGCGTTCAAAAATGATCATTAGACATATGCACATCAAATTATCAGATATTTTTATAGAGATTTTAACAATAAGTATAAATTTTGTTTACATTTCTATGGGTTCCGTACCAATGTTTATTCGTTAGACGGCGACGCGGCGCTTACGCGCTTTGACATTTGTCTCTATGCAGATAAAGCAGTACGATTGCTTTGAAAAAAAGTTTAGATCTTCCAACATATGTCAAAATAAAGAAAACATTTTTTTTCAAAAAAAAAGATTTAAAAAATTTTTTTTTTTTAATTTTTTTTTTAATTTTTTTTTTCCAAAAAAAAAGTAATTTTTTGTTAAATTTATAGTTTCTCAAAAATCTAATTTTTTCGAAGTAATTATTTTTCAAAAATGTTAATCGTTTTTAAAAAAAATATAATTTTTGGTACGGGAAGTTTCAGCAATTTGCCTTAAGGCCACGATGCCCTAATTGCCTTAAGACAGAATTCCACTTACAGTTAGTTTATATTTTATTCGAAGTATTGGCCAAAAAAATGTCATATCAAAATTATATCATATATATATATATATATATATTATATATATATAAATCTACCATAATCAATATAATTAATTAGTTAGTCACAAAACATGCAAAAAACCCAACATTAACCAAATAAAAACCAAAACACATGCATCACCAACAAAACTCTATTTCATACTATTTTTTGATCTACAACACAAATACTTTATATGAAGGTCACTAATAAAATCAACACACACATAAAAACACAAACGCTCACCTATCGATAGCCAAACCAATTTCAACAATATTTATTTTCACCCAACTAATATCCTCTATCCCACTTACCTCTGATCACAACTACAATGCATCAACGTGTTGATACCCCAATTGAAGTATCCGTATCTTTCGCTAAACCCCTGAATCCAGTGCTTGCAGCGCATGTCGTGCTGCCTGCAGCAGCGGTCCGCCTTCGAGAAGCCGCCGAGTTGCGTGTATTTCGTGACGCCGTAGCCTAGGCCGCACCACTCGGTGCCGGGCACGCGCAGCAGGGAGGAGAGGCCTCTCTTCGAACGACCGGGGGTAAAGGTTGATAGACTGCTTAGGGTTAGATGAGATAAAGGATGTATGAAATAAGATGTGTTGTAATAAAGAGATTGAGATTTGGTGATTGGTGTTGGTGAAAGTTTGTTGCGTCTTGAGGTAGAAAGGTTGCCATTGGTTTTTATAGATTTTTGTTGCAATTGTTGTAATTAACCCTTTTCGGATGACATAAATTTGGAGAACATCAGTGCCGATTGTGCCACATATGTGCCAAATCACAAATATAACAAGAAGTTGAAACTACCAAATTTTACATCGATATTTACAGCGGAGATTATTGCAATGCACACTGCAGTCAAGAACGCATGGGAAAAAAAAATACCAAAATATATTATCTTCAGTGAAAGGAAGGCGAGCATATTACCTCTCTTAAGCTAGCAAGACCAAATTAGCAAAATCGATCCGGACCTGTTGTATTATTTAGTACTTATTTTGCACTAATTTGCACCACAAAAAAAAAATTGTACCACGTACCGTTTAAAAAAAAACACGTGGCGCTGCTAGCTTTAATATTTAAGCTAGCAAGACCATTTTTTTGTTTAGAAGAAAATAATAAATAAAACGGAAATTGATTAATTCGAATTTGCACTAATTTGCACCACCAAAATTAAATCAACTAGCTGTAAGTGGAATTCTGTCTTAAGGCTATTAAGGCATCGTGCCTTAAGGCAAATTGCTGGAACTTCCCGTGCCAAAATTATTATTTTTTTAAAAACGATTAACATTTTTGAAAAAATTATACTTCGAAAAAATAAGATTTTTTAGAAATTTTAAATTGGACGAAAAATTACTTTTTTTTTGAAAAAAAATTTTTTTTTTAAAAAAATTTTTAAACAATTTTTTTTTTAAAAATTTTTTTTTGGAAAAAAATATTATCTTCATTTTGACATATTTTGGAAGATCTGAACTTTATTTCAAAGCAATCGTACTGCTTTAACTGCATAAAGACAAAATATAAAGCGCGTAAGCGCCGCGTCGCTGTCTAACGGAAAACATTGGTACGGAACCCATAGGAATGTAAACAAACTTATACTTATTGTTAAAATCTCAATAAAATATCTGATCATTTGATATGCATATGTCTAATGTCTAATGATTTTATGTTGACCGCCAAATGTTATTTTTTTTTTAGTTTTTTTACTAGATCTCCGAAACCCCTGGACCTATCTTCATGAAAATTTGATCAAATCTTCATCTTGTTAATACAAGTAAAATGTTTTTCGAACTATACAAATCGGACGCTCCGTTCTCTTAAAACTGAGTTACCGTTTTTTGGCCCTTTTTGCCCCATATCTTCGGAACGGCTAGACCTGCCTTTGACAAAAACTAATCAGCACGTCTCCTTATCAATACGAATCGAATGTTTTTTTAATTATTCAAATTGCTTCATCCGTGTTCCCAAAATCGTCGACGAAAATTTGTATCCGAACACACACATGCACGCACACACACACACACACACACACACATACATCATTTTCTCCAAGGTATGCCAACATATTCAGAACCTCTGAAACGTGAAGATATATAAAAATTTCATTTTCGATTTTTTTGCGATTACTTACCCTATGGAAAGTTAATTATAAATAAATCAATTTAATATCTCCAGAACATTAACAATCGTCATTTCATTTCGAATCAAATTCCAAAAAAAAAATAGTTGCCAAATTTACACAAAATTGAAAAAGTGCTCCCGCATAGTCACAGTCTAAACGCATTTGCAAATAATTCTGTGCGACATTTTCACTTATACTGTGCTCAGCTTGGCGGCATTTTTCACATTTTTCAATAATTTTCACAAAATTGGAAAAGTGCTCCAGTACACAAACAGTCTAAACGCAATTGGGTAACATTTGTACGAGAGTGGCGCTTTAGACTGTGCTTAGCTTGGGTGATTTTTTGAATTTTTAATCCAAAATTACAAAAAAAATTTTTTGAAAAAAAAATTAGAAACAAAAATTTTTTTTTTCCAAAATCAATTATTTTGTTGAAAAAACAGAAAGTTCTTTCAATCATCTAAATCGGACGCTTAGTCTCTCAAAAACAGCCATTTTTTTTAAATTTAGCTCTGTATCTCCGAAACCTCTGGGCCTACTTTTGCCAAAAACTAATCAGCACATCTCCCTATCAATAGGAATCGAATGTTTTTTAAACCATTCAAATCGGTTGATCCGTTCTCTCAAAAACTCGCTTTCTATTTTTTGCACTCTTTGCTCCATATCTCCATAACGGCTGGACCTGCCTTTGCCAAAAACTAATCAGCACATCTCCCTATCAATAGGAATCGAATGTTTTTTAAACCATTCAAATCGGTGATCCGTGCGCCCGAAAACGTGACGAAAAACGCGGACATACAAAACACACACACACACACACACACACACACACACACACACATCCATTTTTTCTGAGGTATGCCAAAATGTTCAGAAACCTTCAAAACGTCGAGAAATGTAAAAATTTTTGATTTCGATTTTTGGACGATTACTATAACTTACCCTACGGGAAGTTAAAAAATCAAAAATAGCTACCAAAATCAGTACCCCATGACTGCCGGACCGCCCTAATATGAGATGTTTTGTGAAGATAGGTATATAGTGCAGAAAAAAGCCTGTATTGAGGTCAAAAACAAAACAAATATTATAAAATCACTGATTTTTATAAAAATTACTACCACCGTTTTGTCACAAATCATCCCTAAAATAATGTTAAGGCATTTGGTACGGAAAAAATTCAATTGAACTAAAATTATCAAATTATATCAAGGCATTATAAGTTTTAAATTACTTAATTTCAGGTTTTGTACTTCTGCCCTTACGTCTCCAATCATCCCCAAATTGTATACTTACGTCTATATTGAATCATTTTCAACGTGCAAGTTTTGACTACGAAAAAATATAAATTGAACGAGCAGAATCAAATGAAACTAATATAGTAGAAACAATATGATATTTAGTATTTAAATTGAGAATTTCAAATTTTCTACCTCTGCCCTTCCCTCAATAATCAACTCCAAATGAATTTACTCACATGTTGGAGCGTTTCCAACGTACAAGTTCAAAGTATAGAAAAAAATAAATTGAACCAGCAGAATCAAATAAAACTGATACAAAACAATCACAATTCTATACAGTATTATATTTAATAATTTCAGATTTTGTAACCCCGCCCTCAAGTCTTCAATCAACCCCATATTATAATAACGCACTTATTATTGCGTCATTTTTAACTAAATAAATATTTACACATTCAGTTTCTTCAAAATAATTATTTATACCAAAATGTTTATTTTAACTATACTCTTCTAATAGAAATACTTGAAATATGGAGTCGATTGAAGACGTAAGTACAAAATCTGTTCTGTATTTAAAATTTGTGAAAGCTCAGGGAAAAAATTCGTTTTTGTTTGAGAATTTAGATTTTTTTTTAACAATTTTAAAAAAAAATGATTTATTTGAAAATGTAATTATTGAAAAAATGACCTTTTCTAAAAATACTGATTTTGTGAAAACGAAAATTTTCAGATTTTTTTTAAATTTTGAAATTTCTTGAAAGTTTTTTATACCCATTCATATCGGTTGATTTCAATTACAAAACTAGTTGCATTTTGATTTAATGGTGGGTTTTTTTATATGGGCCTGAAATAGACGACTTCATGTACCAAATTCATGAATATCGCCGAAAAAAAATTTCAACAGTTAATTACTAGAACTTATGCCATCGATTTTTTACCAAAAACTAATCAGGTCGACTCCCAAATAATCTTTCGAAAAGTTTTTGACATTTTTAAAGTCTAGTCAGAATATTTGACTAAAGCGTGATCGAACTTTTTTTTCATTTTTCCCTTAATTACTAAGAAACGGCTTGACCGATAGACAAACAAAACTGAGAAACAATGGTCCTTATCGAGTTAGATCGAATGGCCTTTAAATTTTTAAAACGGTTCAGCCGTTTTTGACAAAATGACAACGGAAGGTCAAAAATGTTTTGAGAAAAAAAAACACACACACACACAGTTTTTCAAAATTCGGCCTCATTTGATTCAGAATGGCTTGAAACGTCGAGAAAACATAAAATTAGCGAATCTGATTTTTTTATGAAAACAAACTTTCTCCTTCGGAAAGTTAATAATATAGCGCGCCGAAAAATAATTGTGATTATTTTATACAAGTTCGGAAACCTTTAATTCTCAAATATACAAAATCTTCTCTGCTCTCATTTTTTTTCAAAACAGAATAAATAACTACATAATAAAAAATCATCCGGTAAACTTCCCAACTATTTCTCTATTTGGTATCGGAGTCATAATAGTGTTAACTTAAATGGGCATTGAGAATTCTTGTCTTTTAAGGCGGCAATAAATATTACGGCGGCAATAAAAACGTTAACGTTAACGTTCACGTTTGTGTTTTAGAAATCCAATTTATTTGGAGATAATAGTACAAAGATTCGTAAAAAATCGGGCGCCTACATGATGGATGGGAATAGACTCAGATCGAGGAATATTTCTGATTGACAATGAATTTGATATTTCCTTATATTAAATTATGATGTAATTTACATTCAATTTGCGCAAAGGCTGATCTAGCGGTTCTGGAGATCAAATGCAAAAGTTCAAAAAAAATGCCATTTGGCGGTCAAAAATTATTATTAGACATATGCATATGCATATCAAATTATTTAAGATATTTTATAGAAATTTTAATAATTAGGAGTACAAATTTAGAAAATGTACTGTGTACAGTTTGCCATGAAAAATAAACCATAAATAAAAAAAAATGTTCACATTTTTATTGGTCTTACGCGCTTCAATATTTCGTCTATAAAACAGCTACGCACTTTTGCTTTGAAAAAAAAATTAAAAACTTAAAATATAGAAAAATCGTATTTTTCAAAAAAGTCAATTACGTCCAAAAATTTAAAAATTCTGGAAAATCTAATTTTTTTTTTTTGTTCAAAAAATTTTATAGTATTTAAAAATTTTAATTATCGGTACGAAAAGTTTCAGCAATTTGCCTTGAGGCACGATGCCATACACCACTAGTTGTTTCTTATTTTCAATTAAAATAAATCTGCTCACTTTTGATTTTTGAAAAATGAAGAGTCAAAGTTTATGATTGGAATCAATTATTTCTTTGTTATTTATATTGCAGCAATATATTTTAATTATATCCTATTTATTAAGATAAGATTCTGAGTACTTTGAAGCCATTCAAGTTGGTTTTCTTTGTTTTTTATTTACTGAAGACTGAAATCTTTATGATGATACCCCAGACTGTATCTTTCCTGCTTCAAATTATTTCTTACAAAATTAACACAGTGATGAATCATATAATTCCTCTACAAAACCATACGAATTGATATCATACAAAGGGCTCGATGTGGATCAGAGACATGGACTATAAGTATGGTTCTCAAAATCATTCAAAATCATCAAAAATATTTGATGCCTTGTCATTAAATCTTTGGCATTAAATGATTTGTCAAATGCAGAAGAATCCTCAACAATTGAGCCAACGTCGTCATCATTGATCTTGGAGGTTCACAAAAATGTTTGAAGCCAACCTGGTACGAATACTACAAACTACTTCTGGTAATCCGTACTGGTGAGGCAAACATTCTCATAAAATTATGATATCAAACATGCGACTATTGCAAATAGAAAACAAGAGCAAGCTAGTCTTACTTGTCCTAAAACCAAAAAATTTATTACCCCTTTTTTATTTAACAAGAAATTTCATAAAGGGTTATAGACAAGAGCAAACTACTAGACTCCCTGGTTTCTGGTGACAATCCAAAATTTGGTAAACAAGAAACAAAAGATCTCTGACTTTTGTCTAATTTTAGAGGCAATTTTATAAAGGTCCTTTTTGTCTCCAATTTGCAAATAATCACAAATAGAAAAAAGGGGCAAGCTAGTCTTACTTGTTTTGGTTTCTAGTGACAGTCAAATCTAATCATCTATAACCAAAATATTTCTTGCACTTTTAAAGTTTAACGAGTAGCTTTAAAAAGCACCATTTTTCAAATTTGCAAAAAATTGTAAATAGAAGGCAGGACCAAACTAGTTTTATTTGAGACCTGATTTTTGGTGACAGTCAGAAATCTGCCCAACTAAAAACAAAACATCTCTTACACTTTTTAGTTTAACGAGTAATTTCATAAAAGATCTTTCTTTGTCTCCAATTTGCAAAAAAAATCGAGATTTCTAGTAGCCAACAAAAAACAAAAGATCTCTGGCACGTTTGTAGTTTAACAATAAATTTCATAAAGGGTTCTCTTGTGCCTCCAATTTGTATAGGATTGCAAATAAAATACAGGAACAATATAGTCTTACTTGTACTGGATTCTAGTAATAGCCAGAAATCTGGCCAACTAGAAACAAAACATCTGACACCTTCAGTATGAAAGTAGTCAGAATTTTCATAAAGGGTTTTTCTTTGTCTTAAATTTGCAAAGATTTTCAAATGTAGAGCAGGAGTAAATTCGTCTTACTTATCCTGGTTTCTGGTGATAAACAAAAATCTGGTCAACTAGAAACAAAAAATCTCCGAAACTTTTAGTTTAACAAGAAATTCCATGAAATGTTTTCCTTTGTCTCCTATTTGCAAAAAAATGCTATTAGAAGATAGAAGTTAGTCTTACTTATCCTGGTTTTTGGTGATAGTAAAAAATCTGGTCAACAAAAGACTATGGTGAACGATTCTTATTCAATTTATAGGCCAATTGCATAAAAGTCAGTTTCACAACAAAAATCGCAATTGCCATCAATTAAAAGTTTGAAGGATATAAAAATTTAAGTAAAAACAAACAGTAAGATCACAAAGTTGTTTTGTTCATAGAAAGCAAGAACAAGTTAGATTGGAACAAGTTGTCTTAGATTTTCATGACAGCCTAAAATCTGGTCACTTTCTTAAAAACAAAAACTCCAAAGCAATTAGCCTTTTTTTTCTCAAATTTATCTCCAATTACCACTTATAAAAAAAAAACATCCACACCAATTATCAAAAGCTGAAGATTTGTTAGAATATAAAAATCACCCCAGAGCATGCCTTTTGTTTGGTCAAGTCTTGCCAAATAAAGTTCACCAACATCCTGTCTAATGGATGTGAAGAAAACCAGACAGATCATCAAATTGATGACAAAGTTAGTGACAATACAAAAGTAGAAATACAACCCAAACACAGACCAGTAGAAAATACTGTTGTTAATCACTAGCTCAAATCTTAGGCAAAATTAAATAAAACCACACAAAAACACAAAACAAATTTAGCCATCGTCGCCTACCTTCTATCGCACCCACAATGCGAAACAGTGAAAGGGCTGAAGTTAAAATAGTCGTACTTCGACTCCACAGCCCTTATGATATTAGTGCAGGAGTCGTGCATTCTACAACAACTGTCGACAGATGTAAAACCTCCCAATTCTGTGTAACGATTTGCCCTGTTGCCCATTCCGCACCATTTTGTGCCAGGGGCGATGAAAAAATCGGTGAGACCTCGTCGAAACCTAATCAGAAGGAAATTATTCAAGGGTAGTAATAGACATATAGTGCAGTAAACTGAGCGTTTTGGGTTTGATTTTTTTTTACTGTGCTCTAATTTGCATGAAATTTTGAAATTAAGTTCATTTTACTCTCAAGAAAATAATTGAGACTCCTTTGCCACTTCCCGGGGGGACGACAGGCCCTCGCAGTGTGTGTAATTACATTTTTTCCAAAATAATGTCGGAAATCGGTAGAAGAACTAATTTTGAGAAAAAAATGTCATAACAATGTCAATTAGTTTTTATAACAAACTTATTTAAGTATAAAATTTCGGAATTCAAATATTTTAGAATGAATTAGTATATTTAAAATAAAATTAATAACTTTACTCTTGCATTTTGAGTGTGTAAGACTTTAGGCGTACTTTTTTCTTGAAATTATAAATATCTCGAAATTTTGTGAGAAAATTTATCGATTTTAGTATTTGTCATTTTAGTACACATATTGAAGTATAACATAATGAAATTTCTAGGTTCTAAAAAGGATTAATATATTTTAAATAAAATCCAGAACTTTGCTCTTTCAATTTTACATGTGCTAGACTTTGCTTGAACGTTTCGCACTTTAAGTGTACTTTTCTCTCAGAATTATTAATATCTCGAAATTTTGTGAGAAAATTTATCGATTTTCGTATTTGTCATTTTAGTATACATATTTAAGTATTACATAATGGAATTTCTAGGTCCTAAAATGTTCAATATATTTTAAATAAAATCCAGAACTTTGCTCTTTCAATATTACATGTGCTAGACTTTGCTTGAACGTTTCGCATTTTAAGTGTACTTTTCTCTAAGAATTATTAATTTCTCGAAATTTTGTGAGAAAATTTATCGATTTTAGTATTTGTCATTTTAGTATACATATTTAAGTATAACATAATGAAATTTCTAGGTTCTAAAAAGGATTAATATATTTCAAATAAAATCCAGAACTTTGCTCTTTCAATTTTACATGTGCTAGACTTTGCTTGAACGTTTCGCACTTTAAGTGTACTTGTCTCTAAGAATTATTAATTTCTCGAAATTTTCTTCGAAAATATATGAATTTTAATATTTGTCATCATAGTACACATATTGAAGTATAACATAATGAAATTTCTAGGTTCTAAAAAAGGTTAATATATTTTAAATAAAATCCTGAACTTTGCTCTTTCAATTTTACATGTGCTAGACTTCGCTTGAACGTTTCGCACTTTAGGTGTACTTTTCTCTAAGAATTACTAATATCTCAAAATTTTCTTAGAAAACATATGAATTTTAGTACTTGTCATTTTAGTACACATATTGAAGTATAACATAATGAAATTTCTAGGTTCTAAAAAGAATTATTATATCTTAAATAAAATCCAGAACTTTGATCTTTCAATTTTACATGTGCTAGACTTTGCTTGAACGTTTCGCACTTTAAGTGTACTTTTCTCTTAAAATTATTAATATCTCAAAATATTTTTAGAAAACGTATCGATTTTAGTATTTGTTATCATAGTAGATACACTAAAGAGTAACATATTGAAATTTTAATATACTAGAAGAAATTGCTATATTTTAAATAAATTTTGAAACTTTACTCCACCAATTTTGTATGTGTAAGACTTTAGGCGTAAACATTAGAATTTTAAATGTCTCGAAATTTTGTGAGAAAATATATCGATTTTAGTATTTGTTATCATAGTAGATTTACTAAAGTGTAACATATTAAAATTTCAATATTCTGTATTTCAATATACTATATTTTAAATACATTTTGAAACTTAACTCATTCAATTTTGTATGTGTAAGACTTTAGGCGTACTTTTTTCTTGAAATTATAAATATCTCGAAATTTTGAGAGCAAATTTATCGATTTTAGTATTTGTAATTTTAGTACACATATTGAAGTATAACATAATGCAATTTATATGTTCTAAAATGAGTTAATATATTTTAAATAAAATCTAGACTTTCCATTTTACATGTACTATACTTTGCTTGAACGTTTCTCACCTTAGGTGTACTTTGCTCTTAGAATTATTAATATCTCGGATTTTTTTTAGAAAATATATCAATTTTAGTATTTGTCACCATAGTACATATATTGAAGTATAACATAATGAAATTTCTTGGTTCTAAAATAGGTTAATATATTTTTAAAAAATCTAGAATTTTGCTCTTTCAATTTTACATGTGTTAGACCAGAGGTAGAGAACCTTTTTGCCATTAGAGGCATCCTCATATAGCTTCTGTCTACTAAAAATTTATATATTTTTGGCGTTTTTCTTCGTTTTTATGCTATATATATATCTCTAAAAATATACATCTTAACAAAAATCATGTAATGAACAAAATAATGTCAATACAAATCCTAATGAATCGGTGTTTCATAAAGTGTTCTAGGAATAATATTAAGCAAGATTTGAAACAGCAAAGTAGTTTTTTATTTCGTTCAAGATTTAATTATTGTATTTAAATTCTTTTCAATTTAGAGGTTGTTTGGAAGGTTTTAGGGTTTTCACGTTGTTAAAAATGATTTTATTGAAAGGTAATCGTTTTAAAAATCATTTTCAATTATATCTTTTGATATTAAAAACGTTTTCTAGCGATAAAGCTCAATGTCTAATTATGTATTAAGGGGTCGGAAGCCCCCCCACCCCCGGGTGGTGGATGCAAAACCACAATTGATTCCACTTATGAACTTGAGGTTAAGACGAACCTAATTCCAAAATTTCAGTAAAAAAAATCAGAGGTTATATCCTTCCCTCTCCGTTTACTGCACTAAACAAACTTTCACCAACAGTAATAGTCTAGTATTTACCTCGGGTGCAATTCCTTTCTGTCGTTCAACCTTCTGACTTTTTCAGCGTGTCTTTCACGTCTCTTGAAATCCCTTCTCAATTCCCTGTGCTTCCTCTCACACTGCCTTTTCATTTTGGCGTAATTCAACCAACCCCTCATGTCGCCAGGAACTTCTTGCATCGACTTGATAATTACAAAAGTTGCATTGTGCACACCAACCCGTCTTTGGTTCCAATTAAAATCTAAATCTTCAGGTGCCAAAACACCATTTTCTATAAAACTTTCTATTCTGCTCCTCTCGTCCTGACGAGCTTTACTTAATTCACCATCAGGAGAATCATCAGGAGAACCCTCAACAGATTCGCCAGAAGTTTTTTGTCCCTGATGATGGTTTCTGGTGTGGTTGTAAGTCTTCTGGTGTGATACTGAGTAGGTTCTTCTGATATCTCTGTTGAAGGATTCCAAAAATGCATCGATGGTTTTTCTTCGTCTACTGTAATCGCAGTCCATAAGACCTTGACCACGATGATGGATCATTTGGATGAAGTTTTTACCGTCTGTTATTTGGCGCAGGCTGATGCCCCTGGAAAATGAAAAAAATATAAGCTTCAATTTGTCTTGAGTACAAAATGTATATGACAAATTGTATATTTTTAGAAAACAAGAAACAAAAAAATATTATCACATGTGGAGTTCCTCAAGGAACAGTTCGAGGGCCATTATTAGATTCCTATAATTTTAATTTATAGGATTATTATAATTTATAAAATATATTTTTAAATATTTGTAGAGTTTTGGATTTTAACAAAGTCTTATTATTATGAATACCAATAATTTTTATCTTGAATTATTTTTATTGCAATTTTATTAGACATTTTACATCAATGCTACAAATTACAATAATTGGTAATACTTATAAAGAAAATAGAAAATGTATAATTCAATTTGTCTTGAGTACAAAATTTGTTGGATAAATTATATATTTTTACATTGCAACGCGAATTAGATTAAAATCAATTTAACTGTGTCAAAAAATAGAAAAATATTATCAATTATGGAGTTCCTCAAGGAACGGTTCGAGGGACGTGATTAGATTTATTCTATATAAATAATTTATAAAATTATAGAATATTTTTATATTTTGTATATTATTTAAAAGACAACACGAGTATGATTAAAATCAATTCAACTGTGTCAAGATATAGAATAATGTTATCGATTGTGGAGTTCCTCAAGAAACTGTTCGAGGTCCATTATTAGATTTATTATCTATCTAAAATTATTTATAAAATTTATTTTTAAATATTTTAGAATTTTGGATTTTAACCAAGTCTGATGTTAAATTTACTAACGATTTTTATCTTGAATTATTTTGAATGCAATTTTATTAGAAATACATCAATTTGTGGTTGCTAATTTGTATTCAATGTTTAACAATTTCTAAAAATGGAAAAAAAAAATTTACTTTAATTTGTCTTGAGTACAAAATTTGTAAGACAAATTGTATATTTTTACAATACAACAAGAATTAGATTAAAATCAATTCAATTGTGGCGAAAAACTGAAAAATGTATTATCAATTCTGGAGTTCCTCAAGAAACAGTTCAAGGGTCATTATTATATTTATTTTATACTAGATGTACCCGTTCACGATTCGCCGTGTTTTACTTAAAAAAGTGGACAAAAATGTATATTTGTTACATCTAGTCCACCAGTTTCCTTTCTTTCCAGTCTACCTGTCTATATGACTATCTATTTAAGTCTCTACTTGTCTACCAGTTTACCTGTTAGCCTATTTATCGGTCTACCAATTTAGATTTCTATCTATCAATTAATTTGTCTACCAATTTATCTACTGCCTACTTATTTATCTGTCTACCAATTTTTTTTGTCTCTTTACTCATTCATCTGTCCAGCAAATTATCAATAGACTCATTAATCTATCTACTAATTTATTTGTCCAGCAATTATATATCTACCAATTAAGCTTCTTATATCTTTCTGTCTACCAACTTTTCTGCCTCTCTATCAATTTATCTGCCTGTCTACCAATTTTTTAGTCTGTCTAGTCATTTATCTGTCTGGAAATTTTTCTGTTTCTGTCTGGCATTTTTTTTGCAATTTTTCTGTTTCTGTCTGGAATTTTTTTGTTTTGCAATTTTTCTGTTTCTGTCTGGTAAGTTTTCTATTTGTCTGGTAATTTTTCTGTTTCTGCCTGGCATTTTTTTGCTTCTGCCTGGCATTTTTTTGCTTCTGCCTGGCATTTTTTTGATTCTGCCTGGCAATTTTTCTGTCTAGCAGTTTATCTGTCTGGCAATTCATCTGTTAACTCATTTATTTGCCAACTTAGTTATCTGTCTAGCAGTTTATCTGTCTACCAATTTAGGTACCTACTTTTTTATCTGCCTAGCAATTTATCTGTATTTTTTATATATCTAGCAATTTAACTGTCAAGAAATTTTACTGTCTAGCAATTTTTTGTCTAGCAATTTTTCTGCCTAGCATTTTTTCTGTCTAAAAATTTAACTGCCTAGAAATTTATCTGTCCACCAAATGTATCAGAGTTTGTCTAGGAATTTTACTGTCGAGGAATTTTACTGTCTAGGAATTTTAATGTCTAGGAATTTCCTCGTCTTGAAATTTCCTCGTCTTGCAATTTTTCTGTCTAAAAAACTTTCTCGACTTGCAATTTTTCTGTCTAAAAAACTTTCTCGACTTGCAATTTTTTTGTCTACATATTCGTTTATTTACCAGTTTACATATCCCCAATTTTTTTGTCTACCAATTAACATGTCGTTCAATTTACCTGTCTACCTGTTTAACTATTTGTTTATCTGATTACCTGTCTACCAGTCTGTTATTCTACCAATTACCAAATAAATAAAAAAGATATATTTACTATAATAATTCTTACAAAATATGGGGTTATGGTAGGGGGTTGGAAATTTAGGGTTATGTATTTTTTTTATATATGCATTATAAAAAAATTGGAAAATAAAAATTGACCTAAAAAATAAAATTGAAAATATTAAGAGAAGTCTTTGGGGCGGCTAACCCCTTCCACTTAGCTTTCAATCAAATGCAATTTTATTAGAAATTTTATATCAATGATAAAAAATAAAATATTTTTTTGGTGATTTGTATTCAATGATTACAAATTTCTAAAAATGCATAAAAAGTGAGATTTTAATAACAAAATTCTTGAACTTCCAATAACTATTTAACAGTACTTAATTATTGAGACTGACAAATTTCTTTGTAAATTTTTGGATAAAAAACAAAAAAATATGAATGTAATGTAACCACATACCATCAGCTTTTATTTGCAATTGTTGATTTACAAACTATCTTACACATTCTAAATTTTCACAAAAAATACCTTAAATCTTCTTTCAAATATTTACCTATAACACAATTCTTTTACAAAAGTGATTTATCGATTAAAAAATAAATAAATCACAACTTTCTACAAACCATTGTCGAAATGGGCTACTAATCTAGTGATAGATGTTTACAATATCATAATACGAATTGAAATTGTATGGGAAATATATTTATAAATTTTGTATTTAGTATTTTTGATCAATACAGAAAATATTTGATTTATTAGAAATCTTTTGATGCGTGGGATGTGTACAAGTTTGTAGGAATTTAATACATTTTTTTGAATAGTTATGTAACTTGTGCCTGGTTTTATATTGTAAATCAAAAAAAAATTTTTTGCTAGTTGTGATAAAAACTCAAATGATACTGTAGTCTTTCGAATGGAACGAAAATTTTTTAGGTTTTAATTTTTATTTAGGAGTTTATTCCGGTCATACATCCTAACATGACTTTACACATACAAATATATTATATAAGTATATGTATGTATGTATGCATGTATGTATTACTTGTGATGTAATTTAAATTCCTCAACAATATTTTATCTATTGAACATAATCAATAATAATCGTGTATTTGATAAATCATTATTTTAATTCAGTCTATAAATCTTGGAATAAAAACTTGTACCTTTCCTCCTACGTTTATTTCTCTACATGGATAATAAATCAAACTAAATATATTTTTGTAACATGAAAGAAAATTTCAACAAACTTGGGTAATAGAATTGATAAAAGTTAAGAGAAATAATTACTGAAATTACTAAAAATTCAAAAAATTATTATATCAGCTCGATTAAAAAAATATTAAACACTGCATAATGCTAATTTATTTAGGATAATTATTTTCTACTAAATGTACTTGTGTATCTACATTTTTTTAAAAACGTACATCACTGTAACTTGATGTCACAGACAAAAAACATGTATTATCATACACACGTAAAAATATATTAATGTTTGTTCATTTTGATAATTACAAAAAAAAAACATTCTAGTTATTTGTTTTCTTCTTCGGCTCAAGGAATTAATAATTACCTTTCAGATAGAACAAGCAAAACAAGTTTTAGGTTTTCGATACATTTTATTACAGATAATTTTTTTATATTTATGCTTCAAGATAAATAATTGATTTATGACTAAGATGCATCCATTCATTTGAATCAATCAAACAAAGTCGTGATTAAAATTGTATCATAAATATATACACACAGAAATGTATATATAAAGTACGTGTCACGATGTCCGCGATGTACTCCTAAACTACTGAACCGATTTTAAATTTTTTTGGCTCACAATATGCATTTATATCCAACTTAGGTTATAGGCTATATTAAAAATCTCAGTTTATATTCAAAATATGAAAATTTTACAAATTTCTAAAAATTTTGACAGTAATAGATCACTGTGAAATGACAATTGTCAGTTTCTCGGTTTTGCATATTAATATTTTAGTATCACGATGTTTGTCCGCGATGTACTCCTAAACTACTGAATCGATTTTAAATTTTTTTGGTTAACAATATGCATGAATATTCAACTTAGGTTATAGGCTATATCAAAAAATCTCAGTTGATATTATAAATATTGAAATTTCACAAATTTATATTAATTTTGACAGTAAGAAAACACTGTGAAATAACGTCTGGAAATGTCGGATATTTTAGTAAGCATCACGATGTTTGTCCTGTATGTACTCCTAAACTACTAAACCGATTTTAAATTTTATTAGCTCGTCATATACATGTATATCCAACTTAGGTTATAGGCTATATCAAAAAATTCAGTTTAAATTCGTAATATTAAAATTTTACTAATATTCATAAATTTTGACAGTAAGAAAACTGTGAAATAACGTCTGGAAATTTCGGATATTTTAGTAAGCATCACGATGTTTGTCCGGGATGTATTCCTAAACTACTGAACCGATTCTAAATTTTATTAGTTCATCATATACATGTATATATAACTTAGGTTATAGGCTTTATCAAAAAATTCAGTTTATATTAGAAATATGAAAATTTTACAAATTTCTAAAAATTTTGACAGAAATAAAACTGTAAAATGACGTTTCTGGAAAGTTCGTGTATTAATATTGTAGTATCACGATATTTGTCCTGTATGTACTCCTAAACTACTGAACCGATTTTAAATTTTATTAGCTCATCATATACATGTATATTCAACTTAGGTTATAGCCTATAACTTATAGGCTATATCAAAATTCTGAGTTTATATTAGAAATATTAAATTTTTACAAACTTCAATTAATTTCGACAGGAAGAAAACACTGTGAAATGTCAGTTTCTGGAAATTTCGTATATTATTATTTTAGTAAGTATCACGATGTTTGTCCGGGATGAACTACTAAACTACTGAACCGATTTTAAATTTTATTGGCTCATCATATACATGTATATCTAACTTAGGTTATAGGCTGTATTAAAAATATCAGTTGATATTATAAATATTAAAATTTCACAAATTTCTATAAATTTTGACAGTAAGAAAACAGCATTGTGAAATGACGTCAGTTTCTGGACATTTTGTAACTACTGCACCGATTTTGATTTTGATTTTTTCAATAAATTTATTTATATCCAACTTGAGCTATAACAATAGCACAAGTTACAATTGTAGTCGAAATATTAAATTATTTCTAGTTTTAATTACTTTTCACAGTAGCAAATTTGAAGAAAAACAATCAAGTTATCAATGCTGAATTCAAGATATTAGTGAAAAATTCAATACTAACCTCCCCAGGTTCTGATTAAAATAAATCTCAAACTAGTGGTGTATGGCATCGTGCCTTAAGACAAATTGCTAGAAGTTCCCCCATTGTAACGAAATATTCGAAAAATATTAAATGTTCTCAAATAGATTATTATAAATATTGTGACTTTTATTATTGGAATTTTATAAACAAAATATAAGAGCTTATGAATTGGACGTCGCCGTTTATATATGTTTACATAAAATGTAAATAAATAAAACTTAATCAAGCGGAGTTAGAATGAAAGGACCTTATATCATATTTCTATTATAATTACAATTATTTGTTTGAAGTATATAAATGAGTTTCAGAACTTTATCTAGAATTATAAATAAAATCCGAATTATTTACGATATTCGAAAAAAATATTCTCTGGCAATAAAAAAAAGATACTTTTTTTTCCAAAAGCAATTTGTCAACAAAAGCAGAGTATTCGAGTCAAGTTTTTTGAATCATCCAAATCGGATGCTTAGTTCTCTCAAAAACTGCAATTTTTTGATTTGACTGCAATTTTCCATTTCGAATTCAATTTGAAAAAAAAAATAGTTGCCTAATTTACACAAATATGAAAAAGTGCTTCCGTATAGTCACAGTCTAAACGCACTTGCAAATAATTCTGTACGACATTTTCGCTTGTACTGTGCTTAGCTTGGCGGCATTTTCACATTTTTCAATAGTTTTTTCACAAAATTGGAAAATCGCTCCAGTACAGTCTAAACGCACTTGGTGAAAACATTTGTACCAGAGTGGCGCTTAGACTATGCTTAGCTTGGGTAATTTTTTGAATTTTTAATCCAAAATTACGAAAATATTCTATGGAAAATAAAAAAAGATGTTAGATTTTTTATTCTCAAAAGCAATTGTTTTGTCAATATAAGCAGAAAGTTTTTTAGATAATTCAAATCAGACGCTTAGTTCTCTCAAAAACTGCCATTTTTTGCACATTTAGCTCCGTAACTTCAAAACGCCTGGACCTGCCTTTGTCAAAAACTAATCAGCACATTTCCTTATCAATAGGAATCGAATGTTTTTTTCACCATTCAAATTGGTTAATCTGTGCGCCCGAAAATTATTGGTAGGACAAATAATTGTATCCGCACATACACACACACACCTTGAGGTTTGGTTTTGAAGATGAAATGATTAAAATGTGTCGGATGGCATGTGCTTTGAATTTTTTCTTTAAAGCCGACAAGAAATTGAAATGTCTTTGGAATTAATTCAGTAAACTAATATCTACCATCTGTATCAGTGCTGGTAAATTACCATTTTGCAAGGGCCACTTCAGAGAAACATTTTTAACTAATGCAAAGTACTTGATTAATAGAATTTTAGAACAAGTCTGAAGAAAATTAATGATTGTCATATTGTAGATACATTCAGGTCGCTTTTTGTGCAATATGAAACCCAACCCAGTTTTCTTTTCACAATCGTGTCTAGAAAACAAATTCTGGAGTGTTTGAACATATAGTACACGAAAATATAAAATATGAAGTAATATTGGCAGAAATGCTCTTTTATCTTACAAAATGCCACTTACAATTATTTAATAGTTTTGCTTATATGCAAAAAGTTTATACATTTATTTACGTTTCAGCGATTTCTGAACATTTTGGCATATCATACAAAAAATGGATATATGTGTATGTATGTGTGGATACAATTTTTCGTCGACGATTTCGAGAGCGCGGATCAACCGATTTAAATAGTTCAGAAAACATTCGATTCTTATTGATAGGGAGATGTGCTGATTAGTTTTTGGCAAAGGCAGGTCCAGCCGTTACGGACATACGGAACAAAGGGTGCAAAAAATATAAATCGAGTTTTTGAGAGACAAAACAGTACACGAGAATATAAAATATAAAATGATCTTGGCAGAAATGCTATTTCATCTTACAAAATGCCACTCACAACTAATTCATAGTTTTGCTTATATGCACAAAAAAATTTACATTTTTTTACGTTTCAGAGGTTTCTGAACATTTTGGCATACCTTAGAAAAAATGGATGAGTATGTGTGTATGTGTGGATACAATTTTTCGTCGACGATTTCGAGAGCGCGGATCAACCGATTTGAATAGTTCAGAAAACATTCGATTCTTATTGATAGGGAAATGTGCTGATTAGTTTTTGGCAAAGGCAGGCCCAGCCGTTGCGGAGATACGGAGCAAAGAGTGCAGAAAATACAAATCGAGTTTTTGAGAGAACGGAGCGTCCGATTTGAATGATTCAAAATATAATCAATTTGTAATGATGGGGAGAAGTAGACATAAGTTTTTGACAAGGGCAAGTCCAGCCGTTTTGGAGATATCAAACTAAATGTGCAAAAAATGGCAGTTTTTGAGAAAACTAAAAACTAAGCATCCGATTTGAATGATTCAAAAACCATTCTTAGTTGTATTGACTTACTGAAAAAATTTAATAAATTTTTGCATATGTACAGCGGTTTTGAAAATCCAAAATAAAATTTCAAAAAATGCCATTTGGCGGTTGAAAATCCTGATATTTTCGACAGCATGGATCAACCGTTAATCTTACAAAAAATTTCAAAATTTTCTAAAATATGTCATTTTTTTACGAAAAAATTTAATTTTTTAAATGATATCAAAATTTGCAAAAAAATCCATATTTTCAATTGTTTTCAAATGTTCTAAATTTTCAAAAATGTTCCAATAAAATTAAAAATTCGCAAAAAATAAATCTAATCTTTTCTACTTATATTAGAAAAAATCTTATCTTTTTTACTTAGATTTTTAGAAAACATTATTTTTATCCAGGACAACCTGATATATCTATTAGTTTGAAAGGATACGATCGATTTTTATTTACAAAATTTGTTAGAACCTCTAATTGAACGACAAATAGTAAAATATTGATTTTAAAATTACTTAGACCCACCAGAAACATTTTTAAGTGCTTAAGAAATTCCTTAGTCACAATTTATCGACATTAAAAAAAATTTCGAAATAAAAATCCATTTAACTTATAAAATCTTTAAAGTATCAACTAATATCAAAAATATAAATACTAATAATTTTTAAATAATAAGAAGATAATTTTCATTATTAATAATTGTAAAATGTTTTGACAAAGTTTGCACAATATTTCAAAATAATTCAGAAAAGTATTATAAAATTATCTACAAAAATGTATTATTTTTCGTATTGATTTATTCAGAAAATTTTGAACTTCTTGAAAACAGAATTTTATAAACATTATCAATATTTTTAGCATTGTTGATAAACAAAAATACTTGTAAATGATGCAAAATAAAATGTGATATTAAAGTATTTTTATTAAATGTATTGAAATTTCTTTAATATCACATTTTCTTTTGCATCATTACTTATATTATTTTTATCATTATTATAGCCATTGCCATCATGTCTTTATAATCAATTTTAAAATTATCTTTGTCCAAAGTCCTTTATCTTTTGTAATATTTTGACTATAAATTGTGATATACTATTGATGCATAATATTCTTTCTACTGACAATTAGATTAATAATTTTAAATTTCTGATTTAAATCCGTCATTTTTTTCAATAAATATCGAAGAGTTTTTTAATTACCATATCTAGACAGTTTTTCACATTATTGTGTTAGTTTTTAAATTCGATAACTTCCTTTCATCTTTTTTCAAAACTAAATCTCTCAACAAGCTCCTAATATTACACAAAATGAATTGTAACGATTGTAACTGATGTTATGTAGGCGAAAGTTTACAAAATATTTAATAAATGATGAATAAACTCATAATATTACCGATGTCGTTAACCAAATAAATTGTAACGATTGTGATCGATGTTATATTGGCAAAAGTTTACAAAATATTTAATAAATAAGTAATAAACTCATAATATTACTCATGTCGTTCATAAAATGAATTGTAACGATTGTCACCGATGTTATGTAGGCAAAAATTTACAAAATATTTAATAAATAATTAAAAAACTCAAATATTACAGATGTAGTTTTTAAAATAAATTGTAACGATTGTAACCGATGTTATATTGGCAAAAGTTTACAAAATATTTAAAAAATAATTAATAAACTCGTAATATTACTCATGTCATTAATAAAATGAATTGTGACAACTGTAACTAATGTACGAAAGTTTATAAAATATATATTGGCGAAAGTTTACAAAATATTTAAAAAATAATAAATAATCTCACAATATTACTCCTCCGTTTATAAAATGAATTGTAACGATTGTAATCCATGTTATATTGGCAAAAGTTTACAAAATATTCAATAAATAAGTAATAAACTCATAATTTTACTGATACCGTTTATAAAATGAATTGTAACGATTGTCACCAATGTTATGTAGGCTAAGGTTTACAAAATATTTACAGAAACAGAATCAAAATATCTGTAATCCAAAATATCTTGTTAATATTTGTAAAAACTTTATAAATTTTTCAGCACTTGTTGAACATGCTAAATGATGACACACATGCAGTTTCGAAACGTACATAAGAAATTTATCACTGTGTAGTGGCTTTTTATTTCGACTGTTTATATATATTTCAGGCACCTGTTAATAAAATAAAGCAATACCTATTAACCAATTATTTAATTTCAAGTTTGAGCATAAAATTTAAAACAGACAACCCTAGACTAAAAAACCAAGTCGGTTGAGTATTTCAAGTTAAAATTTTAAATTATTGGACACCACTGTATATGGAGTTATGTTATCATGTCAATATATCCGTGACATGCAATGTAGATGATATAATATAGATAATAGAGTCTCTCTATTACAAGGGCCTATTATTATATACACTAGACTATCCGATGGGTCATTATCTCATTAAGAACGAACACTCTTCTCTCTGGACGAGAGAATTAATAAAGAAATTAAAACGAACAAAACCTTCCTAGACTTTGATCTTTATAAAGTTCAAAAATTAAGAAAAATAAATAATATAATTACAGATGACTAGATTAAATTTACTGACAATTTGTATCTACATGCTGATATATGTTGAATTCTGCGTATGCAAAATGTACTGTCATGTAAAAAATTATTTTTTATCTTACTTTCAATGTTGAAAGTCTGTTATTTTCATAGTGTATTCAATTTCAAATTCGACTTCCCTAATTAAAATGTTGAATAATTTGAATTATTTACCAGCTAAATAAAAAACACAATTCGTTTTTCATTCCCAGTAACGCCCATGGATTTTATATATTCTAATAATAAATCCCATTGATAACTATATATCCCAATAATAAGTCTGACTTTCTAATTCTGACTTTCGTCCATTTACCAGTTGGTAAGTCGTCGGTAAATGCTTTTACCGTCAAAATACCATCTATCGAATTATAATAGTTAATGGGACATGCTTTATGGTTTATACAAATAAATAAAAATAGATAATTGAAATACTCTAAACACAGAGAAAAAAATATAAAATATTAGATTTGTTTTTTGAAACATATTTTTTAAAATTATTATTAGTCACTCTAAAAAAATAAATAAGAGTGCGACTAAGGTTCAAATGCGATTGAAGTAAAACTTATTTGTTGCTGTACAAGATGGCATTTAAGTAAAAATAAATGCATCATATAATCTCCATTTCAATATATAGTAACCAAAAATAATACAAATTACTTCAATAAACTTACGTTTTTTTACACGGCACAGAATTTTCATTTGTTTCCACGCTCTCACGCGACACGACGACCAATCACAATCGACCCGTATAGAAATGATCTCATCGAGAGCCAATGACGCTCGACTCGGCCGCAACGCGCCTAAAGAAGTTTTACTTCAAAAAATAAATTTTAATTAACTTCCCGTAAGGTAAGTTATTGTAATGGGCCGAAAATCGGAATTGAAAATTTTTACATTTCTCGACGTTTTGAAGGTTTCTGAACGTTTTGGCATACCTCAGAAAAAATGGATGTGTGTGTGTGTGTGTGTGTATGTATGTATGGATACAAATTTCCAGTCACGTTTTCGGACGCACGGATCAACCGATTTGAATGGTTCAAAAAACAATCGATTCCTATTGATAGGGAGAAGAGCTGATCAGTTTTCGGCTAAGGCAGGTCCAGCCGTTTCGGAGATACGGAGCAAAGAGTGCAGAAAATAGAAATCGACTTTTTGAGAGAACGGAGTATCCGATTTGAACGATCTAAAAAACATTCAATTAGTAATGATTGGGAGAAGTGTTTATTAGTTTTTGGCAAAGGCATGCCCAGCCATTTCGAAGATACGGAGCTAAATATGTAAAAAATGGTAGTTTTTGAGGGATCTAAGCATCCGATTTAAATGATTCAAAGTTTCGACAAACTTTCTGCTTGTCTTAACAAAATAATTTATTTTGGGAAAAAAATTTGTTTCAACTTTTTTTTTTTTTAATTTTTTGTGTATCGAAAATAATTCAGATTTTATTTTTAATTCTGACTATAGTTCTAATATACTTTACAAATAATTTCAACTTTGCAATTCAGTTTATATGATTCTTATAAATATTAGACAATGTTACAATATTAATAATAATTTATTTGAAAACATTCAGTATTCCTCGAACATTTCGTTACGGTACGGGAAGTTCCAGCAATTTTCCTCAAGGCACGATGCCACCCACCCCACTAGTTAAAATATTTTTTGGTTCAAATTTATTGTCTTAATTTTAAGCATTTATTGTCATAATTCTTTACTGAATTTTGCACTAATATATTTTTTTATTGTTTCAGATACATCATGTCGGAGTTATGGTAAGTGTTTTTATTATTAATATAAATTTTAATATAATTGTTATTAACATTTATACTATAACGATCTTCATATTTTTTTAGAAAATCTTGTAAACCTACTCTTAAGAAAAATGTTCAGAAACTTTGATTTGCTTTTATAATTGCTCAATTAATCACGAATCTTTTATCTAGAGTAACTTTAATGAAGTAATCATTTACGAAATCAATCATACAAATCGTATAGGATAAAATTGCATCATCTGTCTACAAGATTTATTTTTATCAATCGATACCAGTTTTCTCATACATATTACTATTACTATTTGCATAAACAATTCCTTATAACTGTCAATGCGAATAATAAATGAATTGCTCGCATATTAAATAAATAAATAAATAGATACTGTACTAATATCTCATACTACTACTTAACTTGTTACCATTTGTAAATAGATAGACAGAGAGCTGGTAGAAAATTACAGAAAATAAACAAAAGTTTGCTAGGTACTCAAAAATTTGTCTGTATAAGAATAAGTATTGATTTTTTTTATTTTCTTATTAATTCGTCATGAAGTACAATATAAGATTTTTTTGCAATTAATAATTATTTCAAGACTGTAAATAAAATATAATAAACCGTTTGAGAGAAAATTATGCAGATTTGGTAAAAGTGTATAGTCATTTATTTCTACAAATATATATTTATTATTTTAACTGCAAAAATTTATCAAAAATTTGAAAGTGAATTCCATTACATTGTTGTAAATAATTTATTATCTTAACTAGTTGTTTATTCAAATTTATTATGTTAATTTATTTAACTATTTCAATTTTTTAATTTATCAGTTCGATTTGTTCGCGAAATTTCTTTGTAATTTCATTTGACCATGAAATTTTAATCAAGTAGGTAATTTCTAATTTATCTCTAAATTTCAATGTCAAAGAATTTTGCGATAAAATTTTGCATAATTATATGACATGCACCTTTGACTCCGAATAATTTGACTAAGTTTATATCAGAGGAAGACAACAATTTTCGTAAAAAAATTCTTTTTAGAAAATAAATGCAATAAATAATTATTATTAATAAGACGATCCTTAAAATAATATTTTTTGATTAAATTTAATAAAGCTTCATTATTAAGTATTAATAATGATTAAAATTCTTAATGACATAAGAAATGATTTGACTCTTGTTGCCACATCACTCCCCTTTTTTTAATATGCAACTTTCTTCAAAAACATTTTACTATATTATTTCATTATTTCTCTTAATTCAGAACAGTGTTGCCACATCACTCCCCCTTTTTTCAATATGTTAACGTTTTACTCTGGCAACTCAAACTATTTATTTAAATTTCTAATACAAAGAAAGTGATTTAGAAAAATATCTAGAAGTCGAATCGAAATTCGTGGCCAACTCGTGTTGCCATATCACTTCCCTTTTTTTTAACCCGCAACTTTATTCAACGAACGTTTCAGTGTGACAATTCAAAATAGTCATTTGAATTTGTATTACTTATTATTATTTGTATAAAAAATGATTCGTCAAAAACAAATTAAAGCCAACTCGTATTGCCACATCACTCCCCTCCATTTTTAAACAGCACTTTATTCAACAAAGTTTAAACAAAATATTTAATTTAATTAAAATAAAAAAATATTTCATAAAAACATCTCAAAGCCAACTCGTGTTGCCACACCACTCTCCCTTTTTAATATGCAAACTTTATACAAAAACGTTTCACTATATTACTAATAACTTTTAAAATTATTGATGACTTATAAAATGATTTGTCAAAAACACCTAGAAGCCAATTAGAAATTAGTTGCCAGCACGTGTTGCCACAACACTCCCCTTTATGTGGATGGTAATGGAATTGCTGGTATAATGATCAGATGTTTTATAATTATAATTATATTTTAAAAACAGTGAAATTTATATTCATATTTTGTTATTAGAATTACATATATATTATTTCACTATCGAAAAAAAATTAGATAGAGATTCAATTTTAGTAAGCCTAACAGAGTACATATTTTTTATTATCAAATGTTGACGTTTTATTCAAAAACATACATCGGATATTGTAAGAAATTTTGAAACTTCTAAAAATGCAAAACAGCTTTTAATTTCTTGCTTTATTTGTTTGATGAATTGAATTAAACAAATTATTTTTTATATAAAAATGTATGTTGTAAAAATGATAGCAGTATCATTATTTCTAAATATTGTTTAACTCTGTCGATTTTTTTTAATTGTTTAAATTATAATAAAATTTTAGAAACTTGTCCGATGTTTAACAAAAAAAAATTAACAAATTAACGCTATCGTAAAAACTCATTCAATTTATATGCATTTGTATAAATTAAAATTCGAAATCGAATCAATGAGCCATTTGTTTTAAATACTAATTATTTTTAAAAAAACATTAGTTTCTAGCGAAAGTATTGAAAATAATGCATTTCATATAAAACATCGTAATTTAAAAAAAGTTTACAATTATTTCGTATTTTTTATTATTTAAATTAAACCATATAAGTTTGCTCTCATTTTTTTAACAATCTTTTCTAATAAATACTTTCACAACCGCCAAAAATTTCTACTGTACCTATTATTATCGATTAATTATTACCTATGTTAATTTTAATATTCATAAAACAAAAAACCGAAATAATAAATCCAACACTATTTCCTTTAAAAAAAACAATCATTGACATTCCAGAATGACATTTCACTTGACAAATGGTAACGACTATAAAAATCGACATAAAAAACTAGATATCACCTTAGAATTATATGTCAATCAATTTGGTAAAAGTTCAGTCATAAATGTAAATATATATATATATATATAAAAGGTATGTTAATCGAAGCAATGTCATTAACTAATAACGGTATCAAATTTTAAACAAGGTTTTTAATAATGTATAAAAACATGTCGTGGTGATATGTAAATTTTGTTAATTGACTTTGATTATGAACGAAATGTTTGTATTTAATTACTGATATTAAATGTGGAATTTTATTAGTCTTATATACAATGTTGTGGCGTTTGATAATTTAATCTTATTTAAGAATAAAAATTGTGGTGTTTGAAATTGGTGAATAAATCAAAATTTGCCCTTGTATCCTATTTAAGTAACGTTATAAATTAATATTTCTAATAAATTTATCTAATATGACTAGAGAGTAAATCTGTAAAAATGCAACGAAAAAGCGTTACGGCCAAGTCGGGTGCCAATGATTCGTCATTCGCCCTCGATGACATCATTTCTATACGGTCGATTGTGATTGGTCGTCGTGTCGCGTGAGCATCTTTGATTGTATGCGTAAGAACGAAAATCATATTGTTCGGAATGTCATTAGATTTTAAGGTTACGTCCTAGTAGAAATCTTGGTTTGATAAAAAATATCTGGATTGAAAGAATCTTTTATCCCGTCTCCAGTAAAAAAAATTAAGAAAGAATTGATATTCAGAGTTATTGCTCTAAACAAGCAATCGAGCACAACAATAGTTTTAGTATTAGAATTTTTAGAATGTGTTTTTGTTTTTTAAATTAAATAGCATCAATTAATTCTGTTTTTAGCCCATAAAACAAATGCTCATTTATTCGATTTCAAATTTCAATTTATACAATTGCATATAAATGAAACGAGTAGTGAATTAGTAGTAGTGTTGTTAATTCGTTTTGTTCATTTTGTTGTAAAATTTAGGTGTAAAATTAAATTATTGAAAAAAACTAATTAAAATCGACAAAGTAAAATAATATAGTACAATAATTAGTATTAGAGATTCAGATACTTTTAACTTTCAATTGCATAAATTTTGTATACAAATAATAATTATACTTAATAAAATTCATCAAACGCAAATAGTATATTTTGCAATTGAATAAAAATTAAAATTATTTAAAATATTCGTATGGAAGTGATTACAAAAAGGTCTGTTTTTTTCTAACAAATATTGTTTTTTTTTTTAAATACTTCAAAATCATATTAAATAGGTGAAAACATGTTCTTATTTTTCTTCAATTTCCTTTTTTTCTTTATTTTAATTTTAATTTTTAATTTCCCGTAGGGCAAGTTATAGTAATCGCAAAAAAATCGAAAATAAAATTTTTTATATATCTTTACGTTTTAGAAGTTTCTGAATATTTTGGTATATCTTTGAAAAAATGTGTATGTGTATGTGCGTGTATGTGCGTGTGTTCGGATACAAATTTTCGTCGACGATTTCGGGAACACGGATGAAGCGATTTGAATAATTCAGAAAACCTTCGATTCGTATTGATAAGGAGACGTGCTGTTTAGTTTTTGGCAAAGGCAGGTCTAGCCGTTCCGAAGATATGTGGCAAAAGTGCCAAAAATGATAACTCAATTTTTAAAAGAACGGTGCGTCCTATATTATTAATTCAAAAAGCATCTTATTTGTATTGACAAGGAGACCATTTGATCAAATTTTCATGAAGGCAGGTCTAGCGGTTTCGGAGATATAGTGAAAAAAGTAAAAAAATGCCATCTGGCAGTCAAAAATGATCATTAAACATATGCACATCAAATTATCAGATATTTTATAGAGATTTTAACAATAAGTATAATTTTGGTTTACATCTCTATGGGTTCCGTACCAATGTTTATCCGTTAGACGGCGACCCGGCGCTTACGCGCTTTGACATTTCCTCTCTATGCAGTTAAAACAGTACGATTACTTTGAAAAAAGTTCAGAATTTTCAAAATATGTCAAAATAAAGAAAACATTTTTTTTAATGAATGAATAGTTTGAAAACAAAAAAAACTTTAGTGTTAATTTTATGTTTATTTTTAATTTAATTTAAATTTTATGTTAATTTTGTGTTTATGTTTATTTATGAATTAATATGCTTTTAATTGTTTCCATCTTTCTAATGTACCTAACAATTTGAGATTGAATTATTTCCAAGAATCAAGTAGGCATATAAATTACATAAAAATTATTAAATTTTAAAAAAGATTTATTTATAAATTACGAGATAATCTTGTGATAAATGTTTTTTGCAAAGTCCAGACATATTACATTTTATAAATACATTAAATGAAACTTTCACTCGACGTTTAATTTTCAAGAAATAGAATTTTCAATTTTTCCATATTTTGATAGGTTATACCTTTAATAATAGCATACCAAAATTTTAAATCGATATCTTGAATAGTTTTTGAGTCACAGTCCTTTGAAGAGTATATATAGTATATAGTGTAACGATCATTTAATCTTTAAACGCGTTTTTCTCGAAACGGCATTTTCCGAATTTGCTGCAGCGATTACTCAAAACAAATGATCCGATTACTATCAAATTTTTTTACATGTTCTATGTATAGTTCTTCGTGAAATAAACTATCGATTTTTTTGATCGGATCAAAAATCGAATTTTGGCAGTCCAAAAACGACCAAAATTTGGGTAAAATTCGACTTTTTTTAAAAAAACGCTGTCATTTTGTCATTTTTGATTTTTTTTTCTCCATCGTAGTTCATTTTACAGAAAATATTATCTAGTTTAACAAGCATTTTTCTTTTTTAAATTTCATCCACGTAGAAGACCGGAATCACTGCAGCAGTGAAGGGCCTTTTTTTGTCGCGCCGTTGGAGATCGACGATAACTTAAAAAAAAATTAATTTTTTTCTTCAAGAATTTTACTATGTATTCTCAAAACATGTATAAATATATTCCCGAAATTTTAAAATGATTGATAAAGTAGTTTTTTAAATATAAATTCCCAAAAATCACTTTTTTTAGGCGGTTACACTAGTTGTGCCCCTTAATCAATCGAGAGTGTTCCACGATTGTCGGCGACGCTCGTTCACCCAGTGACGTCACGGTTCTCTTATATCTCTTAAATAAAATGGAAAATACACGAGTAGTATGTAGTCTATACCTGAAGTCGATTATTAATTACTACAATTTTTTATCCGAGTCGATTATCTCGTCTGGTTTTATCCCGTCCCACGTTCCCATAAACCGCGGCTAGCAATTTGCAATCTACTACATACAATATATATATATATAGATATATATATATATATATATATATATATATATATATGTATATATATTTTCCTGATGCGATAAAATAAATCGAAATCAGTAAGGGAATTTGCATTTACTGCCAAATGTAGATAGGTGGGTTTGTTGTCAGACAAATAAAAGTTGGCTCTCACTCACTCTATCTCTTTGAATGCACCGAATAATATATTAGAATATGAATGAATTTAACGAATGCAACGTCATTCAAAAAGCTCTCTCTTGCCTTATTTTGATATGCGATACTGTTATGCGCGCTTAATTCAATTACATATATACATAGAGATACAACAGATGCAATCGAATAGGGTATACTGGGGTTAATGGGATAGTAAATTGAGGAGAAGACGTGCACTTTGAATATAAACTGTATCGAGTGGTGTATGGCATCGTGCCTTAAGGCAAATTGTTGCAGCTTCTTGTACCTAAAATTATTTTTCTAAAAGGTTAAATTTTGGAAAATTTGATTTTTGAGAATTTTTGGAATTTTTTGAAAAAATTCGACTTTTCTGAAATTTTTTTTATTTCGAATTTTTTTATTGCTTAAATTTTTTTTGAAAAGTTTGATCTTTTTAGCAATCGTGCTGCGTGATACAAGAAATATATTATTTTTTTTAAATTAATTTTTTTGATATTTGAATTTTTTCAAAATTTTGAAAGTTTTTTAAAAGTTCGAAATTCTTTGAAATTCTTGAAAAAATGATTTTTTTAATTTTCTGAGAATTTGGAACTTTTTAAGATATCATTTCGCATTATATATTTTTTTTTTTGAACATTTCAAAATACTATCAAACTAAAATTTAAAAATGTGATTTTCTACTATTTTGTAATTTTTGAATAAATTAGAATTTTTTGAAAATTTTTATTTTCATTTCGATTTTTTTATATACTTTGAATTT